>NC_088312.1:19940899-20263694 GCF_910592395.1 Lineus longissimus
GTACATGTATGTAACTGCGATGTTTCAAGGTTTGTGATTCTGAGGTTTAATGAGATTTATTGAAAATTGTTTGAACTATCAACAGTTTAAACCCATCATCTTGAACACATCGAAGAACCATCATGGAGACGACTCGTCTGTGTTACGCCTTGCATTGTCTCGATGGAAGAACCATCATTGAGACGACTCGTCTGTGTTACGCCTTGAATTGTCTCGATGGGAGAACCATCATTCGGTAGCAGAGTTTTAGGACATGACCTCGTGTACCGTACTACCAATTCACAATAGAGAAGGTAGGTAACTTCTTCTGAAAGTAGGACATTGCTGATAATGAGGATTTTGTCAACTCGAAGTGACTCCCTGTGCTGCCTGTGAACAGCAGACTGACGCCTGTTGATTCGCAGATTCATGACATGTATGAAAGGAATTGAAATGTGCCATAGGATATTAGAACATCGATGTGGGATTGGAACACGTCCCTCACGATTCTCAGTGCCGTCAAATATGGATCAGGCTAGCGAATGCCGTCTGCTGTGAACATGAAGTTCAGTGATTGGATTACACCTACAGCCAGTGCTTGAACTCGTTTTTTATCTTGGCCCGAAAATCACTCACGATTCTCAGTGCCGTCAAATATGGATCAGGCTAGCAAATGCCGTCTGCTGTGGACATGAAGTTCAGTGATTGGATTACACGTACAGCCAGTGCTTGAACTCATTTTTTATCTTGGCCCGAAAATCAATGAACGATGTCTTGGAATGCTTCTGATGTCAAGAACGAATGAAACATTTTGTTTCAAATCGCTGGATGTGTCAACACGTTGTGTGCAACTTCCTATGTTCAAGCAGTAACTATGCTTGCCTCGTCGAAAATCGTGGAAAACTTATATCCTTTGTATTGAACCTTTCGATTGTGATCACTCGGTATCGGACACCGCTGGGATTATACAACTATTTATTCAAAGTTTTTGTGATGGCCATCGTCTGCGAAGTCCAAATATTGGATTACGGTTGGTCGATTCAGATCTTTCGAAACCATTGTTTACATTGGCCTGTGAGGAAGACTGCCGAGTGTCCATTGGAAAACGTCGCTCTTCACCGATTGCGGTTTGGGATTATGACTTCGAGATTGCATCATTGCAGTCTTCACTCGGCAATTTTCAGAAGAACAGATCGCACTACCTACTGTTGGAACATACTGTTGGAACATACTTTAGTTGCTGCCCGAAATGGACTTGTATTGTAGCGAAAAATCGTTTTTCCGAGGACATGATTTGATGAGCCTTTGCTGTGCAGTTTTTCGAAAAAGACCAGATCACATTCCCTACTTCATGCACTTGAACTGACTTGAGATGCAAACCGAAATGGACCTCTATAGAGAGGAATCGAAAATCATCTTCTTCGGACATGATTGTGGCCCTGGGGTATTGACGAGCACTCGCTGCTAATTTAAAGGCTCAAGGATAGTCGTGGTTGAAATGGATTCTGGAACTTGGGTGTTGGGTGTTGGGATTTGGTAAAAGGATTCCTGAGTATGGATTTATCTTCGAATGACTCATGTGAATTCATGACGAGTTGGATGAATTAATATGAGTAAGACATGGGATGTTATTAACATCTAGAAAGCAACAGTGTGTACAGTATTACGACGAGTCGAAATCAAAATTACGATTCAGCTGGACTGGGAAATTACAATGGAGGATTGCCGTGGATATGGTGATAACTTTACGAGGATGTCCATTGATGGTGCATTCGTGTGACTGGACAAAAAGGAGACACTCTCGGTGAGGACTTGACTATTGGAACGCCCGAGCCCTCGTGAGCAGACGTCTTCTTCATTCAGATGGTGTTGGAATCTAATCTGTCGCTGTACAAATTCTACCGTCTGCTCACCTATTTGTTTACGACGAGTTCTATCATCTGCTTCTTAGCTTGGAGAAGGAATGAATAATCAAAACGTACTACTGCCGGCATTTTGGACAATCGCTGGTCAAGGTCTGACTAGTGGTGCTTGATTCAACAAACTTGACAGTGGATCTATTTGTTGATTGTGATTGTCTCGTAATTTAGATCTTGGAGCAACGTTGTCAGTGAGAATCAGAGTGCGCGATATCATTTTGATTTGTCATGTTTAAGCTGGAACGTCACCTTTCATATTCTATCACGATCTGAAAGACTTGTAGATTACATTCGATGGAACGAGGACGATTATATATTCCAGAACGACTGTGGCGTGAGGGATGGGAGTCAAGACTGTTGATAGTTCAAACAAAAGCTTTTGGATACTCATTGATTCACAAACCTTCTCCTGAATTTTTCTTATTGACATATAGATCCGTATTGTATATTATTGTTCATCATTCTGTTTATCTCTGGTATCTGGACATAACTTTACTCAACTTACAATGCAAATTTCGTAAATAACTGCTATTCACGAAATGTTTTTTTGTGATTGGAAAAACTGATGGAATTTTGTAATTTGCCATAAATTGATATAGTGAAGTTGTTGATTATAGATATTTTTGTGAATTGCACAAATAAAGGGTGCGAGGATTGTCAGCTTAAAATAAATAAACTGTTACTCAGATAGCAACTGCTGCCGGATGAACCCGGCATGGGATATGGAGTCCATAAAATTTGTACTTTTTATTTTTCTACCGTTGTGCTGTACATTGAGTCACTGATCTATCATAAGAAACAAAAAGGCTTTTATTCTCTAAGATTGTCATTGATTGAGCCGAGTCATTTACGGCATTTAATTCTGTAGTACATGTAATTTGTATTTTGTGAATGAAATGCTACATGAAATGGAATATTTTTTCTGTCAGTACATTTCCATTGTGTATCATTGATGAGAAATTGGACCTATGAATGAGAAACACAACTTTAGCCATGTAATATTGGATGGGTAGTAAGCAATAGAAAGAATTGTTCATAGATTGTTACAACTGTATTGCTCATACTCAAACATTATTTTACTCATATGAGGTTTTAACGTAAACATTTGATCATATGAAATCTTCGATGCATTTGTATCTTACATTTACAATCATATGATGTAAGAATGTTGTAATGTTAAGATGATAAGATCCTTAGTTTGTGGGAGGAGGCCTCAATATACAGCACTGGTGCCTTTAAAGTCAGATGTCTTAAATGTCCATCAACACCAATGCATGGATTTGACGACAGTGGCCTGGCTGCCTACAATGTCTTACATGAACAAGTGACCGTCCGAAAGATTGTCAGATGGATTTGTGGCTGCCCTTAGCGTGCTAGATGTCGTATCATTCAGGGTGGTGGATTTGCAGACGCACGGGGGCAAGAGTACCAGGTGTCCATCTTCGAGAAGCCAAGACAAAAGGTCATCTCTGCTGGTGATTACCTTACTGTGTGGCGGTTGTGAATGTGAAAAGACGATCTCGAAGATTGTGATGGTGATGAAGGGCTGAATTTGACCCTGCAATGTGGACAAAACCATGCCTTCCAAGAGTTTGTGAGGTGGAGATGTTTGAGGGAAGGCGCCTACCTCTGATGACATGAACAGCAACCAAGAACCAAGCCATGCTGGAGATGCAGTCCGAGTTTGAGCAGACCAGACCTATACGTAAAACTCCGGACAGCAAGCAAGAATCAAGTCGTGTTGTTCTGTGATGAAAAAACAGTACGACTTGTCTGTCCTTACAGGTGCTTTCTGTTGTGTGGAAAGCGTTTGCAAGAGAAGACGTGATCACTTTGTAAAAATATGTGTTAAACCTGTTCAAATGATAGTGCCACTGAGTAACACTCAAAAGTGCAGCTGCAAACAAGTCTGATGCCTGAAATCCAATACTGGAAGCTTTGATCCCAATTCTTAAATTTATGATATTTCCCTTTGAAAGTTTCTTATCTTGAAATGGAAATCTTTTGGCCATTTCACCAGTTGGTTGTTCAGTTAGACAACTTTACTCCCACTCCACAGCCTTTGACTATTATGTACTGTGTTAATGTGTTTAAGCTGGTTAAGAGCTAAGACATTTCTCTTTAACTGAATAATCAGTAATAATGTGGAATTTATGAGAGAAAATTACATTCTTGCTTTGAGATTGTTAGTTGACTGCCCCTTCCATCTCTTGACAAAATCTGTTATTAATGTATTCCTGATCTCTATTTCAGAAGATACGGCAATTATGGCCGGAATGATTCAGGCCCGAAATATGGCGGTCGCGATGACCCAGGCCCCAACTTTGGCCGTCGTGGTGACCCGGCCCCTGTGTACAGCAGAACAATGAATCAAAGTCAGCAGGACCAACCACTGGTGTTTGACTATGGTCATAGTAAAACGGGCCCTCAGTCGTCAGGCCAACATGACTCACTGGTGAGTTGCAGGAAGAGGAAGCCGGCGTAGTGCTTTGGGTATCTATTCCAGTAAATAAATGGCAGTTCCTGGTGATCAAATCATAAACTAGCCCGCACCAGACAGGGTGGCTGAACATTTTTGGTTAAAAATTGTTGTCTTTTCTCTAAAAAACATTTTTGTTTGGTTTCAGGGTTATGACCAGCAATCTGGTTCCATGGGTCAGTTGTCTCCTAGTGGCCAGGATGCCTCGGGTGACAACCAGTTACAGCACGCCTTGAACACCGTCTTGTCAATGGTACAAGGCTCGGCCCTGGGTGGAATGAACCCTCTCGCATCCTCAATCCAAGCTGCCATAGATAACAAAGTGCAGGCTGCCGTGGATGCGCAGCTTCAAGGAAAATTGGGCAATCAATTTGGAATGTCAGACACAGCCGGGAATCAAGCTCTGACATCATTAGCTAATCTGCCACCCCCAAGTTCCTTACGGTCACCACCGGGTATTGCAAAAGCTCCGAACAGCGATCCAGTTTTTGTTACGCCAGAAATCATGTATCCTGAGAAACCGATGGAGGTTGACGTGAAGTCGAGCGGACTGGTTAAGATTGGCGAAGGAAAGTTTGCGACGTTCCAGAAGTATATGCGTCAGACGAGGAAGGAGGAAAGGATGAGGAAGATGTCGTCAAGCGAGGCTGGTGCCCCTAGTGAGGAGAAAGAGAAGGAGCAGCAGCAGCAGCAGCAGCAGCAGCAAGAAGATGATGATGTTAGCAAGGCTGTTCGGGCCGAGTTGGCGAAGTTAGGTCCAACCAAGGTATACAAATGTGCTTGCTTTCTGGATAAATGCAGCACAAAAAATATCCATGGACATGCTCTCCTCCCATGTTTTGCTTAGTAGCAGTTGTTTAGCATTGGCCAAGTACTTTCACAAGCTACCGGTACACTTTGGTGTACTCTGTACACTAGTGTTACTTTTCTTTCAATTCTCTCCTATGTGTATCTTGCAGGATCAAGAGTTGATCTCGAGCATTGTCAGCAAGGTGGTGAGAGAATACATGGACTTGAAGACCGACGTTCCAAAAAGCGACGACCGCAGGAGACCGCAGAAAAGGGAGTCGGCAAAAAGTCAGGAGCAAAGAGAGAAGGAGGCCACTGCAGCCACCAACCCGACAAGTGATAGACCACCACCAAAGCAGCAGCAACGGCGTCCAAAAACTCCAGTCAAACTGCTGCCGAACCTGGTCCCCTCGGGAAAGAAGAAGCAGAAGCCACAGGTTGCCAAGGCTGCACCGCGTCGCAAGCGAACTCGTAAGTAGTCTACTTTTATTACGGTATTTTGTCTTTTGTTGCATCCCATATGCAGTTTCCGCTATGTTTTGTTGATTATTTTTAATTTCCTTTTTGATACTCACCTTAATGTCAGAATAAAAGAGATGGCAACAAGAGAAAGTCAATTATCACACTCTGAAACGGTATTGGATTCCCAGTAATTTTATCATGACTCGAAGCCATTTTCTGATGTATCGCTCTTCTTTTAAATTTGATCCTGCAATTGAAGGCTGCTCTCAAGGTTATACTACTTCTTTCAGCGCCTGCTCCTGTCAGGTTCTCTGTCATGCCTGTCAAGTCAGCTCCGACCTTGCAACAGCAGAACCCAATCGTGCTTGGTAACTCTGATTCTGAGTCTGAAGCCGCAACGAATTCTGGGGCAGACCCCACTACAACAACGACATCTAGAGCCCCAACTACCACTGGGAGTATTTCATCGATTAGTACCAGGACCACGATGATCACTAATACAGCGCCTGTAAGCACTATTCAGGTTTTGACGAAGAAGGAAGTGCCCTTGCCGTTATCACAACCGGCCCCAACGCAACCGGACCCTCCTGGCACTGAGGCCCCGAATGTAGCCAAGAAGCCAGACCCTTCTGCACAGTCGAAAAAGGGAAAGGCGATACAGGTTGTGGGGGAAAAGGTGCAGAAGAAAACACCCAAAGGCGAAAAGAAGAAGAAAAAGTCAGGAGACTGGTCTTCAGGCAATTTTGATGAGGACTTTGCGAATAAACGAGCTGAGTTGGACAAGATTCTGTCTGCGTCAATATCAAAGCCGAAATCGAAACCTGAACGGAAACGCTCCATGGGTGCCAAGGGAGACCGTGTGTCAGTACTCAAGAAACGCCCAGACGACTTTGACAGTAGCCCATACGAGGACATCTCCGATATGTCGGACATCTCGTCCGATGAAAGCATGTTTGGTGATCGCCTTGGGAGACGGGTGGAAGTTGTACGACATGTCGATAGAGGGCGTGGATATCGAGATATTTCAAGGTCACCCCTCAGGTAAATACCACACTCTCTATCTCTGCGTACGTCTGCACAATCTACACCTACTGATGAAGTCTAGTTCTACCTTAACTTATGCTCTGCTATTCTGATACACAAATCAGCATCCACCATTTGGCAATTCTAAGAGATATACAGTGCCGCTAACATTGATATTCATCAATTTCAGATGACTGGCATTGGCAGGAATATCTAAATTTGTCACTTTTTGCCTGCATCACCATTTGAGTTCGTTGGCATTTCCATTTTAGAAGCCTGATGTTAAGGAAATTGGATAAATCTCTTTCAGACTTTTAGTAGAAGTATTACTGTGATGAGTTTTTCTTCAAATTTTTTCTAGACTATGACATACATATTGGTTTGGATAATACTTTGTTGTTTGATATCGTCTGCCTTGTCAGTCTTTTCAGAGAATGCATTTTTGACTTGGCCCCTGCACATGTTGAACTGATGCCATCTTTCATATTGTTCTTCTAGGTTTTCTCCTGATCGTTTCCATGGCGCTCGTAGGGGCAGAAGTCGCAGTTTATCTCCTCGGTCAAGGCGTAGGTACCCAAGCCTATCGCCTGTCAGAGGTCTTCGGCGAAGCCTCTCACCTAAGAGTCGCTTAAGCAGCATCTCATCTGACCTAGATCACCGGAGGTTGACACCAGTTAAGGATCGCTTAGGTCCAAAAAGAAGTAGAACGCCAGTCAAAGACAGGTTAGGCGGAAAGACAAGGAAGTTCTCGCCATTGTCACCTCGGAGATCGCTTGGGAGTATTTCACCTTCTCGTCAGCATCCACATGGAGGTCTGCAACCACGCGCGAGAGATCGTAAATTAGAAAGAAGTCTAAGTATATCGCCTGAGCGTCTTCATCCGGCTGGTGGTCTGGTGCCACGCAGGGATAGAGGAAGAGACTTGTCACCATTGTCGCCCCCTAGGGATCGTTTGGGAAGTCTATCGCCATCAGATCACCTCCGTGGAGGGCGTATGCCACGAGTGCGAGATTTGTCGGGTCATTTGAGAAGTCTGTCACCGTTAGATCAGCGTCATGGTCGGCGTCATACACTCAGTCGGTCACCGTCGCCACACAAGCGTGGAGGTCGAAGGGACCAAGGCCCATGGCTGTCGCCACCTAGAGACCGTTTGGGGAGTCTTACTCCATCTGAGGAAAAAGCTATGGCGCAGATTAAACCGTGGAAGTGGGACGGCCCCAAGAAAAAGTCACCGCCGAGTCAGCATGAGTCAAGGCAGTCTTCTCCACAACGATCAGTGCATGAATTGACACCCCGTCAATTAGTGCACGACCCTTCACCCCACCAATCTGTGCATGAAATCTCACCACCGCGCCGAGTCGTGCATGAGATGTCACCGCCACGCCAAGTGGTACACGACCCATCGCCACTCCGATCTGCCCATGATGGAAGCTTATCGCCGATCAGTGACGATGAGAAGCTTTTGGGAGCGCCAGAATCGGATCAGCCGGCGGAGAACAAGCGAGGCGAAGATTGGTATGAACAGGAAGAACCTTTGCTGCAGATTCCCGCCGAGAAGATCACAACCGCTTATGGTGCTCTACTCAATGTTTTAGTAAGTGTCTCATTGATGTAAAGCTGTGTGCTGAACTTGACTTCAACCAGGAAAGTGGTAGAGAATGAGCAGTGTCAGTATTTTGCGGCAGACGGATCGTAACAGACAGAGAACCTGAATATCAAACATTTTTGCACACTTGGTTCATTTTCATATCTTGTCTAAGAACATTTATCTGAAATACTTTGCTCTGAAGTAAGTAAATTGTAAACAAAAATGTGTGAGTGTACACTTTCAGAAGTTTGTGCTCTTGGGCATTTCTGGGATGGCATAAGCTTATTTTCAAAATGTATATGGTTGCTTCTCTGCAAATTGTTATCATACAAGTATTTATTTCCAGGCTCCTGGGTGTGTTCAGAATGAAAACGACTTGATCTTGGCCACAGAAATGATAGCAGAACTCACACAGGCCCTTGTGGTAAGTAGAAACGCCTTGGGCTCATGCCAATGCTCTAAAATTTGCTGTAACTTTGATGATATCTTTTATGGTATCTTTTATCGTCTGTTCAACAGGCTTGTTGAAATTTATATTCAGTGTGTATTTACACATTTGGTTGGGGAGACACCTATTGGTAACTGTATGTAACTTAATCAGACCCTGTTGACTTCTGCGTATAGTCTACCTTTAATGCTCATACTCTCTTCTATACATTTGCAGGTTTTGATGGAGGGGAAAGTTGACCAGGATTATCGTGATCGTTTCATCAAAGCCGCCGACGGTTTTGCCGCGAATCACGGTGATCACCCTCTCGTGGCTGCATTCCATGACGCAAGTAACGTTGCGCCCGCCATCATCATTACACTGTCGCAACAGGAGGCAACAATATTACAGCAACTTATGCAAATATTACAAAGCCGATCGGACATTTTAGAACGTGTGCTGCACAGTAATGATCAGTTGCTTGAATTTATCAAAGCTGCACAAGATGGGAAAGTTGGTTAAGTAGTACGTAGCTTACTTTTGGACTTTGAGCTCTAAAACATCTGACAAATTCTTAACACCTTCAGCGCCGAACCACGTAGATCTACGTGACCCAAATCCCCCGTCCTTTCAGCTGTTTATCGGAGTCTCGTGGACTTCATGAAAGAACTACGCCATCGCCATCTTCAGGGCAAGGGAGGAACTGAAAAGACCGTGGAAATACCGTTTGGGCTTTTCAGTTCCTGCTTTGCTCTGAAGATGGCGATGGCGTAGTTCAGGGCAAGGTCTGAAAATACAGTTTGGTCTTTTCAGTTTCTGCCTTGCCCTGAAGATGGCGATGGCGTAGTTCATTCATGAAATCCATGAGACTCCGATAACTAGCCCAAAGAGGGGATTTGGGCCATGTGGTTCGGCGCTGAAGGTGTCAATGAACTGGTTGGAAAATAGGAAGTTGTAAAGTATAGATATAGTTTTGGGAACAGATTCCCAGCAACAATTGACCTGCCCGATTTTATTTTCTATGAATGAAATAATTTTGCAATTTTTTTCCTGTTGGGTCTTTGTTATCAAATGTTAAAATCAGATTATGTGGCTTCGAAGTGTTGTGAATTGATTTTCAATATGTAGCTGTTCGCTTTTTGCCTCTGCCTCTGCCTCTGAAATTTCTAATGTTTGGATTTACAGTGGGACCTCTCTATTAAGAACACCATTTGGATTGGCAAATGCAGTACGGTGTACTTAATTGAGAGGTGTCCTGATTAGGGAGGTCTAATTGGAATGCAAATGACCAACTTGGGACAAATACTTGGTTCCTTAATAGAGAGGGTGTCCTGCAACAGAGGTGTCTGCTAAGATTTTTATTTTGTTTTTGAAATCTTTGCACCAATATCCTATTTGATAGTGCATTTGCAAAAAATTCATTGTTGAGTGTTATTTTTTTAAATACATTAGAACTAAGCTAAACTTGATTCCATAAAGTTAAAATTTTCCGCATTTGGGGTTCAAATGGTTCAGAGGACGTGCTGAGTGAATTATTATAATTATACATGGTTAGGGTGATCGTTTTAGATAAAGATGAACTTGCATTTGATATTGTTAATTGTGGTAAATATTGCTCTCAAATGAGGAGTGTCTTCAGATGAAGCGGGCCAGTACTTGATAATAACTAAACTTCCCTAAAGAGGGCGCAACAGGTAGCACTCGTGGCCATGGGTCTGACCCAAATAGGGGTCACCTGTGACTAAATTGCAGTGCTCATGCATTGTATTACATGTACATGCACCACTTGGAACTCCCCTATCTGGAAAATGGTTCGTCCCGTCTGGAGTCACCCCTTTTGATAGACAGTGGTTTTACATTGTAAAATATTGTGTGGAATTGTGTACAGTAGAACCTCTCTATTAAGGACACCCTCGGGACTGAAAAGTGCTGTCCTTAATAGAGAGGAGTCCTGATTAGAGAGGTCAAATTGAATGGCAACAACCAATTTGGGACCAAAACTAGTGTCCTTAATAGAGAGGGTGTCCTTATTAGAGAGGTGTCCGCAAAGGGAGGTTCTACTGTAGTTCATTGTTCTCCAATAGGAGACCTTTGTATATTTCCTGAACGAACTTATGGTACTTACTTACTACACTCAATCAAAGCCCGAGTGTACCAATTCTTAAAAACATTCCAAAGGCCTGCTATGGGAGGATTCATTTTAGTAGGTCAGAATGTCATGTCTGTAAAATTTGTCAGTCTAGTATAATGGTAAATGAATACCAGGTGATTCTTACTTCTTCTCTTAGTTCTTCCTTTAAAGCTGACGGGTCAAATATACTTTCCCCGAGTAAGGTCGAAGTGGAGCTCACGGGAATGTCCTTCTACTGAATATAGGATCTTCTACTGAATATACCCATTGCCCCCAGCGCACAAATCAAAAGTGAGGCAGACACCGTAGGGTGCACATCGAATGAGAGCGTCCAGAGGGAAGTGTTTAAAATATTCCGACACGAACAAAATGCCAGTACCCTGCATCGTCGGGTTAAAGAAGTCCAAAGATACAAGTTCTGCATTGTACAATTGAAGAATCGAGTCAGTTTTGAAATATGACATTGCCAAGTTTATTTACATTTTGTTGACAAACAATGTACATACATGTTAGCTTACATGTATATTGTGTTGCAACGCAAAGGATTTGAAAGCATAGAGCTGAAGACATTGCATGTGTACATCACTACTTGTATTGACGACATTGATGTGATTACATCAAGTAGTAACAGGTACATGTATCAACACACAGAACTTTGATAAGCTACATGTATGTTAAAATGCAGAAGTCCTTGATCTTTAGATGGTTAATTGCTGTTTTAGAAGATTGAGATCGAAAAACCTGCCGTTTTAGAAGATTGAGATCGAGAAGTTGCTAGGTTAACAATGTAAATGCATGGACCGCGCATCAAATCAAAGAATTAGGCTCCTACGTATATACAGTAGAACCTCTCTATTAAGGACACCCTTGGGACTGACCAGTGCTGTCCTTAATAGAGAGGCGTCCTGATTAGAGAGGTCAAATTGAATGGAAACAACCAATGTGGGACCAAAACTAGTGTCCTTAATAGAGAGGGTGTCCTTATTAGAGAGGTGTCTGCTAAGAGAGGTTCTACTGTACTGTGTCGATGTTATTAAGCCAGCTGGGAGGTTCCTGTACAAACTGGCCTATCTGTATGTGTACAGGTATACATGTAAGTGTGGGAGACGTGACAATCCAGCTAAGTAGCGTCGACACAGTATGTATGATAGTAAATATATATTGCTTGCAACTATAAAGGCCAGTTTATAAATTTCCCAGGTAAATTTCACCCTTGGTTATGATACCAGTATGGTGGCACCAATGTCATTGTGTTGTGCTACTGCTATTCTCGTGGCACAATCTCCAAACCATCACCAATACCATCCCCTACCTGTAACTGACTGCCCAATGCCCAGCATTCCCTTTCCACATACCTTTGCTCCCGAAAGACACATTGAGGAGATTGGTGAATCTTGGTGCCACTCCGATCCCTCGGTCAGTCCAGTGTTTGGCGACAGAGGGAGCAAGGCCAAAAGATCAACACCAATTTTCTCCTCTAAGTGCCGAGAGTTATTAGTTATTAAATTATTTACACTACAAATTATCATGCAGAACTTTAAACGTGCAACCTGAAGTAAGCAGGTCTTCCGAGAGAGGGCACAATATCACATCTGCCATCTCCTTAAGTTGAGAAGACTATCACATAAGCCTTTTGTTATAGAAATACATTGTAGTAGCAAAGATATATAGAAAAATAACATGAAATGATTACCGGTATATATATTGGACATATGGCCCAAACTTTCAATAAACGCGATGAAATGCTTGCCTTCTTGCCCAGCAATGTTGGCCCATATTTGACCCATGTTGTCTCACAGCGGCCCACATTATTTCCAATGACTCATCTGACCGAGATAAGTGGTTGATAACCTATCTCGTGACCTACCCCCCCCCCCCCCAGCAACATCCATACACCCCAGCCATAGCCGCACTTACACCACCTGAAAATGGACCACCAATCTTGGTTCGGGAACCAATGCCGCACCATCGAAAATCCACCAAGCGCTTACACCAGCGCTGTAGCTAGTTATAAAATCCGGCTACAGATGGCGCGCAAACAATAAGCAGAACGCAGAAAGCCTAGGCAGAAAGCGCCATTTCGAAAGCGCCGCCTGGAGCCGAACCATCTAACTAGCTAATTGCCGATCCATTTGCGCTTACACCACGACAAAGCCGAGCTTTTAACAAGCCGGGCGAATTTGGACCATCAAGCTTGGTGGGACAAATTCGCTCGGCAATTTGTATCGGCAATGGATTGCCGAACCAATTTGTCGCGGCAATGTGGTGGTGTAAGTGCAATTGGTCCACCAATATTTCGTGGTGTAAGCGCAGCTCATGTCTGTGAGACAGCAGGCTGATCCACAAAAACCCATATATAACTGGTGGTCACCATCAGAAGTTCATATTCAGCAGAAAAAGTCAACTCTCTTTGCTAGATTAAGTGTTCTTGCAAACTTTTTTGTCACCAGATAAGTCACAAATGTCATGGTTGTGTAATTAGTGAGGATTGCCGTGATGTCTGGACAAGTCGCAATGTTCAAGCTATCCGAAGCTGCCCTGCGACAGCTTGAGCACTGATTGCATCGCATAGCAGTCCTCACAAATTATGTGGCCATCATGTAGACCGCACCATTGTGACTCCTCGCACAACAACCAGCAACTTGATAACAGCACCTCGCCGCAGTCCAATTCCCAACAGTGGATTTTGTGATGAACACATTTGATTTAATCTGAATCCGTCTCATCAACACCATTGTCCCGTCTCGTCAAACTTATCAAGACTAGTCGCTGTCCAGAATAACCCAAACGTCCATGCTGCACATACATATTGTCCAAAACCATAATGTCCCCCTTCTCGAGCTTCGTACCCACAGCATTCCTCCAGGTCACCTCTCTGATATGTTGGAGGACATCCGACTCAATTTGAGATCCGTCGCCATACAACGTGGTATGTGGATAGCGCGTTTCTGGAAGGTCGATGTGCGCGAATTTGGGATGTGCGCGCCAGTGTGATGCATGAAGACTGACTGCCTCGTTGAACCACACCATGTCTCCTGAAAATAGGATAACGATATCGTCAAAAATTTGTTAGACAATAAGCTTAAGGTGCAGGTTACAATCTCAAACACATTGACGCTAACAAATTACTGGATGTTTTGATTTTACCCACAGACGAGATCTTTTTGTTGTACATAGCAGCGATGATAATCACAAGCTGCTGCAATTTTAATCACTTGTTTGCAGAGCGTTACAGACAAGTCAGTCTCAGCACTTACCTTTCTTGTGGTGACGAACCATTGCAGGTTGTGTTGTCCAGTAGGTCAGCGAACCGTCTTCGTCCCATCGGACGTACTGGGTGTCCATGGCTTTGAGGTGTCTCTCAACCTCGGCTCGATCAGACGTCTGCATCGCCTGACGAGGAAGAAGACATTTTTGGTAAATATCATCAGCAAATTGATGGACGTTTGGAATTGCTCATGAGCACACGTTCGTCGTGTCTCAGTCTTACTTTGAGTTTGCAAGCAGATCATTTTGACATCAAGGAAAATACTTAAATGTACAATGTAACCATCTACATTCTGTGTTTTTGCTTTTACCATTGCTAAAGAGGTACTCTTGTCTTGCACCCAGCCTTGCACGGTCCGTACACTCTAGCTAGTTGGGTGAACCGTGAACGAAAATAGTCTGTTGGGTTGTCTCCTACCTGTTGCCAAGACGGGAAGACGCTGTCTTCGCCGGGTAAATGATGATAGTATCTGACACCGTGTCGCTTGAACTTGTTGATCACACTCTCTTCCAGTTCATGCATGATGTCCCGGGTGTCGACTAGGACCACTTCCCCACCGCACGAACGCGCTGGTGTGATCTGGTTGAACAGAAAAACCTGAAAGACAAAAGTGCATGTCATAAGCGGTTATGAAATCTGATTGTTTTCGTCATTGCTGAATAAGTGTACATGTCACATCATTGCCTCGTGGGTAATGACCAGACATATCATTATACGGCGACCCTTTTCCCAACTATGCAATCTCTAATGAACAAACTCCTCTCCCAAAAATCTTTGGTTGCATATTCTTAGTGTGGGCCACAAAAACCCTTGAAAGTATTTTTCCAAAGCTCAATAAAACCTTTAGAGAGGCCAAGCAAGAAAATCTACCAAGATGCACTTTTCAAAATGTCAATCCATTTTTGAGAACTGTCTTCAAGACATGTTACGCTGTCTAAAAGTGACGGCGATGGAGCATGTCCGAGTTTACTTTTTGGGAGACACTGTGAAATCCTTACTTAGAGGTCAATGATAGGCCTATGACTTTCATTCTAATCATAGCCTCGACATAGGCCTGATCACTGACCTTTTAGAAAGGACTTTTAAGCATATGAACTTTATTGAAAATCTTTTTACCAGGTCTGGGGAATTCTTCACGTAGGTCATCTCATTGTGGGGTTCGACCGTGCAAATTGGCGGGTCACTCCTGGGCGCGGCCACAGACGTCGCCACCTCCCCCTTGACTCCGGTACCGCTGTAATATGGCATTGTGGGATATCCCAGCGCTTGGAAGAACTCTGAGAAAGGTATGGCACTGTCAATGTTAAAACCGCGGAGCACGACGACACCGTACTTGTCGACCATTTTATCCAATATAGGGCGGAAACTGCGTCCGAATTTACCGAGTTCTGGTTTGAAGACTTTCTTTAGATGGAGTTTGAACACATGTGGGAAGTTATCTGAGGCCTCTTTGAGATATTTTGGAAAGTTTTTACTCTGAGAGTTCGGGAGAAATGAGCGACCAGCAAGCTGGGTAACTGTCCTTGCGTCCTTGAGACACATGTTCTGCAGATTATGAACACCGCGCCTAGCAACGAACATGATGAAGTGTGATTGATTATCCAACGATGGGGAGGTTCCTTATTAAAATCTGTAATATCTATGGACTTTTGTGTTACTTCCACAAAGACTTCTTCGGAATCCTGTCAGAAATACTGGACAAAGACCTGAAAAGATAAAAGGAGGAAACCTATTAGCCCACAAAGGCAACCGTTTTGGTGACAATTGTGACGTCCTTTCCAATGATGGGAAACACAATGAAACGGCCAGGGGCCATTGTGCTCACCGTATAGATATTTGGTGCTTTGTAATTCATCCAGATTAAGAAACATTGTACATGTATAGTATATAGGTCAAACCAAAGTCGGTATGACATGTGATGTATCGTTGCTTGGAGTAAGTACCATAAGAATATCATCAAAAACAAATCAATAATAAACGAGATATTGCACTTTTTACCTATTTTAGTTTTGGCCTCCTGGTGGCCGAGTTGAGTACCAGATCAGATCGAAATTCGGTGTCCGAGGTTACATGACGTAGGGAGTCATGTGTATCAAATTTCAAGTTCAAAGCTTTAGTGGTTAAGAAACGTGCCATAGTTACAATCAAACGACAAATTTACGCCATTTGACCTCTGTGACCTTGAAAAGCAGGTCAGATCAAAAACTCATATGATATGTGATGTATCCTTGCTAGGAGAACCTACCATAAAAAGGTTATTGAAAACGAATCACTAAAAATAAGCAAGATATTGCACTTCTTACTTTTTCCATTATGGCCCCCTGGTGGCCGAATAAAGAATCAGATCGAGCCAAAATTTGGCATCAGAGGTTATCTGATGTAGGGGGTTATATGCACCAAGTTTCAAGTTCATAGCTTTACTGGTTAAGAAACGTGCCATAGTTTACACTCTAACGGCCAATTTACGCCATATGACCTCTGTGACCTTGAAAAGTAGGTCAAATTGAAAACCCGTAAGATATGTGATGTATTCTTCCTAAGGGTACCTACCATAAAAATGTTATCGAAAACAAGTCACTTATAAGCGAAATATCACACTTTTTAGATTTCCACTTTTGGCTCCCTGGTGGCAAAGTTGAGAATCAGATCAAACTGAAATTCAGCACCAGAGGCTATGTGATATAGGGGGTTATATGTACCAAGTTTCAAGTTCATAGCTTTAGTGGTTAAGAAACGTGCCATAGTTTACACTCTAACGGCCAATTTACGCCATATGACCTCTGTGACCTTGAAAAGTAGGTCAAATTGAAAACCCGTAAGATATGTGATGTATTCTTCCTAAGGGTACCTACCATAAAAATGTTATCGAAAACAAGTCACTTATAAGCGAGATATCACACTTTTTAGATTTCCACTTTTGGCCCCCTGGTGGCAAAGTTGAGAATCAGATCAAACTGAAATTCAGCACCAGAGGCTATGTGATATAGGGGGTTATATGTACCAAGTTTCAAGTTCATAGCTTTAGTGGTTAAGAAACGTGCCATAGTTTACACTCTAACGGCCAATTTACGCCATATGACCACTGTGACCTTGAAAAGTAGGTCAAATTAAAAACCCGTATGATATAAGATGTATATTTGCTATGAGTACCTACAACAAAAGTTTCATCGAAAACAAGTCACTAATAAGCGAGATATCACACTTTTTAGATATCCACATTTGGCCCCCTGGTGGCCAAGTAGAGAATCAGATCGGACAGAAATTTAGTGTCACGGGTCATCTGACCTAGGGGGTCATGTGTACAAAGTTTTAAGTTCATAGACCTAGCGGTTAAGAAACGTGCCACTGTTTTTGAACTAGGATACGACGGACGACGACGACGACGACGACGACGACGACGACGACGGACGACGACGGACGACGGACACTGCGGTATTGTATAGACTCCCCTACGGTGAGCCAACAAGTGACCAACATCATTGAGGGGAATGTTCATTTTCTTAACCTCTCTCATTATCTCACATTGCTTTCAGTAGCAGCTCCATTTCGTCATCCCATTCGTCTTCTCAGTATTCTACGTAATAACAATAGCAATTGCAAATAGCTAGGAGGTCTGTTGCAACCCATCATTAGGACCTAAGCGCAAGGGGAGGAGCATGCAACTGACCCTGGTTATTTGAGGATGGTTGCAACCAAGTTGAGGTATCCCATTTGAAAATACACATCCCTTTAATCTTTAAAGGCTGTGGAATGATGGCATGTACCATGATAACTCTAAAACCCAGATTCGGGGACAAAGTCCAGGCCAACCTGTATGTCATTGACCTTTAGAAGGCCTATCAAATATGGCAATGTAAATCCCTGTAATTGGTCTTTACCCCTGCTTAATCAAATATGTCAATCATTTTGGACTTTGATTTTGTTGATGTCGGGATCCAAAAAAGATAACCTTGTGATTACTCAAGGTTATGATGTGCAACCAGTAATATTATGATGGCAATAAACAAATCAAGGACAATTATAAACTAGTATTTCTGACAACCAAGAACACACTAGTGAGCTATCATTTCCCTTTCCCCGATAGGCCGATAGTTGTTGCCTATTTACTGACACGGAACACGTATACGTAAACGTAAACGTAAGGAAATATAAATACATCTATTTTAACAGCTAGCTGCTGGGAACGAGATTATTGACCGATCTCCATGCAGCTATCGAATGCATTGCAGGCGGCTGCCTTCCACACTGCCCGTTGCGCGGGGATTGAAAGCATTTTGGCGCCATTCCAGAATGACGTCAGGAATTGTGTATACGGCAGTGGAAATCTACCACAGAAATAATCAATCACAGCCTGCACAGTTTGAGTGAAAACCTTCAGGCGAGTTTTTTCCCATAGAATTATGACAATGTCTAATCGTTTGTTGTCGCAGGGATCTAACCTGTTGGGTAAAATTCCAACAACTCAGATAGTGTTTTATGTATGTAGGCTACTCAAGTCAAATATACGCCTTAAACATTGCATTAATTATAGTCTCTTTACCATAAATAGTTTGTATGACTATACCCAAAACCCACCTGCCAAACGTCAGTTTCAGGTCCTGGCCTCGGGGTTGGTGCCCGGGTTCCTAATGTTCCCCAACCCCACCACCCACATGCCACTGAAACGGCAGCAAACATAGTAAAATGGCTTTGGCAGAAGCAGGAACAAGGAACTTGATATCTTACCCCTATGTGATTCGGTGATTGAGATCACATTCTTCAGGGATTCTGACCACCCCCCCCCCCCCCTAGAAATTATTTACTATGAAAAGCTTTGGTAGAGAGGCAAACCGGAGATTTTAACTAACACTATACTAGTATAGACCTATAGGCCTACATTGTCCCTCTCACTGAGTGTCATAAACTCGGATCCATTCATTGACCTAGAAAAAACTAGTTTATGGAGAATAAAACATAGACGATATCAAATCGATAAATTATGCGGTCTTACCTTTGGGAAATACGATTTTTGAAGACGTATTCTGAAGGAGAGCCGATCGCCTCCCCGTCCAAAATCTGCATGTGGTTCTGGCCAAATATCAACAATCGGGTGCATATATTATAACAAATGAAGGTCACCTTGGAGGCTCGTCCTAAATCACTAGTTTTAACTGGCTGAAAACAGCACACACCTACCAATGACGTCACGAGAATAACAAGCCTCGGCTCCTTCTTGGCTCTCCTGTTTATTACACATGGCCCCTCTTCCTGCATATAAAATTTACGTCAAATTCAACAAATCTGCAACTTTATCAGAGTGTTGAGGTATCAAGAATATATACTTAGTAGTATCAATGTATATTTGAAATTCAAACGCCACAAGCTTCTTTATTGCTCTGTTCTTTAAGCCTCGAAATAAAGTAGGGAGGCAACTCAAAAAGAAATAGCTGTAAACAAGACGGCCCTGACCAGCCACGTGGAAGTTAGAAGTCTTGTAAACGACATGATCGCCGTATATAAATACTCAAAAGGGAATGCCGCGGTTTTTGACCGTTAGCTTTTATCAAATTGCCTAGCAACACCAAATCTATCAAAAGTGAAAGTAGTGTTTGTATCGTCTCGCTCGCTTTTTGCCCCAAGGACTTCCTGCAGACGTCCAATGGAGGTTAAGCACCATCCTGATTAACGCATGACTTCTTTTCAAATTCTACACTAACTGTGTTACATCGACATAGAAGGCTTATACTGTCGTTATATCAAAATATGTTTAATCCAGATGGGACGTTTGTGGAATTTGCCACTTCACTTCCATCCGGATATCAGGGGTTTTTTACTCCTACGTCGTATACAAAAATCGAGAGGCGGAGCTTGAAAACAACTGATGACAGGATGTTTCACTTTGTGACTGACATCATATTCCGAGTCGAGAACCGGGGGGGGGGGGGTTCTATAGCCAGGAGGCAGGTATATCAGATTACAAGAAGTCGCCAGAATAGGAGTATCCCCTATATCACAGTTTTCACTGTGTTCCACTAGGTTTATATGAATAAAACTAGACCCATGCAGTCGCCCTTGACCAAGACCATCAATCATTTCATCGGCACGTTGCAAAACCTCTCTGGCATGTTTAGAGGGCAGACTACCAGTAGACTCCCAAAGCAGTCCATTGCGTCATCGAGATTGGATCTCCTTGTAGGGACGAGACGAGGCCGGTCCACTGCATCAGGAGTGTAACTACATGTATATACCGGGCCCTGGTTGTCACATATTTTCTTGAAACCACGAACCTAAATACAACCCTCCTGCGCCGGCGATTTTGCTTGATTTATGATGCTACTCCAATACGATATCATTGACGTGGCATGTTCGTTTGGAGGAGACAGTTATCAAGACAATAATAAGTTAATCATTTGATTAATCCCTGTATCGTTACAATCTTTCCAAACCCAGATCCGGTTACGTCCCGAGTACGGTACTGTATGACTGATGGAACAATGCTATTTCACCAATGAGGACACGGCAAAGGTCCGATGCGTCCGGAGACTACAAGAATAAAGAATAGACTTTGATCTCATTTTGAAATTCAAGGCGATTGATAAGTGCATCGAATGCATTCCGACGAACACCGCTGATAGGCTAAATCGGCCGAATGATTGACTCAATCAACAAATCGCGTTCATTAAACAAATAGGATAGATGTCGACACTCAAAGTGGCAAAAAGTACCGAAGACACGAAAATGCGGCTGCCGAAGACTTACCTGGTGTATGGTTGTGATATTTCGGTGTACGGTGGATATAAGCTGGCGCACTGTCGACTTTGATGCAATTTCCTGGGTGCAATTTCCATATTTCATTCATATAACTATATTTTAGGCAGGTTTCGCAGTAAAGAGCTGACAAAGGACGAAGTGCGAAGTGAGTAAATCTCATTTCTCTACGACGGTTTTTGAAGACATATCTGATCTTGCAATTTTAATAAGTACGAAAGTCGATTTACGAGTGTTGCGTAAATGATTTTGCGCATTTGATGACACCACAGACCTTCGTACTTCGTCGTTCGTACGGTTGCGAAACCTGTCTATGCTAAACGTATTCATAGGTGATATTAATAGTCCCCAGCTGGCGCAATATGAGTGAAGTTACATGAAATGATCCCAAATGGCAGTCGCGTGGATGAGGGCCAAGTCACAACCATGTGGGTGGGTAATAGATCGACGCCGTTTTAAATTTGACTAATCAGTACAGGTGTGCCGTGTCATGCCATTCAGATGGTGTTTTACCGGGGGATTTTGTCCTTAGGGAGGTCAAAGCCGTGTCCTACTATAGGGTTACTATGCTAGAGACATTAGCTTGACCGACCATGCCGATCTATCGGCGCTGTGCGTCTCGGCGTGAGTTTGACTAAGCTAGTTTCTTCATGGATTCGGTACTGAAGGACACCAAAAATGTCGTATATAGAAGAGTTAGAAGAGACATGTCCCTTATTCCCAACAATGTCGTAAAACAGGAAACGCCATCCTCCTTGATCACGAGCGGTACTCAAGTTGTTTATGGCAATAGGTCTACAAATTATACATGAACAGCCTACATGTGGAAACGCCTCACTGGGCCAGCTGGTTATCAATTGGCGGTCAAGACAGAATCAATCGTGCGAGTTTATCGTTGCCTTGTATCATCAAGCCCCACGAGTGGCGCTGATGAGGAGTCGATTTCTTTGCCATGTCTGATGTTATGTGTACCAAATGTGTAGTTTTGCGGCAGAACATGACATATATCCTCAAAATCTAAGTTATAGCTTCTGTGGTAAGTATATTCGGTGTTTATGCAATGTTTTGTTGAATGCGAAGGTGATTGGTTTTGCTTCCAAGATCGTACTCGTTGCAACTAATGCATTTGCACTGATGTGTACACAATGTATACATATAGTGCGTGTTGTGTATAATATTAGTATAGGCCAAAAAGTACAGGGTGCCCCAAAAACTTCTCTCTCCACAAAACAGTAGATAAATTTGTACCAGTCAGGAAAAGGCATGGCCTAACTACAGAATAGCCAGGACAGTAAAAAGTAAACCTCATCCTGCTGTACATTATGTACACAACTCCTATCATTCAGCACAGTGTCCCGGCTATTCTGCAGTTGCTCCGTGACTTAGCTTAATACGGCATACGACACTTACAGGGTTGACCCGGAAATGGCGACGGTACGCATTAGACAATGGGAGACTGCTACAATCTGCCAAATGGCAAAGTGAGGATGCAATCATTCCCGATTCCACATTTTAGCAATCTCCCATTGTCTAAAGTGTACCGTCACCACTTCTGGGCCAACTCTGTAAGTGTCGTATTGTGTGAAGAAAATTGTTAAGGCCTTCTGATGTGCTCAGTGTGTGCGCATTTGTTTTTTTTGGGCTCTGGCTTGATTTTTCAAAACCATTCATTTGATGCCATATAATGTATATGCAACCGCAATAGGCCCTTGTGCCCTGACTTGATAGGCTTACATCACCGAAGGTCAGGAAAATACAAATGTTGTTCTTGATTGCGCATTTCAGTTTTTGCATGACAAAGCATGATGAATTGTAACTTCCGGGTCAGCCCCTTCTAAGTTCTATACTAGTTAGACTGCAAAGACAATTTCAATCTTGAGCCCAAAAACTTTCTGGGGTGTTTTTACAGGAAATAATTGTTTGGGGGAAACACGACAGTGAGACTGATGCTGATTCTACACTGGTCATAGTCTTCACGACTTGGTAGCATTTAAACAAGGAAAACACCAGTCAGGACTCAGAACAAGTTGAAAGATTCTCTTTGATGGACTGGCATCTCTGTGGCATGGCAGGGCCATCAGGGAGGGTATACTGCTAGTGTGAGTAATGTCACTGTTTGTGTTAGTATTCACTCTAAAATAAACTTTGCATTGCAGAATTTGAATTTAAAGAATAGGACTATTCTGGAGTTACATCGGACCAGGAAGTCATAAACATGCTGTTCAATTTACAGCCTATAATAATCATGTTGTGTCAGACATTGTGAACCTTGTTCACCCTGGATTGTCAATAAAAAGATAGCTTTACATGTTGATAACTTTTGCCACTTGACAATATAGTTTACTGACTTTTTGTCTCACTGGCACTGGTACCTGGTGAGTCTTGAATCCAAGCCAGTGTCCCTTGTCCATCTTGGTCTGTGAACAATTAACAGAACAGTGGCCTATTACTTAACCACTGAAGATTAAACTTGGTTCATATAACCCCTAAGGTCTGATGACCTCTAACATTTCTGTACAATATAATTCCTGGCTTGGCCACCAGGGGGCCAAAACTGAAAATAGAAGATGTGCAATATCTCCCTTACTAGCGATTTGTTTTCTATAAAGATTTTATGGCAGGTACTCCCTGCATGGACAAATTACATGTCATACAAGATTTGATTGATGCCATTTGAGGACAATAGGCATAAATTGACTGTAACACTCAGTAACTACGGCATGTTTCTTTCTTAAACTGTAATGACTACTGACTACTTGTATAGTACCCCCAGGTATATGGCACGGCTTAACCCGCCGGCCATTAGGGAATTCCTTTATGGCCCAGTGGTTGGCACGTTGGCCCCAGAGTGGAAGTTAAGCAACGTTGAGCGCGGTCAACCTTTGGATCGGTGACCGGCGCGTATAATACATCTGGCGACCTTCCCACGCGATGCGAGCTACATCAATGTCCATCATTTCATGTAAAAACATTAATTTCATAGCCATTTTCTGATATGTGAAATGTGAAATGTGAAATCCTCTGGTTGACCAAATTTAAAAATCCCTCCAGTTGAGTAAGCAGCCCAAATGGACAGTGACATAAATGGGAATGAAAAACCCTGTACCTTCCTACCCTGCATGTTTGTGGTTACATCAAACTAACAATATCTAGGCCTACATGTACACCCAATCGGCTGGTTTAATATTTTATGAATGTACTTCCTTTATCGAGCAATGTCTTCTGTTGACCTTTACATCTATTTCCGAATGAGATGCCTGGTGACTGGATTGATCTTGTCATCAATTGGGTTTTCTACAAGCGAAGCGTGTCTTGCAATGCCTTGAACTATTTCCTAGAACTTGCGGAAGTAGACCAAGAGATACTTATATGGTCATTGGTGGTGTGCCGTTAGGTTGCAGGGTTTGAGTCACATGTGCGCGTTCTTTCAAAAGTATTCCTTATTATTGGACAATGCCTTCAAGTGTTGGCCTTGGCAATCAGTCATTCCTAAATGGATTTAGCTATCATGTGGTGATCTGTCAAAGGTTTGATTCGTCGAGCCTTATGGCTGTTATGTGTGTCATCAGGTTTGGCCTGTGATCAAAGATCCTCCTTGGAGAGATATATATCTAAAATTGAATCACGCTTCAACCTGTCTGAGGATTACATATATCTGGTGAGTCTGCGTTCATGAGTTTTTAAAGCCAGGCTGTTAAGCGTAAGGCTGCTACGAGGTGTCTGAAATCATCTACTCTACTCAATAAAAGACATGGGGACTATTGTTCTTGTCCACATACATTGAGACTGGCTGTACAAGGAATCATGCGTGTAAGTCTTGTCATACATTTGCCCTTAATTACGTGCGTGCCCGACGGTTAGGCACCAATTGGGGTTATTTGCCTCGAGACTTCATCTGTGGCAATGGAGGAGTCAATCACAAGCTTCTGTCTACACAGTAGTTTGACCTAGTGGCTAATTTTAGAGAGGGTTCTTCACTGTCACTAAATGCTGTCATGGAATTGGCCCATATCGGGTACCCACTCAGCGTCCGATGTGACGTCTTCCCCGACCTTGCCATCACGTCTCGGAGAAGTCATGGTAGGAAGTCGCTGTGGTGTAGTGGCTGGGACTCTCGACTGGCGGTCAAAAGATCCCTGGTTCGATCCCCAATGTCAGCGGGAGACTGTAGGCATGTCTCTTTGTCTTACTTGCCTCTCTTCACCCAGGTGTATCAAGCGGTACCGGTCAGAAATGCTCAGATTGTAGCGCTGGTTGAGCAGCTCATCTGAGATCTACTGAAATGTTTCAGGACAGACCGGGGTTAAAGTGTAAAGTCAGATAATAACCTATATCATATATATATCGTAGTTGATATCAGAGTATAAAGCCGAAACTTTAACTTTAACTTTTTGATACATTGAAGCAAAATATCCCATCGTAGAGGGTCCATGAAGACTGAGGCCTGCGAGTTGACGTTATTTGCAAAAATGAAATCCTCACGAAAATATGGTGGTTTACAATACAGTTTAAAAAGCTTATCAAAGAAAGTTTTGTTGACATTCAGGTTATAAATTGTGTTATTGTTACTCATTGTCTTCTGGTCACTCTCGCAAGGTTCTCTTGGCCTCTAAACGACTGTTATAAGATTATAGTTTTATTTTGATAAAAGTGCATCATAACCATTGATAAAAGTAAAAGTTTTCTGTGTTTGCGCAATTGATAGCAAATGTTGAAGTGACCAATCCATGTCAGCAAAAATATGTAAGCGAGCCGTGTTGTCAGTCATCCTGGTCTCGGGACAATTTGCGATAAATTGGAAGCCAGGTAATTAATATGCTATTACAACTACTAGTACAGTGGGACCTCTCTTAGCTGTCACCTCTCTATTAAGGACACTAGTTTTGGTCCCAAATTGGTTGTTTCCATTGAATCATCAGGCCACCTCTCTATTTTAGGACAGCACTTGTCAATCCCATGGGTGTACTTAATAGAGAGGTTCTACTGTACAAGTACAAGAAAGTGGTTGCAGCAAAATTTGGCATCATTTTATTGCGATTCTTGAAATTTTCTGAAAAAAAAATTTCATAATTTTTATTTTGGCAGATTACAATTTCTTTCAGTTTTCAAAAACAAAAACTCTTTTTGGAGATTTTCTGACTTGTTTTTGCGAGAGAAAAAAACTCCTATGAAAATTTTGTGGTTTACAGTACAGTAGAGTTACCATTTGTGCTTCGTCTGTGTTGCGAATGCACTGTGTAAAGGTTGTGACTTGTTCTGTGCGGTGTACATTACAAGGTATATGATATGTGAATGTACAGGTAATCATATCATGCCATGTTTGGCGGGCAAAAAGTTTTCAGTGCCAGTGAAGCACATCTGACTGTGAGACATCGGTTAAAGGGGATTTCGCACGACCACCAACTTTTTTTTTCTACTTTTACATTTTCTTGGGCGTCTCATTTCGGTTTAAAAGTCTGGCGCATATCAGTAAGCTAGACTCGGCCTGATGAACATTTACCAGGCCTACAGTAGGGTTCCATTCAGAAACTCGTGTATGACTCGATGTTTCATCAATGAGGAACCTGCAGAACTAAAAATCAAGATGGCAGCACCAGTATTAAGAGGTACACTTCCAGTGTATTTTCCATTGAAATTAAGTTTTGTTGATTTTCTCCCTAAAACTCATCAAAATAGAATTAGGGCCAATAAAACAACATTTTTGGTGCTATTTCCCCATGTAGAGTGATTAAAGGATGAAATATTCAGTAATCATTGACCCGGGAAATGGCTTTCTCATTACAACCATGGTCCACTTGCCTGCAGGGCCCCCTATTGGCAGGTTTTGTTGTGCAGGTTCCTCATTGCTTTGATATCGACTGAAGCTCGGAAAGGACATACAAGTATATTGCTCGTATGCAGTTCACTTTAACATTCTGATAGTCGAGAGTTGATTTAAGGCGCTGAAAGAAGATGTCAAATTCGTCATTGCCATGTTTTAATGACAAAACCTACCCAAAAATAAACCTCAAACAAAATTATCTATTGTATTTCATAGACTGAAATATGATGTAGGTCAATTTTGGTGATTCAGTCTTACACAAAAGGGCCTACACAATATGTTGTTATTTTGATTAAACTACATTAACAACCAAATGACCACTTTGAGTTACTAGTGAATCAAATAGGTCTCTTATTCATTCACTTCACATGGAAAAATGATTAGTGGACGGAAATTTCTTGACTGCTGCTAAAATTAGTAACATAGAATAAAAATTTCATTGATATTCAATTCTCAAAATGAGGACACATTCCAGGTAAAAAAAATCAGAGCAGAGGACACGTGGGTGCCCATACTATCATGATAAATGTTCATGGATATTATCATTTTGTAGTAGTGAAAGGTCAAACCGTCGTTATCAATGGTTTCGAGGTGGGTTGTACAAATACAGAAACTAAGCACAATTGAGTAATTTGACAATTTGACAATTTTCTACCCTGACTGTCTTTTCTGGGTGGTGCTACATCGAATTCTGGGTCAGTAATATGATTGGGCAATCTGTGTATTTCTCAATATGGTATATAATCCCATTGAGCTCATTCAAAAAACTGTTTGACCGTCATCCGCCGGACTGTAAGCATGGACAAGGTAACCTTTTTGGCAATTTTTTACTTATACAGTGGAACTCCCCTTAGCGGACACCTCTCTATTAAGGACACTAGTTCTAGACCCAATTTGGTTGTTTCCATTCAATTTGACCTCTCTAATCAGGACAACTCTCTATTAAGGACAGCATTGTCAGTCCCAAGGGTGTGTTTAATAGAGAGGTGCTATTGTATTTATCTCATCGTGTTGGGCCCCTGATCGATTTGACAACTGAAGTGACTTTGGACACAAACAAATCCCAAATCTCAGAATGTTGGGGTCTAATAGGTCAATTTGAAAGTCATGTGTCTTCTAGCAATATTTTACCAAAAAATCATATCTGAAGGATAGCAGATTATCCCATGTAGGACTATTAAATCAAAAAGAGAAAGTAAATTGAATTTAAGAACAGCAACATGATCGTTTTTAAGCCATCGGGGCAATGTTTCTTTTTTGCGTGTGACACAGAAAATGACAAGGTCCATGAAATTTGCCTACACTTTGAATGTATGGTATTTGTATAACTGTATACACAACGGTAATGTGTATTTTCAGTACATAAATTTATGAGAAATTTTTAACAATCGGCGAAGGCAAGGTATATAGCGTGGGAATTTTGATATGGGTATTACAATACAACAAGGAACCTTTAAATTTCTTGGAAGCATTCCTCATGTTGATTTGTTTATGCATTGTGTGATTGCAATGCGGTAGAATATATTTTTTTGCATCAAAACACCTGATCGGTACTTTTTATGAATGAATGATAGCTTGGTACATGTGCCTACCCTGTGCCTTGCCTTAATATCTTTATGATAATCAAATTCCGATTGCCGAGTATGCTGATAAGGACCTAATTATTCACATTCTTGAATGCGTCAAGTAACTGCTTGTACTCTTAACGATGTTGTTCTGGTATTTTATCTAACCTCGCATTCAAAATTTTATCTTCGAATATCAAACATTGGCTTAATTTCTCGTTAGGAGAAAATTAGATATTTTATTGCTTTTGTGTGTCCATCTAGCAGAAAATTTTTATTGCTTTTGTTTTCAAGGTAAGCTAATATTTACTATTTTATTTAGGGGGTTCCCAAGAAAAATCCCCACAGAAACGGTTCAGCTTTCTATTTCTGCGTTTGTGTTCTAAAAAAATGGGGTCGCAGCAATCCATCTATCATTGTTGCAGGGCTTGCGCTCATTCTTGATAAGGAGTAGAACCCACTCACAGGTCTTTCTCAGTTCATGCAATGCAGGTAGGCCTATCGCTTTTATATTCTTTCTCAAATAATCTGGAACTTTCTAAGCAGTGACAATGAGGTCAAACATTGAATTCATAATCTGTCGATAACATTTCCTTTAGTTCGACCTTCCCTTTTTCAAATTTTTCTCAACTCCTTTGTATATACATGTATTCTATTTCCATGCGTCATTCAATCGGCAAATGCAATACCTGAGTACAAGCACGTTGTAGATAATTCCATTTTTGCTGTATCATCATTGTGAGTCATCATCATATATGAAATATTACATGCGTTTTTTAATTTTCCTTGCCGCATTTTAGATTAAGGCGCATCTGGTTGCCATACATATCCTCATATTTTGGACTCATTAAAAACGTTTCCTGAATTTGGCCTTGAAGGCCTACTGTATGTAATGCTGTACGTTAAAAATTTGAAATTTGTGATTGAATTTGAGAAATGGCAAATTGTTTGAATGAATACGTACTGAACTAAAATTTCAACAATGCCATTCTGAAGACAATACAAATGCTATATAATGTACCAACTTTCAGCGAATTTGTATGCAGAATAACTGCACCATGACATTGTGTATAACTGCATGTCTATTTTCCTGAGACGACAGTATATACAAACAGTTTACCCCTTTAACTCCTAGCCGTCCTTTTCTCATTCTCAGAACTTTCTTTCATTTTCATTTGCCTGTGGCCGTTTTTATATTAGATTGCCTTACACACGGTATAATAGAATCACATCGAATATCTATATGTGACTCGCTCTACCAAAACTAGGCGCTTGTCGCATCTGAACTTGACAGGTTGATACGGACTTGTTGTTCATTTCCCTATTGTAGACCTTTTGTGAAATCTATTACAAACTGATTTGGTCACATTTCACAAAAGGTCTACAATAGGGAAATGAACAACAAGTCCGTATCAACCTGTCAAGTTCAGATGCGACAAGCGCCTAGTTTTGGTAGAGCGGGTCACATATTCGTTTTTTGTCATTCATCTGTCATTCTCATTTATAAACAAGATATTCCAAGCAAGCAAAGATTATAAGGTTGACTTATTCTCACAAGGTAAACAGTTCTAAAATGCGCTTGATCAATCATAAAAAGTTGTCTTGTCTCTCTTGAAGAGTTCAAACATCGTCATTTTGGAAGGCTTGTAAAAGAAATCCTATTTTGCCTCTTGAAAAGTTGTGTGAGGATACCAGGAATGTAAAGTAAAGTTTGTGTATCATAGTGTCACCCCTAACGAAAGGGCCAGCCGACTTTGGCTTATGAGACACTTTTTACTTCCAAACTCCTATCTCTAGTGAGAAGGCAGTTTGTACCCTCATCTAACTAGCTTGCAGCTAACCAACCGGCCGCATCAGAAAGAGGTTACCCGCGGGCCTTGAATCCTTGACCTTCCGTTCACGTGGCCACATGGGATCATATGTATATTTTGTACAATTTTTTAATATTTTTCAGACTCACCTGTTTGACATTCTCCACATAAGGAATGGCCATAGCGAGGAATCTCTTTTGGATAAGGAAATTCGTGAAACGTGTTGGCCATTCTATCGGAGTCCAACAACCGCCTTAACGCATTTAGACAGTATGAACAGTGTAAATATTTCACAAAAAAATGAAAAAAACGAAACTGATGAGGAAGTAAATAGAGCAGAAATCGTTGCGAAAACTGGTTTGGACGATGTTCAATTTCGATTGGACGCATCGGGAGGCCGAGACTCCTGTGACTTGAGAAATGTTAACGTCAACTCGGAGATTTTCACCACCCAGGACTACTTAAATCGGGTGAAGTTTGCTTTCAAGTTGGGCTTCAGTGAGGGCCAGTTGAAGATTGCTTTATCCGAGTTGGGAACAGCCGCGCCGAAAGATAACGATCTTCTGCAGGAATTGATCAAATTAGGATCAATCGGAAAAAGTATCGATGAAGAAAGCGACCTCGAAGATGAGGACGTCTTTGACGAGGAAGATGCCATTCTGCAGCCGAAAACGATGGAGAAGTTGAAAGACGCAGAATCCAATCTCCGACCTATAGTCATCGATGGCAGCAATGTTGCTATGAGGTAGGAATTCATGTTCCTCTCCACTATAAACTCTTTCTCTGCATGCCCTAAAAGTTTCTTTGATCATGTCACGTTTTTAAAGCACGAATTTAGATTTTTTATATTTTGTCATGTCCCATTTACAAACCTCGTTTGTGAAAAATCTGTTGAAGATTGCTGCAGAAAATGTGTATGGAAACAGTTCGGTATCATTTCCGGTACTCACTCGTATTAAAAATCGGGCTCAAACTCAAAATGGGCAGAAAATCCAGAGTTAATGATATCACAAGAAGATTCTGTAACTTGTCAAAAAACCCACTGACGAGATGTGAGCATTTCCGTGATTGTAATCGCAGGTAACCAGCAACAAAAATTGCACGTAAATCAAAATGTTTGCGCTTAATATTTCAGCCATGGTAATAAAGAAACGTTCAGCTGTTACGGCATAAAGTTAGCGGTGGATTTCTTTCGTCAACGCGGCCACAAAGAGATCCATGTGTTCGTACCACAGTGGAGGAAGGAAACACCACGACCCGACTCGCCAATCACAAGTAAGCATTTGGAGTTATTGGGCGTCTTTTGACTTTTGGCTTGATTGACGCTATCTATTATCGCCATCGTGTACAGTAGAATCTCTCTAAAGGACGCCCTCGGGATTGACAAATGCTGCCCTTATAGAGAGGTCAAATCGCATGGCTCAACATACTATAATTGTGTGATAGACCTACTACATGAAGTAACGTGATACCTACCAGCTATTCCAAAATATATTGCTGTTTGGAAAACCCTATAGAGGTCTGTTTATAGCATTGCTCCGTCCTTTTTTCTGTTGTCTTTTTTACATAGATTTCTGAAATGTGAGTTTCGGCAGTGTATAAAAAGAATCATTGCCGAAAAAGTCTAGGTAATTGTTCAAGCTTCAAGCTATAGTTGTTATACTAACAACTATAGACGCGGTATCACAAATAAATTGTTTTTATATCTCCGACAGTATATGATTACGCAAATTTTATTCTTATTTTCTGTTATTTTGCAGACCAGGAAGTACTTTTTCAATTGGAGGGAGAAAAAGTTCTCTGTTATACTCCCTCTCGACGCATTGGAGGAAAGCGAGTGGTGTGTTATGATGATAGATACATTATCAAACTGGCGGCGGAAACAAACGGCATCGTCGTATCCAATGACAATTATCGTGATTTGATAAACGAAGAATCTGGTTTCAAAAAAGTCATCGAAGAGCGATTGTTGATGTTTTCTTTCGTCAATGACCGGTAAGTTTTAAAATAGAATTGAAGTGAGTTACAGTGCACACTAGTGTGGCTTAATCGGGGCAAAACTCAGAGCCTCGTAGCCCAGTGGTTAACACCGCTGGCAACCACGCAATAGGGCCCAGGTTCGATCCCGGGGAGAACCCAGGATTGTATTTCTGGGTGAACTGAAGAAACTGAAATTCTTGGCTCTTCACAACACGTGCAACGTATGAAATATTCGAGGGTCTGTCGGATGAGACTTAAAGCCGTGGTCCCTTGTACCTGAGTGCATACAATCAATCCCAAAAAGTGAGTTAATAGGGGTCGTTGCCCGTTTTTCGATCATCAGAGACCAGCCAGCGACGTCCCACCCTGAGGAAAAGTTGGAAAGCCCTAAAAGGCACTTAAATATTGCTTGGAGATGAGAGAGTTCCCTTTGATGTTTACAAACATTGCCTGCCTTGACCTACAATGTATCATAAAGATTGCTATAGAAACTTTATAATGAAACTGGGCCATGTCATTCCAGGGTAGGAGGTTTTAATGAATGAAGAGCAAATTCAGCCACTTCCTTGTTGATGTCACTATTTGGGTTGAAATTCATTAATGAAAACATGCACCATTTCCATTATATAAGCAACTTCTCTGCAGTCGCTTTATGGTGTTAATCTCAGCGGTTAGCCCATCTGGTCACAAAGTATCACTTAAATTTCACAGATTGGAATCATAAAATTTTGCTCTTAAACTTGGCTTGGTGTGTCACATCATTTGTCGAAAATCTTGTAGCAGAATGAGGCTAAGTTCTTCAACTGTATCTTTATTAGCTTCTTTCATTGTGGTTTGTACATTTTGTATTACCTCATACTTTGCGGTACCCCAGCCCACAAAGAAGGAGGATATCAGAGAAATATTGATGACAAGATCAAGATCGGCTTTCTATGGCCAGGGACTATTTTCCCAGTGCTGTACGAAATAGATTTTCTATGTGGGAAAACAAATTAGGTCAGCAAAAGTGTTGCCTTGGCTATAAGAAATTGCTCAGTTTCTTGATTTCCTTTCAGTTTCATGCCGCCTGCAGACCCCCTCGGTCGCCACGGGCCCACCCTGGACAACTACCTCCAGAAGGAGCCATCCCTGCCAGAGACACTGCCCCCAATCTGCCCCTACCTCAAGAAGTGCACCTACGGCAACAAGTGCAAGTACTACCACCCCGAGAGGGGCAACAAGCCGCAGAAACTCATTACGGAGAAACTGGCGGAGGAAGCTCAGTTGAAAATGATCCAGGTGACGGAAAGACAGCTGTCGGAACAGAATGATGGTAAGTTTATCAACATTTTATGAATACCTCTTTTTTTTACTGATGTTTGCCATCTATTAAGAGTTGTTCTTGAAGGAAACAACACTGACAATTTTTGTTCATATTCATGTTGATCTAGGCCCCTAACCTAATAAAATTCAAGTTGATGTGACCCAATTGTTATTTCCTTCTTGCCGTATCAAGTTCAAGTCTGAAAACTAGTCCCTGTCATAAGGTCAAGAAGTTCGTTTTTTCTAATTTTCAAAGAACCTGCAATTTGTTTATAACTTTTAAAAGTTTCTGCAAATTCGTATCCATATTAACTGCACTACGGCATTGTGTATGAATGCATTTCCTGGACCACCAGTAATTCTCAACGCCATACGAATTAAGTAATGTATGTGTCAATTGTTCTTCCAGACTCCCTTGATGCAAAATCAAAGCTGACGAAAGATGACGTCAAACCTTCCATGGAGGACAAAGAGCGACAGAAAAAACATAACGAAAACTTGGATCATTATCGCAGACAAGTCGAAGAATCTGAACGAAAAGCTGCCCGTGCTCAGTCGCAGACAGAAGACAATCAGGAAAATGATAGTCTGCCTGTGGTTTTCCCACCACCTCACTTGAGTGGACGAGTGAGTGACGGTACGCATCTGTCTGTTGCCAAAACGTTATCTGACGAGAGTACTGCGTACAGACCAGGATTAAATCAAAGACGCCGCAGTGTTCCAAATCCCGAACAGGAAACGGAGTTGTTAAGGAGACAGTTTTCGCGCCAGATGTCCCTGCAGTCGAGGTTGGAGAGGCAGGGTAGTGGCAAGTGGAGTACGTATCGGACGGGGCCTGAACCGACGGAGGCACACTCTCCATTGCCCCAGGCCCCGTCCCAGTCAGTGCTACAGACACTCCCTCCTAGAGCTGACATTGGCTACAGACAGCAGCCACCTATGAGTGACTATGTTTACCAGCCTCATATGAACTATCATCCTGATTATCATAATCCTAATCTTGGTGGTCAAATGCCTTTGCAAGGAATGCGGCCCTCGTCCATGTCTTACCCGCACCCGGCGATGCACCAACGGGCTAGTCGGAACTTCCAACCGTCGTACCCCCCTGTGATGCGATACGGTGGTGGGTACATGCAACAAACAGTGCACCAATCGGTGTCGAATCTATCTCAACGCTGGGTCCCGGCCACTGGGTATGAGGCCCCCATGTTCCCAGAACTTCCAGATCAGAACATACCGCCTCTTTCCTATGTGACTGGTCCCCCAGTAGAAAATGAAGTCGACTATAGATTAGATCCGCAACAGGATTTACGATACAACGTTCCACTGGAGAATCCGTACTGTTCTACTGTTCCTGAGAACAGTACGTTACCTCCAATACCAGCGCCTTGTCAAATCACCGATCCTAGCCGTTATGCAGTTTATGTGAATCTGTCTAATATTTATGGAGAGGAAACGGTGCGGCGAGTGATGCACGATCACCCCAATGAGATACAGGCTCACATCATCGCCACGTACGCTGCAGGAGCATGCAACTGAAACATAGGTTATCACTGAACATTGTCTATCACAAATAGATTATTTAAAGGGGGACTATAGGTAGCAACAGGGGTGTTGAATTGGCCATGTTTAAGTGACTACTATAAGCAGTAAGGGCACTGGATCATGTTAGATTCAGTACTACATATATCTCTCGTGTTCTGTGAGATGGGAGAGACCTCTATTGGCAACTTTGTGTAACTTTATCTTGCCTACCTAGCTCCTGTCTATAGAGTCCCTTTAAGGAGTGCCAGTAGTTAGAAAGCCTGGCCAGTTCTTTACACAAATGTGAGGAGCAAGTCACGTTTGGGAAATATGGATTTAGCCACATATTTAAATGCTAAGGAAGGGAGGGAGTCCAGCTACTGGGGTGTCCACCATCAGTGGTTTCATTGTATTGTTGCTTAGAGGGGAAAATATCTAGTGATATTAAATGTGTACACCTTCCTTGTTGTGCTTGAGTATACCCTGTACTGATCGTATAAGGCCTTTGTATTCCGGTTCAGTTCATATCATATGTACAACTAAAGATGTGTGAAGTTCATGCATATACATGTAACCTAGTCATAGGTTGTGTTGGTTCTGGGAATACTCTAAAATCACCTCTATAAGACCTGCTTGAAGTGGCTATCTAAAGGCATTGATGAAAAGTGTTTCTTGTCTGTTCACATGTACAGATTTCGAATTGATTTTTCAATTTCATTGGAAGATGAATTTCAAATGAATTCAATAGATAAATGTAACAGATCTGATCAATTAAAATCTTTGAAAATTGTGACTTGAATAGCTATTGAAGACATTATACATTATACAATAGAACTGACTAGAGTGTTGTAACCCAGTAATATACAACTGAAAGTAATTTTTGTGCCGAAAAAACAATCGATTTTCCCAAAAATGTAATGATATTTTAATTGCAATTCACCATCTCGGATAAAGAGGTCTCCGATGTTAGGAATGTATACTTTATGTACCATTGTAAAATTTGTCGCATTTCTTCAAAATTGGCATTTTAAAACTTGGTGTCGGCTTAATCTTGATGATGACCACTTTTTTAAAATGCCCCAAATCGGTTTTGAGCATATTTCATAACCTTGAACAAATGTTACCAAAATGATCTTATAGTTGTGATATTAGAGTATAGATGTTTATCCGTATTGTTTCGTTTCTATGTGTGCGTACTTATATACCGAACCAGGAAGTGGTTTTATGTAAATTATGTTATATATCGCATAGGCCTGCCTGAAAATTATTTTAGTCTGCTGTAATGCTACCAACATCTTTTTAGTGACCAAAATTGATTTAAGTTATGATTCTGGAGTAGTGCGACAGCAAGCAGAGATATTTTTAAGTATGGCCTCAACTATAAAGTGTTCTCACCAGGTATTACGGTATGTTATAATATTTCTCGAAATGTTTGGATCGAGGAAGCATTATTTGGTAATGAATGAGTGATTCAGTATCGTGTAGGCTTTAAAGGCCCGTTCTAATGTATAGCCCGACTGAGGTTCATTTCATTTAAGCTCTCTCAGTACGGGGTGATGCAAAAAAATGCAACCCAAATGTGTTCACCAGCGGCATGGAAAGGGTTAGCTAAATAGCTATTGGGTTGGCTAATTAGCTCTTGGGTTAGCTAATTGGCTCTTGATCAGTTCAGTAGGTTTGCATAGTTGTGTTAGCATTTCCACCATGATTAAGTCCATTGAGGGGGACTTTTCTCTTTCTGGAAGAAGTTCTTCTCAAAAGGGTCAACGTTTTTTGGTCCAAAGTGCACAGTGTACAGTTGAGTGTACTGAATGTAAGGTAAGGTGATACAATTATTGCCCTGGTACATATATAATCTCTATGTGCATCAATGTGTACTGCTACAATTGTACCCTATACCTTACATAGAAGAGTCAGTTTACCTGCTTTAGAATGAAATGAACCTTTGTATATATACATGTATATATGCGTGGAGGTTTGATTATGTGCAGTGGTAAAGTTGTACATGTGCATCAGATAAATTGTTCGTAGGATATCTTATCCAGGAATAAAAATGTAAATCAAATTGAAGAAATAAAGTTCTTAGATAAAATTTTGGTTTATTTATGTCAACTACCTCGTAGGTATTGACCTTTAAGAAATGAGAGGACCCTGCCTACTAACAGGTGTATTGTCCCTTTAAGTGATGAAGGCAAGTTACAAAGTTGTGACTGGCAAGTTAACAGCCATATTGTCCCTTTAAGAGATGAGGAAAACATCCTACTCTCAAGATAAGTACTACATTCCTCACAAGTTCTGATTCCTACTACAGCACCTGATGCCAAGACAAAGTGTCAAATGTCAAAGGCCCATTCAAATTCCTAATTCATTGGAGCACTTCCACAGTTGGTACTTCGATTTCATTGAATTTTTAAGTAGTATTTCGAAGTTCCAGCACAGTCATCAGGTCATCGTCTTGCAGGTTAAAGGTTCCCCCCTTCCCTCCATTCAACTGTTCCACAGAAGTGCATTTTGTTGGCTGTGAACATTTCTCAAACTACATGTACTTCCTGATACGTCAACAAATGCTGAGCTGAGCCCGGCACATTGCCACGGCCGGCGAACCAGAGGACGAGTCGAGCATGCGCATGCTGCTGGGCCCTGGGCGCTGGGCGGAGCTGAGAACAATGGCCTGTGTTGGAAGACAAAACCATCCTTATCAATTCAAGACATTTCGTGGTGTTTGTTTCCAGTTTTTCTAATTCGTCTTTTAAGGACAAAGTCACAACCAGAATACAGGGATAAGTTCACTTTAAGAAAGGACAGGTCTCAATTCATTGTCTAGATCTAAAATTAAGAAAATTAAAACCATATCAGTTGTGAATATTGTACAACGTTGGATCGTATGAAGGAATGGATTTCGAATGGTTTCCCATCGTATGAAGGAATGGATTTCGAATGTTTTCCCAGTAAAGCGAATGTCACCAATAGCGAACCTGAGAGACAACCGGCCAGTGGCACATTTCGCGAAATTTCATGGTTGTGACTCTCGGGGCATCAGGGAGTTTTGCGCAAATCTCCCGAAACGCGAGCGTGAACGCCTATCTCATTCTTCGACCTCATGACAACGGAGTCGAAAAATGAGATAGGCGTTCATGTTGACGTTTCAAGGGCCTTTCAAAAACACTCGACTGACATGAGCAAGGACGTAAGCAGCAACATAAGTTGACAGGCACATACAATCACGTCAGTCTATCCCGGGAACCTATCATTCGATATCTGATGGGGATTAGTGATGTATGAAAGGAGCGAAAAGAATGTAAATCAGGATATCTTTTCTCTCTTCCTTTATGTTTAAAGGCCAGTATCTGAACGGGCTGACCGAACGTTGGTTCGTTAGAATGGATTTCGGGTGGTTTCCCAGTAAGCGTATGTTGCAAATAGCTGACCCGAGAGACACTGGGTCAGTGTCACATTTCGGGCAATTTTCGATTGCATGGGACTCTCAGAGCAAGATACAAGGACATGTGAGGACGAAAGAAGCGAAATCATTGGATAGGCGCATACAATCACTTCAGCCTTACTCTAAGCTTCAGCCTATCCCTGGGAATCTATCATTGACACGCTGAGTGAACCTGTCATTCGATATCTGTTGTGGGTCAGTGGTTTCTGGAAGAAGCGAAAAGATTAGAAATCATGCAGGATAATTTTTCTCTCTTCCTGAATGATCTAGGCCAGTCAGTGTCCTGACGAATTAAAACTGACCAGTGTCTGACCGCGCTCGCCAGGACAAATCATTCTAATTATATCTTGGTCCATATGAATAGCTCGGGTTCGCAAGGTTTCCCAGAAATAAAAACAGGGGAAGTGTTGCAACCGGGCTCACGAATTCGTCCCCCAAATGGTCCTGTTGTTCAAATAATTTGATATGATTTTGCGATGACCGCTAAGCAGAACCAGACCCGGTAGCGACCCGGTAGCCCCACAGCGCATATTAGGCATCTGGAGACCGCCAATTGCGTCTCTTCCTCCTGCGGCTACCATGACACAGACACTAATGACAGTCCCTGCCTATAGCACTTCTTTAATCTGTCTTCGCACAATTAGAAAAGACTCCTGGGCCTGGAGAACACTGTTGACCAATTATGGCCTTTATTACTTGCATATATTCATTACCTCTTCATATCACGCCACGGCCCCTCTCATTAAATTGATCTTTATGATTTCCCAATGATAAGAATGGAGAAAAATGCCCAAAAGGATTGATGCCTAGAAAGACAACTTGTACTGTTGATCCACGATCGTAAAATGGTGAATGACATCTTGATTGTGACAGATGATAACAAATGTCTCAAAGTTTGTTTGTATACGGTTGTATTTAAAAGACATATTTATATTGGGCGAATATCAATTAGAAACAAGTAATACAAAGAAATGGGGCTGTAAGGAAAACGGTGCAACTTTGAATATTCCTGTATCAATGAGGACAAACGTCTTGTCCTGAATTGGACCGGATACGTGAAGATTTGAAAGGGTCGACGCCTTGAAAATGTCCCACATGTTGACTAATTGTTGAATCCTTGACTTCTGTTCATATTAGGCGAATGACCGCGACTCGAACTCGAGTTTGTTTGGTTTCCTAGCATACGACTGTTACGACCACAGGGATGTACCGGTAAACAGCTCGATCAGCGTACTCAATATTCCGGAAAACCGGCCATGTTACAAGCTTTCTTTCTCAAGATTTCTGCCTGGTTCGTTTGGGGACAGGCTGTTTTGTTCTGTTCTAATAAACGACCCACGCCTGACGTTGAAGGACAATGATTAAAACAAGGCAATGAATGACTTGCAAAATTCACATGAAAAGATTGACGACATGATCAGGATGCGACATAACAGCGTGCATGGGTGTCATTCGGACCAGGACGACTGTTAGTCGGCATGGAAGACTCCACGTTAGAAGAAAGAGGGCGTCTTGCAAAATCAGAACTTCCATTCATGGATTGGGACTTTTGTCTTACTCTTTGTCGCTGACTTGGCCTATTAAGACGGCTGACCGGTCTTGCCGGGTATTCGTCACATCTTGGAGGACAGTATAGTTTGTCAACTCGAGTTCGGACTTTCCTGGTAATACTATGGGAGTGAGACAGTCTGCAATACGGGTTGGCCAACTCTGTCTTTCGCAAGTCATGGAACAAATACTGTCACAACACGGTCTGGCTGACCTCTGGACAGTCACAAGGGACGCGTGAGACGAATTGTGGAACTTTATGATTGTACCACACAGGAATTCGCGTCATGTCAAACTTTGAAAAAGTCATAAGCTATTTCAATTGCTAATATGCCTTATATGTCCCCGTGTTGTATCTTCAATACGATTGCAAGGTTTCCAAGCATCATACCTAGTTGAAAGCGTCGGTAACGGCCGCGTGATTGTGAATGGTTGTGATCAGGCAGTGGCGTCTTTCAATCATATGAACGTGGTTACTTGAGTCCTTGCATTCTCGTACAATTTTTATCAGCAATAGGCAAACAATGAAATATTGAACTGAGAGCTGAGCATCCTAGGACATCATTAGCTCTCTTAGCAATATTTGGCGTTCCAGGAACGCAAATGAGTGGAATGCGTAACCAGTACGGGGCACTCTTCCTGGAAGATTGAGGACATGCGTCCTGACCTGGTAACCGACCGAGTCTGACGGTGAAGGACAGCGACTGAATCAAGGCAAATTTGATGATGAATGATTGCAACATTTACAATCACGAAACTTTATGAACGGGATCGAAGACATCAGGATGTGACATATAGCTTTGTAATCATGATTGGCGCAGCCTGTCTCGCGCCGATCGAGTGGGTGTGATTACGAATCTGAATTATGCTTTTATTTACTGATTTATTTCATGTTCAGCGAATTATTGTTGAATTTATACATGACATTGGTATTTAAAGTTTGCAAACGTATACCACGAAATAGACTCCCTGGGCAATCCATTGCGCCATCCTAATTGAACCTCCTTGGATTTCCGGGCGACAGATCGAGGCCGGTCGGCTGCCTTCGGAGTGACGAATCGTCTCTCTCGCCGAGGTGTTGTAGGTTGGTCGCAAAAAGACATTGTCACAACCTATCGTAAAAACCAGACGCAAACTTGTGCAGCACTTCTATAATAAGCCAGCTATAGTTCTTGCATATTCACATTTGATCAATTCAGTATTGTGAGATAATTCACTAATAGATCTAGAGCTAGCCTCAAAAATCTCAGCCATTGACCCTTTTCTTTTAGTTGGACCTCCACCATATCATATACGATCGTACCGCAGAAAAGGTGGCTGACGGTATGGACGTCGAATGACCAATCAGGGGCATTGGCGTCGCTTGTTGACTTCCTTGTCCAGGCACCTCTATGTACACTCCGGACGCAGTGGAACGGTCGCTGTCTAGGTTGACCTTGGACTACCTCAGAAGGTTACTTTTGGGTGTTTGCTTCATGGACTAAATAATATCAACTGCAGCTGCATTTCATCGGATGTGTGTTTACAGCTCCCCAGGAGAGGCTACATTACTCAACATCATTGCTTTTTCAGTGAGCTTTAAAAGACCATCGGGGAAGGGGTGACCATGGGGACAACCTTGTTGGCTAGAAATTTAAATACTGAAGTAGAACGCTTTCTAAACAAAGTCATTTGTTTTCCATAGAACAGATTCCCACCCATGAAATTGGCATTCACTTTATTTTGAATAGGATAGAATTTCAAATTCTGGCCAAAATGTAGACGCCCAATGGTCAAACCTTATGTCAGTATGTACGGGTCCCCTATTTCTGGTGAGTCCTAGTCGGATTCGAAGACACAGTAGCTTCCATATACTTTTTCTGACTCACGCTGTATATATCATATACCTAGTGTACTTCCTTTTCCATCCCTCGACCGGACCATTGATGCATTTGTTGAAAAGTGGGTTAACCCATAGGCCCATAGGGGGAAGTGTCATTCAGTGAACAACAATTTCAGTAGAATTCTACCAGGAAACTCGGACGTTAAATACACACTTAATCGGAATCTCCCCACCCTGATTTTTAAAGGAGATTCTCGCGAGATAATGTTGTTCACAGATTTTTTAAGTGTACGGGAATGTTTTACGAACTGCTTTTCGTACACAAACATTTTACAACGGATTGTTCAAATTTTTTGATGGTTCACTATATTTACGGTTGGTCCAACTATATCTAGTTCCCATTTCTAACGCCAGGCGACGCCACTAGTCTCATGCCTTACTCAAACTAGTAAGGTCGGAACTCTATGATGTATGCCGCCATTTCCTCCACTGTCACAGATGCCAGTCCTTTCCCTGAATGATAACAGACTTCCATCCTTTCCGTGACCAGTAACCGAATTCCACCCTTTCCCTGGTTTTACATGGAGAACTCCAATCTCCACGCCTCGCTGTTGGTAACGGTTGCTTAGTGATACTAGCACCCGTTTAGCGTACTTTTGCTACGGAGCAAATGCAAGCTATCCTCTCATAGGGAGATTGGGTTAACTCGTCCCGCGTGCTGAACTTTAAAAAATTCACCTCACTTCTTGTAAGAATTCAAGCCAAACACACGATCTAAGAAAGTTCTTGACCGCCTCCGAGTGGCAATGACCTCTCGGCAAAGTTCGTAAAAGGCCTCGTAGATTGACTCGGGATCCTCGGAAGCTGAGACTTCAGAGAACAGACAGCCTGCTTCCGTAGCTAGTTTCTCTCCTGAAAAATATGAAGGTGAGTTTTGATGATGCATACGAAGTGGTGGCTTTGCCATCAGTTGTCCACACAGAAGGCTTTCTAAGCAAGTAACTTGGCCACTCTTTACGGAATCTTCTGCGCCATAGGATAACTTTAAAAAGCGCAATAAGCCTAACTTTGACTTCTTCAACATCAGATTATCAACCTCCGTTTGATTTCGTGCATTCATGGCCTCACCCAATGAGGAAACTGAACATTGTATAGGGCTTATACAGTCCATAAAAGGGTTCAGTTTAGAGTCAATCTGAGGATGGGTTCCCTCGGTGACGTTGTTAGCCATGACTCGAAGAGGTCGTGAGCCTCGACTCGGAGAGGTGGACAACACTCGGGGAGGTGGTTGCCGATTCTCGATGATACTGTCATTACCTTCTGCTGTGGTGACCTGCCGCGCGTGTCCGAGATCAGCCTTGTTCGCCAGTGCCATAATCGGAATGCCCTGAGAGGATTTCTTGATCTCCTGTATCTTTTTCCTAAACTCGTTGACCTGGTCGAAGCCTTTCCGTCCGGTGATGGAATAGATTATCATGAAGGCGTCACCCCATCGTATGTTATCTTCCTTGATGCTCAGCGATTCTGGCTGGAATGATATGCAAACTAGAGAGATTAAGCAAAACATGCGTGGGGTAACGTACCGGTTGCGAGTCACGTCGATGACGCAATTTAGAGTCGATCTTCAAAAGAGGCAGTGGCCATGGGCGAGCCGGTGTGCAAGGGATAGTAGTCCTAGGGCTGATAGTCCGTGTAACAATAGCCCGCATTGCTAAATGTTTTGGTTAGGGTTAGCGGTACAATAGATCATGCTGCTTAATTGGTCAAATACAATGCTACCGGACTATGACTCCAGGGGGACTATATCCGCTGTCACACCGGCGTTGAACGCAAGAACCAAGCAGTGAATAGAGCATCCTAAGAGTCAGGTTCTCGTTTAATGAAATATCGAGTATTGAAAACCACTGGCGCCAGAATTAGAGGAATATTGCTTTTGACGTGTAGTAGGCCTTTTGCCCAATAGTAATCCATAGGTGCAATAGTAATCCATTGGTGCAGTATGGTGTGAATAGCAACCTCCGTTTTCGGCCTCCGAGGGTACCCCTCCTCAGGCTTCTCACATATGAGTTGCTTCTCACACATGAGTTGTTTTGCTTGCCCCGGCAAAGGTATTAGGTACAAGGAACCTCGGTTTGCCATCCTCGTCTCATTCCCGGACGTGGCAAATAATGCAAGATAGTTGCTCAGGTACAAAAGCGATAGACACTATAGCCTACCTTTGAGCACGTATCTATGACTTCTATGAGGACAGTTTCATTGTCGATCATCGTGTTGTGGCGATATTTGTTCTCTGAAATTACCAAAAATCTATCATAAGGCTGGCGACTACACTCCGAACGCAGTGGACCGCCTCGTCCTCTCACCCGGTATACAGGACGATCAGGATGTCGAAATGGACTGCATGGAGGAGTCTAAACGCGACCTAAAGACAATCTAATGAGAATCCCTATACGAATTAGCGCTTTTTGCCCGGATTCAAGTGACTCCTTTTCATCCTCGAGGACCTGACCTGTGAACGGAACGTACAGGCTATGTTCTTCTTCGTCCATTCTTGGACGTCAGTGCGTACACTGCTGTGGGGATGAGCAGTTGGTTCCAATTACTTCCCGGCAACTTCGGGATCGCGGCTGGGAGAAGTTTTGGACCTTCTTCAAATAGACCATAAGCTATCAAAACCTACAAGTACTTACCTATAGTCTGGTCATACTCTCCGATGAATCTTTTCGTCAGGAATCGAACGGTTATTGCTGAAAGAGAAAATGGAGTGTATTAAATGCAAGATACTGCCTAACTGCTACAAAAAAACGGGATAAGGGGTGGCATAAAAAATCATGTTCATCAATTGAACAGAGTTTTTTGCTTTACAAAGTTAGCACCCCAGATTTCTTATAAGTACATTTTCCCTTCCGAGGGTTCCATTGAGCATCTTGGGGTTCTATCAACTGCCGTAGCACACCTCTTGAACTCTTTTCTCTGAGAGTGTACATCTCCCAGGGATCGAATTTTTTAAACAATCTCTTTTGTTTACTTGGAAATCAAAAATTCCCCACACGATATTTGCTCGAGAGAGTCAATTAGATTCTCTCATACCTGAATCAGTAAGCGGGGCGAGGAAGTAGAGTTATTGTCAGAGAAAGATTGGTCTATTACTGGGAAGAAATTCCATACTGCTGAGTAAGAACATCTATTTCATTCCCAGGATTTCATACCCTATCGTTAAACAGGTGTATGGATTACTTTAGAGCCACGGGGCTTTCAGAAGTAAACATTAGCTGACCATTCCGTATTTTTAATGGCAGGTACCTCGGATATAACTTCAAATATAACTCCTCACAACCAATGCAACTTTAACCTAAGGTCCGTCTTCAGAGAATGCTATAAACGAGAGAAGTCAGGAAAAATCATTTTGTCGCGACTAAGCTCCTACAGGTATAACCTCAGGATTACTTGTGACAAATCCGCAATCACGTTGTAAGTTATGGTCAACAGATTTCTCCAAGAGCCGTGAAGAGAGTTTTCTTTCATAGTATCGCCGAAGAGTTGATAAGATATCATTAAAGTGATATGTCCCGGGCATACCATTTTTGCAACTTCAAAATCTCTGAATAAAGGCCCGGGGTGCAACATGTTGGATGAATCATATAAAGTGTTCATGTGTTGTCAGTAAAAAACTCAAGGAATATAACACGTCAGCATTAACACAAAAGAGAAAATCGTGCAACAGATGGCATACAATAGAACCTCTCGTAAGGACACCCACAGTGTCAGTGACAGTTGTGTCCTTAATAGAGAGGTGTCCTGATTAGAGAGGTCAAATTGAATGGAAACTACCACTTTGGGACCAAAGCTAGTGTCCATAATAGAGAGCCGTCCGCTAAGGGAGATTCCACTCTACTTGATAATGCAAAATGTACCTACCGCTCTTGCCCACGCCTTCACCTCCCAGCAACACTATTTTCACAATGTCCGAAAACGACGACCGCTTCCGCCGAAGGATGGGCCTGGGCTCGCTGCTATTTGGTGTAGAGTTATTCGAGCTCATATTGCCGAGGAAAAAGCTCAGATCATTGAAAAACTATTGCCCCAGTGTGTGAATAGCATACCGTGGTGGTATTTGCCAACGAAATGATCCCGGCCGGACGAATGATTTTGAAATATATGTAAGAATTTTGTAATCCTTCCGTAAGAAATTTCTTTCTAACTAACCGAGCGAACACAAAAATCTTCTTTTCCTTTAAATCATTTCCACAATCATGAATTTCTTCCTTTTTCACACCATCCCAGATAGTCTACTTGATTCTAAATCATTTTAAAGCATGTTTCGCTGCTCCACCAAGGCTATATAGCGTAAAAACGTCAGGCATTTGCTCTCTTCCGGTAGATTGTACCAACTGGCTATGGGCTTCGAAAATAGTTTTTTCTTTCAATAAATTCTCTTGCAATAAGCGAAGTCATTCAGCAGCTTGAACGTCAAAGATTTAACGAAACAAGTCCGTATACATTCACGTCGTTGATAGCTCCGAGTTGATATACCTGTACCTCACTAAATGTTTCCAGAATTTCACATCTATCCACAGTAATTATCACCTGCAAAAATATTTACGTGTGGATTTCACTGCTCTGCGGTAAATTAATTCATAAGCGAGCAGAGCGAGTAGGTTGCAGATGTAGGATAGAAGTGGATCGGCCTTGTCACTCTCCCTAACCTCGGGAGGCCAGAAAGAATGTGTTTAAAACTTACACCGGCGCGTTACTTTCACTTTGGCTGCTTCCGAGAGAAACCAGAGAGCTGCTTCAAGCACTACTACTTTCTATTCACTATATGTCGATGAGAGGAAAATGGTCATCATCATGATCTTATATCGCGAGCCGAGTGTGGCCAGTACATAGTTTCTCGCGCCAAATATGTCAAACCTAGGTGTCCGATTCATTTCTCAATGGCGCAAGAACTTTCAGTTTCTGGCGAAAATGCAGATATTAGAAGAAAACAAAAGAAAACAATTTTTTTATCTTTAAAATTTTAGTTTAATTTGAAGAGACTTACAATCATTGCATTTGAATTCGGACGAAATGTCGTTCTTTGGAACTGGTGAGACGGCCATCTTGGAAGAAAAGCGGAGGAGTTAGTTGTTTTTTGGATTAGTGCGTGTGTCATGCGCGAGATCATTGCCCCAGAGAATCAGCACATTGGGTTTTTTCCTGGCGATCTTATCTCGAACTGAGGGTATTATAGGCCAACGCTCGAGGAGTCAGGTGCCGATTCTCCAGTGCTCGTTATAACAGAACCCAGCAGGCTCTCTGCTACGAACCCTTGGTCCCTTGTTACGCTGTTGGTACTACACTCCTTCTGATCATATTTGTACTCTAACCCTACATTCCATCTGTATGTTACAAAAACGAATAAAATCAGGCAGAGGCATGCAAGTCCGGCAAAAATGAAGAAAAAATTTTCCATTTTGCACTCGTAGCAAATCTTTGTGATGTCATCTTCGCATACCAGGCGGCAATTGGGGTTGCCGACATCCCAGTCAAATAACCAATGATTGTATCCGATCCGACTAATGATGCAGGAAAGAAAGCTAGCCAGCCCCGAGAACAGCCAGAATATACCCAGCCCTAGTCCACGCATGCCGTTGGGGATCTGCGAATATACCAGTTCTATCCCTAAAAAAGACAATTGTATATTAAGAGACAAATTCAGGGGCATGTTCAGGAGCGGGCAAAGGGTTATAAGCAAATATCATAATTTTATTTCTCTCATTCCTGATCACTCCAAATAGGGTAGTCCTTTGTCTCATATTCCGATTGCAGTGCACGATTTTATGTCCATGCATCCGGGTCCTTACGTCGATCGCTGATAACATGTTATTCGGAACGTTGCTTAACCTCTCTATAGCATACATACCTGCTACGCTTGCGAATGAGTCGCTGATACCCATAAGAAAATACTGTGGAAATTGCCAAAGAACAGACATCTCTGTTGCATCGAAAGTATCGTTATCTGTAATCAGAAACGCATGGCTCGAAACAAATTGTATTAGGGAGGTTATTTGAGCGGACGTGTACATGTGCGTATAATCACATATCGCGGCATCTGCCAAAACCAACATCTACTTGAAAGCTCGTCAGCGTAACTATTCTAAAATTTTGAGATTCGCATCGCACACGACGACCGCTGATGGCACAATCACGTGACCTGACGTCATCATGTTACCTCCTCCTGAGCACTTACTTATCGTCTGTGTTTTCATTCGAGTACTATTCCCCTCCCAGTAGGTATTCAACCGCACGTGCTCCAACCCTCCGGCCAGCGCAACACTAGCTATAGCAAACACTATCCCTATGATCATCCTGGCTCGCATACTCAGGGGCCGTCCGATTGATTCCAGGTGGGGCAGGATGGAGATTTGGATGACAGGAATCAAGATGGCGACCACGCCCGCCTGAATGAGGTACATCCAGGTGACAGGAAGCTGGAAACCGTTGACAACGAGATCCATGTGGACACCTTGGAAGAAGTATGTCGTAAGCATCTGAAGGTACAAGAAATTGTTACAAGGTTTATTTTGTTGTGTGGTGTGTGTCCTTGAGCCACCAAAGGACAAAAATGACAACACGGACTTCGGCAACAGAGCCAAAGTGTGGTGCTCCATGTTGTATGCTGAATCTGATCTATTACTTGTAAGAATCCCAGAAAAGTAATGGCAGCCACTTTCAGAAAAGTGTCTGATCCTTAGCATAATTGTCATGGCCCGCCACAGTTAATTTATGAGTCTTCTTAACTGACATGGCCCTATTATATACCTGGTGATAAATAAGCCAGTAGGGAACGAGGATGAGACAGATGATGGCCAGGAACCAGAATCTTTTACCATCTTCTTCGTTGTACTGGTGATCCGCGCCGTCTGTGCTTGCGCTGGGGAAGACAAGATACAGTTCGAAATACAAGTATCACCAAAGCGAAACATGTTGGATTGAATTCGCGTAAATAACCCATTGGGAGCTTCTCATTGGCCAATGCGACAGGGAGCTGAAAATTCTGCTTCAAGATAATGATGGAGCTGCTTAAAAGGACAACTAGGACATGAGGTAAGTCGGTTTTTCATACAAAAATGGCTTCCAGCAGGACCGTTACTTCTCCGAACAACATAATTTAAGAATACACAATGCCGCACTAGAAGGGACGCTGTCTTCTATCCATGATTTAAACATATCTGAACCGGACTAAGCCGCAATCTTACCTTGTTTCAATTACTTCATATCCCTGTTTTGTCCTGCAACAGGTAGCTTTCAAGGCGGAGAGAATTGCTTCTTTTGGAATAGTTTTGGACGGCAGGTACCACAGACGACCTAAGAAAAAAAGGTGCACGTACATGTAGTTTAAGACCTTTGAATCGCACTCACAGGGTCACTTTTTCGCGACATTCGGAGGTATCAGTTATCCTCGTAGGTTAAACGTCTCCCGAGACAGCCCGCGTTCGTCATCTGGCTTATAGGAGAGGGTTGGGGTTGGGTCGAAGAACGTTTGCTCTGTACTGGGATGAGTAATTCTCCCGAGACATCTACCCAGTCTTCTACAAGGCGGGATAAGTGTTTCTGCGTGCCACTGCGTTTACGCGCCAATTTGGGCTAGCTGCTGGGAAATACCGAAAAAGGTGGAGAGATTATAAGTTGCTCCATGCGGGATGAAGAAGCACAAAGTAAAGCACTGCCAAGCTACTTTCATTTCCAGGGTGGAGTATTTGCTTTTACGCCTTTATATAGATATCAGATAGGAATCTCAGTTTTACGTCACTTAGGAAAAAGCAGTCGTGATAAGTCATTTTCTCCGCGTTGCAAACGAGCGTAGTAGTGGAAGGAATCGAATCCACGACCATTTCATCATAAGGCCGATACCTTTACCCACTAGACGACGCTGCTACTCGCCACAACAATAATCGTGCAATCCTTACCACAAACAAAAATGACAAAAGCGCCAACAAGACAGGACGTAGCAATGACGAAGCTGAGATGCATGTAGTCCACATGGAATTGGATGAAGGTCAGACCCCCGATGGCCAACAGGCTGCCGCTGTTAGAGAGCCAGGACAACAGGCTGAAGAAATCGCGGACGTTAGTGGACTCCTGTTTCAAATACTGTAACGAAGAATCAAAATATAAATGTAAGAGATACAATTTGCTTACTCGGTCCCTCTCCTCTTTGAAATCTGTTGTTTTGTCATAAATACATGTACTCACTTTTCTATCCCTGTTGGCAACAGACTCGTTCTTTCCTGTTAAAGCGAGCTTCTTGATCGCATGGAACTCCATCTGATGCTCGGCTCCGAATCTGGCAGTGTTGGCGCGGACCAAGCCACACCCAAGTGCTATAACACACATGATGAATATAATAGGCCAGCTGCAGTTTTGCGAATGCATCCATTGGCGATGCGTCGTCGCAAGAGTCATTGCTGTCTGATTTACAGAGCTTATGTTACCAATGATGCCAACAAGGTGGTTTTCCGGTGTAATCGCATTGTTGATGTATATTTGTGAGTGCCGGTTCTCCATCACACTCAGTTCTCCTGTAGAATTGTTAGGAGTTTCATATCGCGAACACATATCGGGGAGAGCAACAACTCTTAGCTGCGTCAAATTTGTCACCAAATACAGCCAAGAACCGTATCCGGCAATATAGATTACATAACCAAGGCATATTGTCTTGAAGTTTCCCAGGAAAAGGTCTGCTATCAGGCTGCCGAAAAAGGCGGAAGAATACGTTATCCCGATGAAAATGAAGGCGATGTATAGCGCGTTTATTTCCGTCCACTGAAGGGGCTGTCCGTTCAGGAAGACCACGATCCCGCCAAGCAAGGTGTAGAAGGCAACGTGTTCCAGGATGTCAGAGGCTAAGATACACCAGAATCCGATTATGAAGGACTGCAGCCTCCGGGAGATGAAAGGAACTGAGCCGTAAGTCACCCGGTTCATGGTGATGGTATCTCTGTGCTGTCAAATTGAATCTAATAACCCGTGATCAACAGAATTGTCGTTCGTTCATGTCACTTTGTGTAAGATCATCATACATTTTACATGTATACACGTATACACACTGTTAGTATAAGTTGAATTGTGTCATGATAATTATATCACATGAGACTTGACCCGACATAAATGAATAAATTAATCATAGAATTTCTTTTCCCCGAAATGATCCTAAATAAAAAAGGAAGTGACTATTTGGTAAGCCCGGCTTATCAAACAGCGACTTTTTTTGTCCTGAATGGAGAGCCGAACTCATTAATATTAAAGTAAAGTCTCCAGCTCGCAAAACAGGGTAGATTTTTTACCTGTTTGGCAAGCCCGGCTGGCCGAACAGGGTGGCTTTTTAGTGCTGTTTGGCAAGCGGCTCTCCAAACAGGACAAAAAAAGATGCCTGTTCGGCGAGCGGCTTGCCAAATAGACCCGGCAAATAAAAAAACTATAGCAGGCCGTAATCGAGTGTGATGCAAGTGGCGGCGCATGGTTGCAATCACGGGTATTATCCTCCTGGCCAAGCAAATCCCACGATGTCTCTTTAAGGCTTGTTTTCCTATTTGCACTTATAGATTTGAAGACTAATGAGAAGTCACGTGTCCGTTGTACGGTAGGTTGTCAGTATACATGTAGAATGATTCAGCGCATCACCGCATTAGAGCAAAATTTTGATTTGCGGTATATACATGTAAATGTAAATTTCAATTCAATTCAAAATTCAATCCCCTTTTTAGGATCGACTTAACTAGGACGACCGGGGTTTTCTTGCTAAAACCTCTGTCGTATATGGATTTCTGGTGAGTGACGTCGTTCCTGTATACAACGATTGGAAGGTTTCGCAACCCTTTCAATTTTACGGACGACGAAGTACAAAACTTTGTCAATCAAGTCCTATGCTAATTCATTTTCGCGACTCGAGTGAATGATCCTTGATAGTAGGAGGAATCGCAGAGTTTTCTATGAAATCGTCGATAAAATAGTCGTCGGTAGCTTTTCGTGAGATTTACGGAACCTGCCTATAATGTTTGTTCGACACTATCGAGACTTAACCCAAATGACTTTAGGTCAAGTGGTGGATGTAGGCCTATAGTGGGGAACACCAGGTCTCGTGCGCGTGATGATATATAGTAGAACCTCTCTATCAAGGACACCCTCGGGGCTGACAAGTGCTGTCCTCAATAGAGAGGTGTCCTGAGAGAGGTCAAATTGAATGGAAACAACCAATTTGGGACTTAAACGAGTGTCCCTTTTATGGAGAGGTTGTTCTTGATAGAGAGGTTACCGCTGAGGGAGGTTCCACTGTATATGATTTAACAGCTGACCTAGATACAATCATTTTGAAAAACAACTTAGATATCTGTATTGATTCCGCTGGGCTGTTCAAGTGCCTTCCATTGAGGTCTATCCGCATGCACTGGGCTTACCTAACGTACCTCATACCACCATGCCCAAGTCTCTCATCTCCAAGAGGCTGTACTCATTCCTGATCGGTTTTTGGTGTATCCTCGTCTCCGACATCTTGGAGCGGATCGCCTTCTTTGCGTTCCTTGGCGGGATCGTGGTCTTCGTGAACGGGCAACCACTGCGATGGACGGAAATAAACGCACTTTACCTCGCCTTCATTTTCATTGGGATATCTTATAGTTCCGCCTTCTTCGGGAGCTTGATTGCGGATCTACTCCTTGGGAACTTCAAGACAATATGTCTGGGGTATCTGGTCTATCTCGCTGGCTATGTTTACTGGCTTGTTTTAGTCTCGCATCTAAACCAGTTGGATGGTGCGAAAATTCCTTCCATGTGTTCTAGTCAGGTACGGAGTGTTTCAATAAATATTACGGAGAATCTGACAAATACTGCGGATAACGCCAAATCGTCATCAGCAGAATACCTTAAGGAAGGTACTGAGATGTACGGGTATCTTGAGGAAGGTACTGAGAAGTACAGCACAAACTTTGGGAACACCAGTGTTCACAATTATTATAATATGACGGTCGCTAGGTTGCCGCGAAAGTGGATGCAGTGGGAGGAATGCAGCTGGCCAATCACCTTCATCGTCTGCCTGATTTCGATTGGCTCCGGCATGGTGCGCGCCAACACTGCCCGGTTCGGGGCGGAACATCAGGTCGAATTCCAGGCCATCAAAGAGGCTGCTTTGAGAGGAATGGACTTCGATAAAAAGGTTAGTGTTCGATTTCAAAATTTTTCAACCCACATATATACGAAATAAGTCTTTTCATTAAAGCTCTCCTGACCTTGAGCTGTCCTATAGCTGTAGCTGCTCCGAAGTATTCAACATCCCTCTTCTGTTTTCAGCGCATGAGGCAAGAGTCCTACAGCGTCGGCAACTTCTTCAGTTTGCTCTCCTGGCTTTCAAACAGTGGTAGTCTACTGGCCATTGGGGGACTGACTTACATTCAACTGTACGTGGATTCCATGCATCTTAGTTTTGTCATTGCCACTGCTAGTCTTGGTGGAGCATTCCTGATATTCGTCTGTGGTAAGAGAACATCTTTCTTCATTATGTGATCATTAGAGATGATAAGTGGCAATCTTCGCCATGGTAAAATAAAAGGTATAACCAGGGTTTTTAGATAAATTTCCTTTGGAAAGGGTAGGATATATGGATAGGTTGTTCCAGCTGGTTGACTTTAGTCACCCTATATGCTTCGCCCAGTTAAAGAAATATGCGCAAATCTATCGGAGGTCAATTTCTACATACTAGAGATAGATGGTGTGTTTGGTTAAGGTAGAGGATATATACATTTTAAAAGTACTACCGGAATATGTCATCTGTTATCAAAACCTTTCTTGATAGCTGAATTTTATAGAATCACGGACTTATTGACAGTATGGGATACTATTATATAACGTCCGTGGTAGAATGGATACGTGTTTATAAACTCATGGATTTTTTGTGTATAGGGCGCCTTTGGTATCTGCCATCGAAGACTATTCGAAAAGGAGCTATCCTCCCCGCTCTTAGGGCGGCATGCTGCTGTTACACAGTCAGGGAAGGTTACGAAATAATTGATGATTCTAGGTAAGACATAAACAGACATACTTCTGTATGGGATCCTAATCTTAGGCCGAGACCCGGCTGTCTCAGGATAAGTCAACTTGTCGGTAAAAATGAACACCGATCCTATACATACACTATGTATCCTCCCCGAAAATAGGACACTTTCAAACAACGCTAAAAACACACCCAACAAATGATATTTCAGTAATTGCTTTAGATACAAGTAAATGAGAACTGAACATAAAGAACTTTCTTTCCAAGAAATTCGATGACAGCAATCTTGTTTTTGTGTTCATGTGACCAGAAAATGTGCACATCAGCCCAACCAGAGCCCATGTTTTATCATTGTTAAAAACAGTTTGTACGTCCTAAAACCTCCGCGCAAGATTAGTCTCGTGACGGGCGGACCTGAAGCCTCAATAGTGTTCCATCTTTCACGTGCGACCTGGCGCCGGTCAAAATACTGGGAAATATTATTCAACCAGATTGTTTTTTTCATTGCCCACAGCTGGTCTGCTGATGACAATACTGCCGGCACCCAGACGGTTTACAGCAGACAAGACGGAAGACGATTCTGGTTACTTGCCGTCATCAGCCTCATCCTCGTACCATATTGGCTGATTTATCACCAGGTAAATATTCGTATGCGATTGGTCCGTTGCTGATTAGTACACCGATTATGCAGCATTGGTTGGTTTTGATTGGACAGTAGATAACCAGCGAAGTCGCCGCTGACCATTTTCTTCTTCTTCTTCTTCTTCTTCTTCTTCTTCTTCTTCTTCTTCTTCTTCTTCTTCTTCTTCTTCTTCTTCTTCTTTATTGTTTTTATTATTCTCTCCTCTTTTTCCTCAACCTCCTCCTATACATCTGGCCAGTCCGCTCACCGTTATAAACAATGATGTGGTGGTATTTCCGTTGATTCCCCCCCCCCTCCTCCCAGCCGAAAAAGCTGTCCTCTTCGTTCTCATTTATGATGAAAGTCTCTTGCATTTAGATGCTGACGACATACCCATTCCAGGCCCTACACATGGACCTTGAAGTAAACGGTTTCAAGGTAGGTTCACTGAATAATTCATTCGTGACGGAAAACAAGCCTGCCGGCGACTCGGTTCATTCCCTGGGTTCATTCCCTGCTAGAAATAGACCCAAAGTAGATAAAAAACAAAACGAAAGATATTATTCCATTCTCTTTTCTAATTTTTTTTCAACTCTACACGTAAATACGATTGCCAATAGACGAGTCGTAATAACTAGTGAATCATGGTTAATGAACATATGCCTTGAAGATTATTTTAAATATAAGTAGGCGTTGTATACATATACTAAAAGAAGTTCATTTCAAAAGTGTTCGTTTGTTTTAACTGGTTTTATCTTTTTGATGTTTACCACAGATGCCTGTTGCCTGGATGTACCTCATCCATGCTGGCGTGGTCGCCATCTTGATTCCTGTCATCCAAATCTCCATCCTGCCCCACCTGGAGTCGATCGGACGGCCCCTGAGTATGCGAGCCAGGATGATCATAGGGATTGTGTTCGCTATTGCTAGCGTCGCCCTGGCGGGAGGGGTGGAGAATTATAGGCGGAATTTATACTGGCAAAGCAATGCAACTGCTATTACTCAAACAGTAGGTAAGTAAAAGCAAAATATACAAGGTGAGCTAATATATATGTATGTTTTTGACAGAAGGTGAAGAGTTTCCTTTAGTAGACACCTCTGCCAGGAGGATTCCTCGAAATTACTGATTATGTCCGCCCATGCAGTACTGTTTTTTTCGAAGTGATCTCCAATAACAAAAGCTTCAGTAAGGCGGGCATCTATAAATTGCGGATCGGGCAAGGCAAGGGAGAATATTTAATGAAATTGTCACTCAATTTCAGACTGTAGAAGACAAAATGACTCCTCTTGAGTTTGGTTGTGTAGGTGAAGTTTTCGCAATTGTTGTACTCCCAGTCAATTTCGTCATCCTGATCGTCCATCCTATGTACCGGGCGAGAGGATGAGGCCGGTCCACTATACTGCGTTCGGGGTGTAACAATTGTGTGCTGTATTCTACTTTTTTGCAGACAACCATACTTATTACGCAGCTGAGATGTCCATACTTTGGCAGTTTCCGCAATATTTCCTGATGGGTATCAGCGACTCGCTTGCCAGTGTAGCGGGTAAGATTGTTTTGTGTATCACTTTGCAAAAATATGTACGAAAGAAAAGGTTTTCAGGGTGGCAGTAGAGCTTACACGCCCAACCTTTTCCTCAGGGCACTGTTTCATTTTCAAAATATATATGCTGCTGTCTGATTGTGGCAGTCAGTGGCGCTCTTGTGGCAGAGTTTGAGCCGTTGCTCAAATGAAACATATGCTCTTGTTTGTGTCGCGGTTCAGACTCGTAGATGACTTTGAAGGAACTATAGCATACCTTTCGTAATCACTGGTGTTCCAGGAAAACAGAAACGCGGTAATGCAGTTTTTATGCATATGAAACTTGGTATTCTTAGTGTTTGTACACCAGTCTACACAATGGCAAGGCTGAAATTTTATTTCTATCACACATTAAAGGCCATATATCAAGGTTTGAAAACATGCTTGATACTCATGAAATATGTTGAGGGTTAAAAAAACAAGATCCCAGACATTAAAAAAATTCTAATAATAAAGTCATTATTTAGTTATTTCAATTTTCAATTTTAAACTATTTGAATTTCCCACCACACACAACTTTAGATTAGTTCCACATGTGGCCGCTAGGGATTTTTGATGACGTAGATCAGGTCAGTCAGAACAAAGCAAGATGGCTTCCGCATACAGTTCAGAGAGTGAGAGCAGTGAATTTGAGGATGTTTTGGTCGATACAGAAGGATATTTAAACGTTGAGCCGTACATGTTCGAGCCATTAATATCACTAGATCATAATGAGTGATCATTCGGACGAAAGTGATCAGAATTTGTGGTTAATCAACTTGCATGGCAGACCTGCCGATATAGCAAAGAAGACATTGATAGACTGTTGCAGATGCATAACATGTATGATTTTTGAACAGACTAATGTTGCACAATATTGTTTCGCCTCGTCAGTGTTGTATCGCCAGTTATGTCATGACGCTGAACTACTATTGAAAAGTGACGGTATTATGCACAATCATCTTGACGTGACGATATAATGCCGTGCAACGTTAGATAGGCCTAGATGTCAGATGACAATAATCTGTCATTGACAGTGGCTGTCACTGACACTGACCTGTGTCGCTGTCACCTTGCTATGGCTGGAACACAAGAAGACACTATGCGGTATCACAGGCCCCAATAGGGCCTACACATTATGTATAACAACCGACCTCAGCAGCCTCGGGCATTAAATGCAATTGACATGGTTGGAACAGCTGTTTTTAACAAGTGGCATTTAATATTCAGTTGGATGCAGATATCCGGCTTCATGTGATAATCCGTATCGATAAAGTGATCACTGCAAAGTTTGGCCGAAGGCCCAGGCTTCCAACACTCCAAACGTTTGCACTTCCGAATCCACAGCTTCCTCCTCTCTCGTTCAACTGGCTTTGGAAATTCATGAAAATGGGTCCCATCCGTCATTCGATTGTTCTTTGTGCTATCCTTGACACAATTCGGAGCCACACAATACACCATAGTGAATGAAACACATTACTTCCAGGTGTGCATAATTAATTAAGGCCCTCCTGCTTTTATGATTGCATGACATGTACAGATAACCTGATCTACATCACAACTTTTGCTGAACCCACCGCCTGGCTCTAACAAGCCAGTTGCTAGCCTGATTAGGTAATCAAGTTGTCAAACACATAATTGGCTATATCTTCAAAATGGATGGAGCTAATTGCATTTGGTTTTCTGTATTGTATAAAGTGTTAGGTACACTTTTGAAATCGTCTTACAGCAGAAAATGGCAAAAAACCTTGATATATGGCCTTTTAACGCAATTGGAAATTTTCTAATTCCATGATACAACCTACATATAGCTCATCTTTTACGAGTTCAGATTATTTACACATTTATTTGCGCATGCAGGAAATTTCTTTTGTAAACGTGATTTAAAAAACGCTATACTACAAAAGAGAAATTTATAAAATCTTTGTTTCAGGTATCGAACTGGTGTATTCGCAGATTCCAAAGGGCATGCGGGGACTAGGCCTGGGTATATTCTGGCTGTTCTCGGGCCTGGCAAGTTTTCTTTCCTGCATCATCAGCCTGATCGGCTACAACAGGTGGATTTTTGAATGGGACCATGGAAACCCCAATTGCCGACTGGTATGCGAAGATGACATCACGAAAATTTGCTACGAGTGCAAATTGGAGATATTCTTTTTTATCTTAGCTGGACTTGCATTTGTTTGCTTGATATTGTTTATAATTCTGACCGCCAGGTGGCATGTTGGAGTTGAGTACAAATACGACAAGGCTGGGTGTACGAATAGTTTGACGAATAACCCTCTCCTAATTGCAGAAAGTCCCGTTCAGTGAGATTCAAGATAGTGATTTGTAAAGTAGAGCCGGACTCTTTCGATCATGACCTTAAAACCGTGTCAAATGCCTTCTCCCAAATCCTAAGGCCTTGTGGTACACAAGTCGATTCCTCGGCAGAAGACGATGCCAAGTCCGGGTCGATGACTTAGCGAGGAGTTTTAAACTCCCCCCCCCCATCCTTTTCAGACGATTGATCAGTCTCCCATGTTATCGCGTCGCCGGATCGAATACCATATAGCGGGACGCGAGATTTTGCCAGCGGTGGTTGGCCTGCTGAGGCGAAAATGTTCTTGTTTCACCCCTCCTACTGAGGAAGCAATTGCAAGTCTGGCATCTTTCAAGCGAGAATGTACATGATCTCAGGACCAAATTCATCGCAAGTGGTATACGTCCGTCGTGAAAAACAACAGATTATCCATTTATCAACAAAAATTATCGAAGAAAATACGCAATGTGTTCATGATTTAATTACTGGTCAGTGATTTTTGGCTTGAAAACAACAGAGTAACTCTTGATATAAACAATGTTTTAGTGTTTATTAATCTTTATAACCCGGATGTAAACGTCTTCATCATTTTCTTCCCTTCGTTTGAGTTTCTTCTTTCCGCAGCATCTAAAAACTTTGGACACCCTTCTTTCAACAGTGAGCGCCACATCAAGTTGGTGGAGTTTCCTGATCATCTGCCCATGCGTTGTTGTCTCCGCGTGCTGCGTCGCCATGATCGCCACAAGGAAATTCACAAGAAGAATTGTGACGACCATAATGAAGGCGAAGTGTAGAATGTAAACGTGGAGATAATGACTCAACCTGAAGTCATCAATTTTAAGGATGTTCAACATTAGTAGAAATGTCGAATACATGCTCTTTCCGAAGTCTGCGAAAGCATCGCTGGTGCAATCTTGGTCGAGAATTTCTGAGAAAGTGTAAGCGAATGATATGAAAATGCCAACAAATAAGATGAGGAATTGCATCATTTTTTTCATCATTCTTTGGAAAGCGATGACGAATTCTCCTATTCCGGGAAGCAACTGCCAAAAGTACAGCGTGGTCCAAATAACGAGGACTCTGCTCATCGGGTAAGCAAACAAGGCCGTTGTTGTCATTTTTCGAAAAAGCTGTTCGGTGAACTGCCCGAAAATTGTGACGACTGCCGCCATCAGGTACGTAACATTACAAATAGATCCTAGAAAAAATGTCACACGATAGAATGTGTTGTCCACAATGCGCGTTCCTCCGTGGATGACGAAGTCTTCTTTGCGACCGCAGGTAAGCAACATTACTATGTCGACAAGGTCGAAAAGGACGCTGAAGATGGTGTAAGCACATGTCGGCAAGGTTGCAAATAGTGAAAGATACTTATAGTAAGTCGTATACGTGTAAGACGTGCGCATCTGGTCGACCGCACATCGAACATCCGTCATATTTGGCGGGTAAATGCCGTCGAGGGTGGATGAGTCATTCGCTTTAATCGCAGGGTATAACAGACGCCGATGATAATCCCCTGAAAATGCTATATATGCTGTGATGGCCAGGAAAGATCTGATGACGCTGGATGACACAATTTGCAAAACAATAAAAAGGAATCTATAGAGAAACCACGCGACTATGAGTGGGGTGTTACGGCGGATCGTCCGCCGGACCCACTCGGACACTGCCTGATTTTCCATCATCCCGACCGCAGAAAACCGCTTCAGCTGGGAGCATGTAATTTGCGTGAAATCAAACAGGGGCGATCTGTCGCATCGGTTTCCTCCTACCGATTTCATGTACTCCGAGATATCATATCTGACTTGAGTGAAAGGTCCTTTGGTAACCTCAACCGTCTTGTAAACATCATCAGTTTCTAAGATTGCCTGGAAAAGTTCATACTGTCCCAGTTTTGACGCAAGTTCTAGCGGCCGACGCTTCAGCGAGTTCTCAGAATGAAGTAGGCGCCTGCGATTTGCGTGGTCGTCAATTAATAAAAGAATGTCCTTATAGATTTCTACGAAGGAGTTTTCATCTTTCAATTCGAAGTGACTTCCCCAAACCAAGGCGTGGACGAAATTGTTGTCACCGACATCGACGCAATTTATGACGTCACTAATGGACCTCTCACAAACGCGCCGGACTATTTTCTTCGCGCCGAACATTGCGGCCAAAATTAACGGTTTCTTAAAGGAGCAGTTCTGTACCAAACTGAAATCCCCCAGCTTGATCTCTAACGCTGCGTTTCTCATCAGCTCTGACGCCTCGAACTGAATATTCCCTAAAAATGGGGAATCCTCTTCCATATAGCATCGACAATGAAGTTGGTCAACAAAAGTGACGTCATCATTCCAGATTGCACTCATGACGTCATCCGCATCTAAAGTTGACTTCCCAAATACAAACGTTTTCTCTTTATATTCGCATTTTGTTCCGCTGAGCACGAAATCATCCCAATTTACAACGAGTTCTTCCGCGGGGAATGACTGACCGAGACTTTTCAAATTTGACATGATGACCATTAACTTTTCTCAAACGTATCTTGAAGAACCTCTGGTGAAATTCCAAAATTCGGGAGACTTCCTTTCGTATTGGCCAATCTGAAGGTTTGGAATTTTTCAAGTCACAAGCGAGTATGGAATGGAACCAATCCCAGAAGGAGCCAGTGAATATCCGTCGATTGAAGTGCGCACATTAGGCATCAGCAACATTCAAAGTGTTGGGTGGGTCTCAGAATAAACCTTAATTCTACTGCCAAATGATGCAAGAATGCTCAGTGGTTGTTTGATTTTCCCACAATGTCGAGAATCGAGCCGGCCCTTTCCTAGTGACATATGATTGGTATGGTCCGTAGTCACCACAGCAACTAATGCGTCACTTCCGAAACATTGATCAGAGTTTTTACATAGTTAAGTGTATGAGGCAAATAACATTGTTTGTTTTGTTGTTTTACATTGTACATATTTGAAATATAAACATAATTGCATCGAAAACAACTACATGTAATTACTTTGCCCTCTGACATGTTACAACATCGTTGTGTTCTAGTGCGCCGGAAGCTTTGCGAAAAATTCCGTTAGTATTCCATTGCGAGGCAAGATTAGTGCTGCCACACCTCCAGCTGGCATCTGGCGGAAAAGGAATAGGCGGAACAGGAATAGGCGGAACAGGAATAGGCGAATCAGGAATAGGCGAAACAGGAATTGTGTAGGCGAAACAGGAATAGGCGAAACAGGAATAGGCGAAACAGGCATAAACCGCGTACACCGTTATATTACGGAATGCGTCCATATTTTGCTGTCGACAAAAGAAATCCGCTCTGCTAGCGTGTTACTTTTTGTATACTTTTGTATACTTCTGTATACAGCAGGAAGAAGTTGTGATAAGAAATTTTGTTATGAAGGGTAGCAAGTGCATATTATATATATACTAATGCAGCCGAAATATAACCTTTTTTGGTGGCCATTTTTCTGACAGATGGATATTAACCACCCTAAATAACAAAGAAATTGGCAAATGGACTCTTTCCAATAATATTAGCAAGTACCCCATCGGCCAAAGTGGTACCTAACACGTCTATAAAAACATTCATCTTGTCTCGGCCAGTTGGAGAGAAACAATCTAAAGTAGAACGCTCCAGGTCCCGAATATAGCTCTGTACGTTTCTCCCGTACAAACACATTATAGCTATGTATGCTTATCGACACCGTGAGCAGAGTCCACCGGAAGTGCGGGTGGGTTTGGTGATTAAAAGTACATGCAGTGGAGATAACCAATAACCAGCTGACAGAGGGAGACTAGTGGGCAGAGCGCCGAGTCGAAGGTTTCTCCCTCGAAAATATCATTGCAGTTTCGTCTTTGCGTCCTTGAGAAAGATACCTAACCCTTTGGTTTGTCCTTCAAACGACACATAAAACCAATGTTTTTTATCCCCGGTGCTTGATCTACGGCAAGCAAACGACCCCAAGACTTGTCAAAACATATATGTATTCGTTAAGAATCGACCAACTGGAGGAGTCAACATTGTAATGATTGTCTAAACTGTGATGATTGTTACATCATTTCCACGGGAGGAACTGGCTAATCTCTCCTACACATGGTTAGCAGGAGAGGCCGGCGGACAATCTCTCCAATTGGAGGGTACTGACCGTAACCACCATTAGCTGGTGGGTGTCACTGGTCACTGCTGGTGTTCCAACGATTCACCCCTTGTTCGCCTCCAGTGGGTCACCCATTCTTGCTGTCTGAGGATTGTCTCAACTGTGGCGATTGTGGTGACAGGGAAGCCGGCCAATCTCTCCTACACTTGTTGCGAGGTTGTCTCATCCGTGGTGATTGTGACATTGTTTTTACAGGGGAAGCTGACCTATCTCTAGTCCCACATTTGTTGTGATGTTTGTCTCTTCTATGGTGATTGTGACATCGTTTCTAAAGGCGTAGCTGGTAATGGCGAATCTCTCCTGCACATATTGGGATGGTTGTCTCATCTGTGGAGATTGTGACATCGTTTCTACAGGAGAAGCCGCCACTCTCTAACACATATTGTGAGGGTTGTGAGGGTTGTGAGGCTCATCTGTAGTGATTGTGATATCGTTTCTACACGGGGAGCCGGCAAATCTCTCAAACAGAAGGATACTGACCATAACTGCTGTACATTCGCTGGTTGGTGCTACTATTGGACCACCGATTCACCCCTTGTTTGTCTGCAGTTGATCACCCATTCTTGCCGTCTGGGGATTGTCTCAACTGTAGTGATTGTGACATCGTTTATACAGGAGTAGTTGACCAATCTGTCTCATCTGTGCGGGGATTGTGACATCGTTTCTATAGTAGAAGCTGACATCTCTTACACATATTGCGAGGACTGTCTCCTCTGTGGTGACTGTGACATCGTTTCCGAAGGAGAAGCTGACGTATCTCTCCGACACACACTGTGATGGTTTTCTCATCTTTGTGACATCGTTCCTACAGGGAGACAGGCCATTCTCTCTTACACATATTGCGAGGACTGTCTCTTCTGTGGTGACTGACATCGTTTCTGAAGGAGAAGCTGGCCTATCTCTTTTACACACATACTGTGATAGTTGTCTCACCTGTGGCGATTGTGACATTGTTTCTACAGGAGGGGCCAGCCAATATCTATATTTTCTCATCATCTGTTTGATCCGTTTTCACTCTTCCAGCTGGTTATAGCCACAGACATTTTCAGTCTTTTAGTAGCCTACTCAATCAGCTGTAAATCTGACATGAAATTTTGAAAAGTGAGGACAGGGTCTCCCCTCTTTATCAGTCTCCTGGATGCTACTTACTCCAAAGAACACTCTATGAAGCTGAGATGAAAATTCAAACACAAGTTTTAAGAATGTCATATTTCAACTTTATTTTGGATTTGCACTCACAAGAATCAACATGACAATGGGTGATATGAATAAAGACTAGCAAATGCTTTTACTCCGGTTTTGTACAGAAAGGCCTAGTGTAAATGTACATGGAGATTTAGATAAAAGCATTTGCTAGTCTTTATTCATATCACCCATTGGCTACGACCATTTGTGATCACAATTTTTCCAACAGGAGCTTGCACCGATGTGGTTGTGCCACAAAGACATTTTTAACAGGACTGGTACATGTACATGCAGATGCTCCCAAATGAACCTTCGACTAAAGTCAGAGCTGAGAGCACAATAGTGGGCACAGTGCTGCCTTCAGTAATACATGTACATGTCAAACCCACACCCACATGATGTCAACATTTTGAATCCCAGTGACCGACCAGTCGGTCATTTTGAAATAACGTTTTTTCCCCAACGATCGACAGGTCGGTCTCAGTGATATTTTTATTCTCTTGAGCTGGGACGCTAGTTTATTGCTTGTTTTAGCGTGTTTGATGTACAGTAGGGTTAGTTAGAGCATGCCTGGGTAGATGGCGCCTCGGTACTGGACTTTGGCGGTTGTAGGCGGGCGCTATACATCGTGAAAAGTCAGACCCAATTTTGCAACCACGTGACCACCCTGGAATCCTGGGATTTTCAAGTTTTGGGATTCAAGAGGTTAACGACCGGGCCCAGATAATCAACATACATGTATGACAAAGTTTGAGAGCAGCAATGTTAACACAAATAGTGTATCAGCATCCTTATATGCATCAAAATGACTTCATAGACAAAATTGATGTCTCTTCTTCCTTGCAACAGATATATTAGACACCAGGCATGCCGGTGTTGAATGAAGCAAGGGACAGAACACAACTAACCCCGACAGTACCTGGTAAGCTTTACGGAAAGGACAGACATGATTTGTTAACTGCCTAGCATCTAAAAGAAACTAAAAAGAGATGATTTAATCACCTTGAAAAGGTACAGTACATGTAAGTTGAACAGACATTCGACACAAGACATAAATATAAGCTTACACGACATAAATATTATTATAGTAACACCGGCTAACAATTCCAAAACCTCCTGAGTTCAATCAGTCAGGCCAAGTACTTTTACAATGACTCTCACTTCAGTGAAGATAGACACTACAGATTTCAGGATACGTTTTATAAACGGCTAATCCAAGGCTATTTTCCCATTCCAAGGAGAAAGTTGCAAATCAATGTCACATTATTCATAACTTGGAGTACACACCAATAAAATCGCTAACAAACAAGTTATAGATAAAATTTAATTGGGGCCGTTCCTTTAGTATGTTCAATTATGATTGTGCTTGTATCACAGACTGCATTATTCTGAATCTGACGTCGAATCATCCGAACCAAATACAAGTGTCTGAGTCGATGTCGTCCGCTGTGGGCCAGGAGGAGTCTGTGTAGCAGTACTGATTGTCCGGGGAACCTGCAGTCCAAGCATCTCCATCAGATTTCGCCGCAAGTTCTGCGAGGGCATGTTGTGAATACTGCTGGAGGGTGAAGGGGGAGGGCCGGATGAGGAGTCATCGCCCCGGCTGGTATATGGACCCTTTTTACTGCAAAAGAATGGAAACAAATCTGACAGTACTGTCATAAAGATTAAGATGAACTGTAGCTATGAACACTCTCATTATGAATACCTTTGATCAAATATTAGCAGAATACAAATGAATGGGATTGTACGACATTTTTGGAATAAATTTTAACTGAGTTTTTGCATTTTATAGCAGCAAACATTGTGACTGTCTTAGGCCGCGTATCCATAGGGTATGCCCTTGTGTAGTGTGGCGTTATGGCGTAACAGCCTTGTGACCTGGCACTATGCCCTGCGTCTCCATTGGATATTCCTTTTTGGTCATGTAGGCCATTGTAGTCCTCATTTCGCAGCGGTCAATCGCGTTTATCCGCACGCTGTCATTATTTCAGAAGACAATTTCTTATGAATATTGAAAATGAAAATACAAGTAACTTGTATTTTCACTTGCAACATCAAATTGACATGTACATGTATATAAAACGTGACTTTTAAGCAACAAATTACAGGTTCGTGCTTGTTATGATAATCATCAGTTTCGGGGTCCCAGAGTAGTTCCCGTTGATGAACCTCTTGAATTAATTTCGCCTCAGACATTGCTTCCGTGTTGTTCACTCACAAAAGAATGGACATGTTCAATCCCAATATGGGCCTATATAGAGGAATCGCATTAAGTAGTGTCTTATGTAAGGTGTTAGACCACATCATTATGGAAAAATGCCCTCAGGTTTTTTGCACATCTGATCTGCAATTTGGGTTTAAGAAAAAGAGTTCTACCACCCAGTGTACATTTGTGCTCAAAGAAGCTATTGATTATTATCTCTCGCATGGAAGTAATGTTTACGTGACGTTATTAGATGCCAGTCGTGCATTCTACAGGATTTAATACACCAGGCTGTTCAACTTGTTAGTAAAAAAGAAATGTTGTCCACTGATTGTGAAATTTCTGGCAACGCTGTACACGTGTCAATATGTCCAAGTAAAATGGAAGGACACTCTAAGTAGGGTAATTAATGTAAAAAATGGTATAAAGCAGGGTGGAGTAATGTCCCCTATTTTATTCTGCATTTACTCGGATGAAATGCTACTGGACTTGAAACAGTCGAGTTACAGATGTTATATTGGCCAACAATTTGTAGGGGCATTGGCGTACGCCGATGATGTAGTTCTATTGTGCCCCACTAGACATGGCATGCAGGAAATGCTTAAGATTTGTGATAGATATTCCGAGGAGTATAGATTATTGTTCAATGTCATTAAAACACACTTCCTATTGTTTGGAAAAGAAGCAGCCGATACTTTTTTAAGGTGGCAAAACAACAGACTTGAGGTAGAAGATATAGCAAATCACCTGGGCCATATCATAGGCTCCCACGCCGAGCAGACACTTATTGATCAAGCTATTGGAAACATGATTGCCCGAACTAATGCACTTGTCTCTGCATTTGGTCATTGCGACATTGATGTAAAATATCGCCTGTTCAAAACATATGTCATGTGTTTATACGGCAGCGTACTGTGGGATTTTTCTTCTAGGCACATGGATAGACTGCTTACGACCTGGAGGAAATGTATAAGGAAACTATTCAAATTACCGTATCGGACACACTCAAATTTGTTGCCTACTATATGCCGGGATATCAATCCGGAATTTCAGATGCACAGCAGGTTTTAAAAATTTTTTAAGACTGCTCTGAGAAGTAATAATGAACTGGTTGAACTGTCTGCGAAATTAGTCATTTACGGAAGTAGTTCCTCCGTCGGGGGAAACATCAATGTACTATGTGAGTAGATAGGGACCGATAGGGACAACCTTATTAGAAGGGGTAACAAAGTTGGTGATATCGAAACGAATGACATAGGCAGTGTGATCAGGGATCTTATACTGATGAGAGACAGGGGTGACTATCACCTCTTTGATAGAGATGAGCTGTCAGATGCTATTACGCATCTAGCATGCGAATGATAAGTTGACCTTTGCCCCCCCCGCGGCAGAGGATCCATGATAATTTTTCTTTCATAAATAGACTTTGATACATGTATTTTGTTTTTACGTTCTTGTCTTGTTCAATGCACCTTTTCTTGTAAGCGCACAATGCACAATACTGTAAAATGTACAAGAGTACGATAAATAAACTATATAATAATATAAAAATATTCCCAATCCACAGTGCATATATGCCCGCAATGTGACACGGCATAACCTATGGGAACGATCAAAAACACCAACGAAGGTTCATTGTCCGTGTGGCGCGCCAGGCGGTAAAAAGGGAATGTTGTGCAGGGCACGGAACAGCCTATGGATACGCAGCCTTAGAAGCCTGTCACCTCGGTGGTCCGGGGATTGATTCCCAGTCAACTCATGCGATAAAAAAGGGCAACTCCCTTCGACAGCGTAGGTCTCCTCCGAGTGGGTCACTCAGTTCCCTCCTATGGTACAAATCATCAAAATATTGCCTAAAGAGCAAATAATGAGCTTACAGCTCACAAACTCTCGACTCCATTCTTTTTTTAAACAAAAACATTACAAATTTATTTAAAAGAACTTACCCTGGCCGACATATGTGGAGATCACCTCTGTTTGTCCCATACATAATTCCCTCACCCGGGCCAGGCAACCACTTGGCCGAGTTCACACTGATGTGGTGGGTGCGTGTTTCTGAATCACAGGGATGCATTATGTCGGTCACGTGCTGAATATAACAAGATTGGGCAATTTATACACAAAAACCGGTGAGTGGGACTTCTGTGGTATCAGACTACACCCAAGTGGTGGTCTCTAGCCGGGTAACCCCAGAGACCGCAGGGCCCACTCTCATTTATCAAGATCATATCAGTGATGGAGGATTCCACTGATTAGAAATTCTCTTGAGGCAATTATCAAGAGTTGACTACATTTCAAACCCTCGTTTTGTAAAGCACAGTTTGCTACTCAAACTACCAGCGAGTCCGTATAAGAGCCAAACTCCAGAAGTTTAAGGTAAGGATTTTTGAACTACCTACAATACAACAACTGTAAAAAAACTTCTTTCAAATCATATTGCTGACACTGAAATTCTGTAAGGAAATATTTTTTCATATTTTGCAACACAGCTGCTACCAACTGCCTCAAAATCTTAAAATCAGACCACCAATGTCTATTTGCATACCTTCATTGACAATTCTCCCTCCTCCTTGTTGCAGAGACTGTAGACTTGAGCGACCTGCTGTGACTGAGAGAAGACCCAGGCCAACCTCCTGGCGGCAAGACCGACTAGGACATACTGGTTAAGCGGGGAGATGCTCACCGAGATAGCATTAGGACCTAAAACACATACACAGCAGCCTGTTCAATCGTTCAATCATATACAAATTACAATCTACACGACACTGTCAACTGCGAAATGTTTGCGAAGCCAGGAGTTGGCAAATTGGCTCATTTTCAACTTGTGATAAACTAAATATAAGGAATCTGCTACAAAAGTGTGATGGTTAATGAATGAGAGTTGAAATTTTCCAGTAATGAGTCAAGTCAATTAGTCACTGCGAAACCATCAGAGGAGCAGCATCTGTGACGTCAGCAAAAGGCTGATGCCATTACAGATACGGGTGGTCGTACTATACCAGACTGGGATGTTTTTCAAACAGGTGGCTACCAAGTTGGAGTGACATTGTACCTATCTTCTTGAGTTGTCCTCTTTAGATTTTGGTGAGCCAGTTCGATCTGCCCTTGAAACTGTCAGCTGAGAATGAACTTCCAGATGGCTATCAAGTACTCACCGAAACCTTTTGTGTACCAACACTGGCCGAGGGTATCAGGCTCCAGGGAATAAACTGCCAATATGGTATCATCTGGGAACCCGCGATGACTAGGAACAAATGTGGCCAATAGGTGGCCGTCTTGGGAGATTTCAGCGCTGGTGTCGTTGTGCAGTTTGCAGTGTGGGACGACTATGTTTTCATCCGCTGTGGATCAAAGAGAAAACAGGTTGAGAAATGTCTTCATGTAAACAATATTCATGATGTCAACAATTACATGTCCATCATATAAAAGAGCAGACCAAGAAGTCAAGATCCATATTTTGATTTTCCCATTGCTATTTGATACACAGGTTAAATCTCCTTGCTGCATGAAATCTAATCAAAATGTGACCTGACTTGTTTGTCAAAAGGCATGGACTATATTGTACTTTGAACCTGGGACACTCTGAATACAAACCAACAAAGGGGTGATAGCTGTAATTTTGGGCTGCAACATCAGAAAATTCCTTCGCCTGGAGTTGGACGAGGGGCTACCTCAGCCTTTCATGACTGAGAACTAGGCTTAAATTTTGTGAATAGAAGGTGGCAAGTAACTGTCTTATGCAACAGTCAAACAATTCTTCTGATTGGCTTCATTAGAATACATACAGTACATACACAATTCCATCTGACTCTTAACCATTTCACATTGTCAACCTTGGCTAACTTACCTTGATCAATGTAAGGAATGTCTTGAACATCAAAGTACCACCGCTGAATACGATATGTTTTATCCACGATATTGTTCGCGACTGCCGTCTCGCCATTTCCCAAGTAAACGCCTGGAAATGGTGAGAGAAACAGAGGGTTAAACTGTAGAGGAGGCAGGTTTCTGAAGACTTAGCCAGCGGTTAGATCCTAGAGGGTTAAACTGAAGATGGGGCAGGTTTCTGAAGACTCGGCGGTTACATCATAAGAGGGTAAAGCTAAAGAGGAGGAAGGTTTCTGAAAACTCAGCAGTAACATCCTTCTGCCACTTCCCCTTGGTTATCATATCAAACATAGCATTTTCATCAACTAGAGTGTAACACGACAGCATCTCCAACCGTCCAACATTGTCTATGAAGAGCTGCCAGAGTTGACACTTACGCATATGAAATCTCAGAGAGGTTTGCTGCAACCTCCAATGTTCCTAGAACACTTGACAGCCTACGCTACTTATTTCAAATTTTGAATCTTACCCGCAATAGCTCTGTTGATTGCCGACTGAATACTGTCATTTGGTTGGTTGATGGTCTCGTCCAGAATCCCGACTGCGTAATGAGGATGGAGGTACCGGCGCTGGAGCTGATGCCAGGTACGACCTTGCTGGCCCTGTTGGTGCTGCCAAGTTCTCTCACGAGTTCTGATAGCATGGCGTGTCCTCATCGCCTCCATTCGCATGCTAAAAAAAGCAGTCAAAGAGTGAGCAAGCGGAACAATTGATATTTATTAGTCAACTCAAAGAGTGAGGTGTTATTCTCGATGGGAGTATTTCTCCTCCAAGATGGGATTAGCATTTTTACGTGCCACTATGGTTAGGGGCCAAGTGGGTTTTGCTGTTTTCTGCCTGAGGTCCAGCGTTATATCTGACTTACTTTTCAAGGTCCCTCAACATCTCCTGCCGGTCATCAGGTTCATCCTCGGGCTCCGGCTCAGCTGAAAATCAACAACTGATTTTATGAATTTCACCATCAAACTAAACAATTGTATTTAGCATGTTCACTTCTACTTTGAACCGCAAAATTTTCACACCTTTTAATTTCAGTCTGTCGTCTAGTTTTTCCAATCAAAATTGTTTTTCGGCGGTTGAGAGTATAGACTAAAGGGCGTCGACGCTCATTGACTCTAGCATTGCCTGCGATACATTTGGATTGTGTCAATTCCTAGCAGATGGCCTATACACATCCAGGAATGAAATATAAGTTGATGTTTAGATAGCTCGGGCAGAAACATATTCAACCAGCTTAAAAAGGTCGACACAGTAAGTACTTACGAATTGGAGGTGAATCCGGAGGCCTGGTGATGGTAATGTGGGGAATCACATACGGGCCTGCCGGTAGGTTCCCGCGGTCAAGCCTATGCCGGGCGTACCTGTCCACGGTACGTAACCTCTCCTGTCTTAACGCTTCAACTCGATCTTGGAACGACGCAGAGCGGGGCGGGCGTGCTAAACGTAAGCGATCTTGGACGCTTCGACTGCGTTGCCTCTGCTGAAGTCGATCGTGAATATCCAAGATTCTCTGCCGAAAATCATGCAGTCTGTGATACCGCCGAGAGAGATTAGTGTGCATTCTTGAACTATTGTCCCCAGGATTCGTATCATGACTCTGACTAATACCACGGAAATTTGAACAGTTTGGCAGTGTGCATGTTGACTCCTCCCTATCTCTAGAACCAGGAGAAGTGGAGGCAGGGCTGGTACTTCCAGATGTGGAGGGTTGATACACATTGCTCATCGAGTTCGAAGGAGTAGGCCTAAATAGCCCTATCCGGGAACTCGGACCAGGCAAAGGCTCCTGATTTCTCGTATCCACAGCGGGATCAGATTCACGGTCCAACACTGGATCCGAATCCGACTTGATATGATCCGAGGACGAACTGCAGACAGCATCCCGCAGACAAGAAACTCTACTGCTACCAGATTCCGGATCATTTTGTGCATTTGCAGACGCATTTGCATCAGTCTTTGAATGTAACGCATGACTGGAACCATCGGACACATTTTTAGAATCCGAGACTGATGGATCGGACTTAATTCGCTTCCGCGGTGGCTCATCACAGTCACTATCCGATTTCGTGGACACAGGTGTCTCTCTACTGGATTCACTCTCTCCTAAATCATGTCTCTTAGAAAAGGAAGAAAACGGTTTTCCTTTACCCTTATTGTCAGAATGAGGACTACACTTACGACATCCAGCTTTATTCGTCTCAGTGCCAATGCTCCGATGCTGACTACTATTTGTGTTGTCGTCTGTTTCACAGCTTACATCCGCTTGGTTACAAGGCGCAGGAGCACCGTACAAAGGCTGTGGAGGTGTCAAAGATCTTGGCAAGCTCTCGTGAAGGACTAGATTCCTACTGGTCAGACACCTCTCACAGTGCATCGACCCTGTTCCTGTTGCCCCAGACCCATTTACCCGAGCTGTGGCGCGGCTTTCCAAATCTTCAGAACTTGCCTCACGACTCATGTCATGACTGCCAAGTATACGTGGCAAATCAACAGTTGATGGTCTGATGACGGTAACAGACCGTGCCGTATTCCTGTTAGGATCTCGCGTCGCATTGTGACCGGATGTGCCAGGATTTTGGCCAGGCTCCGAGTTACCGTCCGTATTGGATGCACCAGAAGACGACTTGTATTTGGTACTTTTCAACCAAGATCTGAGCAACGAACTCCTTGGCCTTGTTTCCCGCGACTGATCATCTGCAGTAGCTCCGTCAGAACCAGAAACCCGCGGGACAAAACTTGGCTTAGAACGCTGTGCGCCGGTCATAGAAACTTTTGTCGTCGAGGTTTTTGAAAGGTGCGGCTCAGAGGAAGCAAGATGAGATAAAAGAATGGAATTCTGGGAGGTGTCGACCGACTCTGAAGACTTATCTGTTTCTTGTTTCAAATGCCGTGAAGCCAGATCACGTCCACTCCCAATGGCTCCGTCATTTGGAGTCGCAGCAGCTCTATGAGAAGGCCCACCACCATCACCAGACTTTTTGACAGTTGGAGACTCCTCTTTCTTTGTCTTCAGGTATCGATGCAGCGAAGCCCGTAGATTACTTGATCGCATGGCTTCACTAGGCCGCTCACGCGGACTACTACGTAACGGTTCACTAAACCTCTCATACCTATCACGTGGACTACTTTCAGAACTGTCATGTTGTTGTGATCCACTTTGACTATTTTGACTATTGCGTAAGAATCCACTCAATCGGGACGCAGCACCGGGTTCACGACTAACGTAGCGCCACCTACCACGATAGCGTGGCGGACTAGATAAGGAACTGGAATTACGCAAGTTTTCCGTAGCATCAGAATTGTTCAGCGACTGAGATGAGAATGAAGCAAGAGAGCGTGGCACATTATCACCTCCAGCAGTTGGAGAAGTGTGTGACCGATTTGATATGTTCGTTACAATTGAAGCGTATTGTCGCGCATCGTCCAAGGCTGTGAGGCGCGTCGGAGACATTGGTTCAAGAAGATCGATATCGAGCGTTGACGATTGTGTTGCTGACTGGGTGTAGGTGGAGCCACTCGGGGTCGTGCCTGTTCGTCCTGTAATAGAAAGACATTTCATGATTAATTGTGATTAAAATGTGTATAGATAAGTTTGTTTTAATGTTCACGTTTTGGCCTAATAACGCAAGACTTACGAAAATCTGAGTGTCACAAAAAAAGGGATTACAGTTTCAGTTGAGGTGTACTACAGCTGGTGCCAAGTTATTCACCAAATGACTCCATCTTCGGGCAGGGTGGAGCAGGCCACCACAAGGGACAGTCACTTTGATGTTATTTACTGCTAGACCTGACATAGACAACAGGGGCAATGAATCGATGTAGAATAACCTATCCAAGGTTACAAGCAATGGAATACGAGTCCGACATCTTATTCACAGGATGACACCAATCCCGTGCAGTGAGACTGCTCCATGTATTTCTACAGATTTAAACCTTACCAGCGGAGGTGTGTATGCTATCGTAACCAAAGCTATCTCGTTGGTGCTGGTTGTACCTGGAGACGAGGTCATAATACTGCCGTCGCAATCCTGCTCTGTGGGGATCCATGTAAGGATCATCATTCGAGTATCTGAAATGAACAATGAGAATTTAAATGCTGGGTACAATTTCCTGGTTAAGCCTTATTGGTTGAAAAGGTCAAGAATATCATTTATAGATCTACGCCGCTCGCATACAGGTAAATGAAAATAAACATTGCCGCTGTACTGTAACCAGAGAGACATGTCAACGTGTAGAAAACTGACCAATCCAGTCATCTATATTGGTGTTCACAACAGCAACCTTGAAATGTATATTAAATTAATCAATGTGTATTTACATCAACAAAAAATCTCAAATTCAATTTCAAAAGTCATATTCCGAAGGAACGGCGTAAGCCTTTGAAGATTCCCCAAATCAAAATCTCAGCCGGCATTTCAAAGCCTGACACTTAAGGGACTTTTTCTCCCCATTGGAAAAGTATATGTGGATACATTCTATAAAGGGTACACAAAAATCAGGATACTTACCCAAAATGTGATACATGATGAAGTGAGTCTTCTCTCTGTACCGTGGAGCCATTAGCTATCCCTGTGAACAGGTGCTGACCAAGTGGGTCAAACTTCACCCATCTGAAAAATGCAAATAAATTTGTATTGAAAGATTTACATCTAACGCTAAAAATTTACTGGTAAATCTGGTATGGGCGTTGGCCTGATGAGCTGTTTGGCTTGGCCGCTATCAGTACACATAGCACACTTGAAAACTTTACAAGTCATACCTGATTTGTTCATAATCGTTATTGGTTGATCGGCTGACGATGGGCTCCGGGAGATTCCAATCCCAGAAATAGACGACGTTGGCGCTGGCGATGACGAGAAGATGATCTGACGGGTGGAATGTCAGGGAGGCGATCACGTTACTGTTATTGTTGGGAACCTTCCATACTTCACTTCCGCCACCCTGAAAGGAAGCAAAAGGGATAGTGTTAGTGATGGCATTGAAGACAGCATTCTTCATTTGTTCTTTTTTTAGTTTTTGCAAATATTTCATTATTGTTTATCATGTAGCAAAGCCTTAAATCATGTTATTATATATTCATGATCTACTGTTGTTTGAATGTGCATCCGAACATCAGCACTAATACAGACTCTTCTATTTTTATAGTAACAACACAAGCTGTTATCTACAAACCTTCAAGTCCCATATCCTTACATCACCCCCCAGGCACCCCGATGCCAATATATCACTCGATGAAGGGTGGAAGGCAACGGACCACGGAGTCCTTGGATGACCTCGTAGGATGTGCAGGCATTTCCCTGTGGCGAGGTCTGATACACGTACAGTGTGGTCGCCGTGAGTCGATGCCACCTTAGTGCTGAAATAAAAGAGGGGGGAACTAGGATTGAAAGGAAGAACAAAGGAAAACTAAATTGTGGATACAATAACGAAGACACATAAATCTGGCCAGCTTTTTAAATGCTTCAAGAGTGTTGGCAACAGATTTTGCCAAGAGCAGGACATGAAAATGTACAAACTGTTAAAGTACTTTTTTGTAAGATCAAAATCTGCTGACAGGGCCATTTTAACAGGATACACAAGTTATGACCTTTCAAAGGCTTTTGCCCCAATTTCGCATGCGCAAAGTAACTTAAGACTTAGAGAAATAACAGCTACTCAGTCATAGATTTCATGACACTTACCCATCAGGGCTAAAGACCATTACAAAGGTGGACCGTGCTTGACCAGAAAGGGCACATGGCTGCAAAGGAACAAATGTGTCATATTGCATACATTGTACATGTACATGAGTAAAGACTAATGGTCATAAATTTCTACATGAATATTAATAAAACAGAATTGATCCACAAGTGTATTCATCTATCTTATCTATGACATAAGTCTTCAATTTACAGCATGGACTGGCGGGACCATGCAGGTCAGACAAACCTCATAGTCAGTATGGAACCTACATATAATACTTTTATAACTTAAAAATGTTTGCAGAAAGTTCAAATGGTTCAGTTTTCTGTTGTTAAAACAACCAACCTTATTGACCGCAGGATCAGTGGCTTTATCTTCGACAAACAAATGACCAATATCTCTGCCATCCCCTCGTAAATGTTGTCCATATTCTCGCCTGACTAGGTACGACAAAACACTATGTTTTTTCCTCTTCATTCTTGATCTGGAAACATATAGAAAATCTTTATCAATCATACTGGTTTTTTCCATGGATCAACTACATTGTAGCATCAACGACTGCAGTTTTCGTTTACAGCACTTTTATGCAGAACATTTGGAAGCTGACTCTCCGCTGAAGAATAAGGAAGCTCTGATTCGAAGTCCTATAGCATGCCCCCCCCCCCCCCACACACACACACTTCAAAGTACTTTACCCCCAGCCAAGAAAGCCCAAAGAGATTGCTTGAACAACAAATACCACTACTTTCAGTTACTTCTGAGACCTTAACATTGTACTAATGATACTCGCACACATAATCAATTGTTACATCAGCCCTCATCTTCTTGAACTCATCCTGAACTCTCTCAATCAACAGATCTCTTCATACCAAATAAATAAGTATGTGAATTGTAATGCAATGATATGCGACCAATTCCATACAATTTTCTCAAAAGGTAACTAAACTGATATAATTAGTTTGATGATCTCCTGGAGATGTCTTATGGAACTGGCATCCAATTTTTTTTCCAAGTACATGTAATGGTTTGGCCTTGCATGTTCCCATCAATCATATGAACTGGTCCAGAACATAGCTATTCACAGACCAAGCAATGGTGTCACTGTCAGGGTCACTTGAGTTTGCGCAGTTAACGTAATCTATGTATGTAGTCAGACAACACCTAGTCATAAAAGGAGTCAATTAAATGTCACCTTATGAAAAATGTCCATAATGAATGATTATCATGTCAGCAGATATTTTCGCACCATTCTGAGGAAGCCGTTGAAGGCCACAACAAACCAGCAGCACACAAAATGACGGCGGTTGCATTAACACATGTTCTTTAGTTCACTGTACCAATATTTTGGTTTGTTTTGGCTTTGGATGACAACCCTCATACTGCTACAAGGACAATAGGCAACAAAGACGAATCAGAGACAGAGCCAAAACAGATCAAATGTGTACACTCAGAACCCTGCAGAAGGCCTAATAAGCCAACTCGGACAATGCTATGTGGTGATCTGGTAGCTCTTGGTGTGTTGGCCTTAGGCCAGATGGCGCCACCAGTCTCTTCGGAGGCTGCCGGGTGACGGGACCATGATGAGACACCGTAGGAGTGGGGAGGGGTGAAGACGGCATGGTTTAAGATGAGATGTGAGGATTCTGTGTCGAAGGAATAAAGGAGTTTTATAGACATGAAGGTATGTTAGCGTGAGTTAATGCCGAGCAAGGAGAAGTACCCCCGACGAAACTTCACAGCTATATTAGCCACTGTGACCCTGTTCCAGGTGAAAAACGTACTGGTCAGCACGCCCGAACAAACTTCTTTGAAAAGGTCATTGGTCAATGACGTCTATCCGCAAAACATCAACAACAGCAAGCAGCAGCATGCAGAAAATGAGATGAGAAAGAAAGTCAAATAAAGTCAAAACAACAACCCTTATTGAGTGATCGACACGCTGTCACATCCATTCAGTTCACTTATGTCCATCCATGACATGACACTTCCGCCAAACAAACTCATACTGCAGAGACGTGACTGTCAGTGTAAGTCAAGTGTTAGCTGCTTGGCATTCAGTGATTCAGGATCTAGGCAAGAGTTAAAAGTATTACAATACCATGGTCGCATGGATGGTCCAAGATTTGACTGAACTCTTAACCCTGACCTTCTGTGACTTCAGTCACCAACGAACATGCACACACAGCAGTACATGCAGAAGAGAAGTGTTCGGATTTGACCCCTGGCGATGGTTGGGCCCTGGTTTCGCAATCACTATCACTATCAGTAAGGCTCGACAAAACAAGACAGTTTATGAAAACTGTGCAATATATATGGCCCATCTCACTGCACCATATAGAAACTGGATGCATCACTGCAACATCTGCTGAATGATACTTACTAATCACCCAAGTGATGCTCTTGAAAGAACAAAATATCAAAGAAATAATTTGCAACTTTTTGCTTTAGTCCACCATGTTTACAATGCCCGTATGTAGGTCAAAATGTGAAACTCCAACCAGGGTCATAATCACGCATGCGCAATATTTATCGTTATTCCATTTGTTGGAAATCGTTGTGTGGAGTGTGGGGTGATATGGCGGGCAACACAAGAATATTGCAAAAGCGCGGCTATTTTTGTTTTGCCACGAGTTCAAAGGGACACTAATATTTCGAGTTTCCTGTCCGCAGCTAGCTGCATTCATTCAAATTATTCAAAAATAATATGGGAGCAATGTAGGGTCACAGTTGCCGAAATAAAGTGATATTATAGATGGATAGACCTTAGCCGGGCGTGGTTACTGTGGCATGTGCCCGTTATCAATCAATCAAGTTTATGTAGCAGCCCTTCTGGAAGTAGGCCTACATGGGCCAATGGATGGCAATAGATTGAAATTCTGTCCCAAGGAATATGTATCCACTGAACAAAAGCACACGACAAACACAATTTGCCAGTGAAAGCGATAGAAAAGCCTTGGGGGTCAAAAGTAACAATTAATGATCGTTTAAAAAATCTATGAAAAAGTTTATTTAAAACCGAATGCGAACGCTTTACTAACTAGCCTTATATATGCAAGGTCCACTAAATGCGAGGAAAAACGTGTCTCCGAATCATGCAAGGGTCTCCTTTTCTAATCACCACACGTTTACAAAACTTAAGACTTCAGAGTCCGTGTTTCCATGTAAGTTGCCCGGTAATTGTGCGCCCAATGTCGTCCTTCGTCGCGTCCTTTGCTTTTGCACTGAAAGGCCGAGATACCTCCTCTTTACCGGCGCATTATTACGAAAATGACAAACGGCAAAAAGTGGAAAAACGCCAAACCTTGTATTTCGAAGAAGGGGATGGTGTCCGGCACAACGTCGTGAATTGAAACGATCAATCGTGCCATCTGGTCCGGGCGTCTGGTGAAGTGCTCTCCAAGGCTAACTTAACCGTATCCTCTCGAGCTACATGACCCCCAAATCACTGTATCAAATTATTATTATTGACCTCGGTCAGATATTAATAGCAAAACTATAATCAGGATTTTGATCAAATAATAGAGAGCGGTTGAAATCTGGACATAGTCATCCTTCCTTTGCTTATAGCTGACCACTATATATAGGCCTAGGAAAAAGGGGACGTGTTGACCAACCTGAAAAGCCACGTAGAAGGGAGACATACGACAATTCAATCTGTCGACCTTTTGGTAATATTATTCCAGTATCTCTAACTCAGTTGGTGAATTACGACGGCGCGGACGGGGTGGTTCCATCACAGTCACATCTGTTCAGTAAAAGAGGATAGGCCATAGTTCTTTAGTGACACTCCCCCACTTCCAAAACAGAATCTATATATCACAATCCTGCCTTATAGTCTTCAGGTCACATCCTACCTCCACAGCAGAATATATTAGTAGTTTGGGACACATGCAATAGTCTTCAGGCAACATCCTGCGCCAAAGCAGAATATTAGTAGTTTTGGACACATGCAATAGTCTTCAGGTCACATCCTACCACCAAAGCAGAATATATTAGTAGTTTGGGACACATGCAATAGTCTTCAGGTCACATCCTACCGCCACAGCAGAATACATTAGTAGTTTGGGACACATGCAATAGTCTTCAGGCAACATCCTGTGCCAAAGCAGAATATTAGTAGTTTGGGACACATGCAATAGTCTTCAGGTCACATCCTACCGCCAAAGCAGAATATTAGTAGTTTGGGACACATGCAATAGTCTTCAGGTCACATCCTACCGCCAAAGCAGAATATTAGTAGTTTGGGACACATGTATATGCAATTGTCTTCAGGTCACATCCTACCACCACAGCAGAATATATTAGTAGTTTGGGACACATGCAATAGTCTTCAGGTCACATCCTACCGCCAAAGCAGAATATTAGTAGTTTGGGACACATGTATATGCAATTGTCTTCAGGTCACATCCTACCGCCACAGCAGAATATATTAGTAGTTTGGGACACATGCAATAGTCTTCAGGTCACATCCTACCGCCAAAGCAGAATATTAGTAGTTTGGGACACATGCAATAGTCTTCAGGTCACATCCTACCACCAAAGCAGAATATTAGTAGTTTGGGACACATGCAATAGTCTTCAGGTCACATCCTACCAACACAGGAGAATATTAGTAGCTTGGGACACATGGAATAGTCTTCAGATCACATCCTATCGTCACAGCAGAATAGTAATAGTTAGGGATACATGGAATAGTCAACAGGTCACATCCTATCGCCACAGCAGAATAGTAATAACATGGAATAGTCTTCAGGTCACATCCTACTTCCACAGCAGAATCTTAATAGTTTTGCACACATCCTCCAGTTTTTGCTTTATAGGTCACAAGAAGGGCTCAATGAGGACATGAACATGCATGCGGGAAATGATATGGGGGGGGGGGGGGCTAGCCCAACCACTCATACGTTGAAATCGAGGCATATTTCCAAAACAGGCACTCAAAATTACAAGGATTTTTTTACAAAATTGCAACTTTATTCAAATAAAACCACTCAACAATCAGTGTAAAAAATCAGTGTGAAAAATAATGATTTTATATAATAAAACAGAACGAGATGAAATAAATCCAACATCATGAGATTCAAGTCTCGGTCATCCACTTATAAATCTAAGCTTCATCAGCCATTCAATGATTATGTGACTGGTCCAAATGACATTTTAAAGGGAGGCTATCAACAGGAGCTAGTGAGTCAGATTGGCGGCCTTCAAGTGACTTGTATGCATAATTAGGCGACTTTTTTCCCCCGAATGACCCAATGCAGTGTTGCTGACCATGGCCAGTCAAATCTGCATGATCTTCCAGATATGGTTTCACAGTCTACAAGTTCACTCCTCAAAACGGCCCTTCGCTTTCCCAGAGTCTATTCTTGCAAGCACCTCGGCATACACTGTAGTCATCTGAAAGCAAAGTAACATATTGAAAACAAAGCTTTTTGTCTCATGCAAAGGACTTGGCAATGAAAACAAAATGAAGAGATATGCCTAAGGACATGTCGAGTCCACTTCGAATATTGAACCAATGATTTATTTTGCTGAGAAGTCTAACACCTTTCTGTGTCTCCGACAATTCTTTCCCTTTGACTGACCTATAGAAGGATGCAGAAGACCTGACAAGCTATAAGAACAAGATGGTTGAGACATATTTTGGTGAGGGTCATCTTAGAATTCATACCACTACTAAAACTTAATCCAGAAGTATTAAGGTAGCAGGAAGGGTTGGGCGTTTGTGGTTTCTGAGTCTGAGGGGGTTGGTGTCTGTTAACTGTGCTTTAAGAGAGACTAGGCATGGCGCCAGTCTCTCTTAAAGCACAGTCAACAGGCATTTGGTGTCAGTATTTGGGTAAGTACAGAATCAAGGCAGCTCAGAGAGCAATGATTGAACGATGCTGTGGACAAGTCCAAGGATACTGCATCAGTCACGACCAACTTCTCATCAGAAAGCGTCACCACCAGCATATTCAATGTTCAGTTCCAACCTGTACCAGTCCAATGCACGCCTGTCAGCTTAGCGCGATATGGAACATTCTTCCGAAACTCAAGCGAGGGAGGTCTGCTCATTAGCGTATCTTGCGCACTGCTCCTTCTGGTCAAACATCGTAGTGAAATCGTAATGGAAAACGTCTGGCTTTGCACCAGACGTTGAGACTACCGGTAATAAGTGAAGAACTAATAGGTAAAGAACTTCTACTTGCGCGAGACTGCTGTGATAAAATTATCATTGCAGAGACTCCGGTGACGTACACATATATTTTTTACGATCAAAAATGCCCTCAAAAGACGACATGCAATGATTATTTTATTGATATTTCCTACTATATACCTTCCAATTATCACTTTATACAAATAGATCGGCGTTAGGTCGCATGCTTTTCTTTCCTGGTGACATTATAAAGCAAAATAGTTGCATCCCCGTAAATGCGCTATAAGTCCAATAATAAGTAACGGTGACCCGTTATAAATGTTTCGCCAGCTTCGCTTTTTTGCCGCTACGCGGCGCTTTGGGCCCTTGCGTCAAGATTCACTGATTAGATCACTTATTTGATTACTTTATACAAAGCTTTTTCATTCTACATTTTGTAGCATATTGGTTGTACTTACCTGCGTTTCATAGCCCAACTTCATTGACGTCAGATGCTTCAATAGTCCCATACTAAGGCTGCACCATCTTTCCGCATCAGTGAATTTTCCTGCACTGGAAAGGAGACACAAGCCTTCTATAATGGCAATATCAAATCGGCAGGTGTTCAGGCAAAATGCAAAATAGCTTGTTTTGATGCCAAATCCCTGTTCAGGGATCCTTTCCTGACCTCCAGACCTTTGGGAATTCACTTCCAAATGTGATACACAATCAGGATTTCAGGTAGACTAATAGATATAGACCTATTTTGGGACAGAAGACAACCAACAGATTTAGGAATGAAATCCTTCCCGATTCTAAATTGTCTGACTAGCAGGGGTATAATCAGTGGCTGGTAGATAAGGAACAATTTGTACAATGGTCCTTGAATCTAGCAGAACTGAAGCCAAAAGAGTACTCATGCATTCTGTTGTTAATCTTATCAAATTCACTAAGGCTTAGGTGTTTCTAAGCTCTCTAAGCTTTCTCTGAATCTTCCAAAGAAGGCCTACCTGTAGAGATGAATACCACAGTTCCAAGCCTTTGTCATCAACCACAGTACCTCCATCTCCGGGTACTCCTGCCTAGCTTTGTTAGATATCAAGTCCTGGACCTCCACAAAGTAGGAGTAGGCTTCCTCTATACTATTAGGGTCAACGGAGAGGCCACATTGGAGGGACAACTGTATGAGACTGTGGAAGATTTTACTGAAAATTAAGAATGTAACAATCAGTATATGTTGTTACATTTATTGCGGTTTTCATTCCTAGTTAGCTGGGAGAGACTAGGTTGTGCAATTGTCCTCTCTAGCAGAGTGTGATGTTACATGTACTAGTGCAGGTTTTAATCCTTCAGAGTTAGTTGGGAGAGACTAGGTTGTGCAATTGTCCTCTCTAGCAGAGTGTGATGTTACATGTACTAGTGCAGGTTTTAATCCTTCAGAGTTAGTTGGGAGCAACTAGGTTGTGCAATTGTCCTCTCTAACAGAGTATGACGTTACATGTACTAGTGCAGGTTTTAATCCTTCAGTTTTTTGGGAGAGACTAGGTTGTGCAATTGTCCTCTCTAACAGAGTATGATGTTACATGTACTAGTGCAGGTTTTTATCCTTCAGAGTTAGTTGGGAGAGACTAGGTTGTGCAATTGTCCTCTCTAACAGAGTGTGATGTTACATGTACTAGTGCAGGTTTTTAAAATCCTTCAGTTAGTTGGGAGAGACTAGGTTGCGCAATTGTCCTCTCTAACAGAGTGTAATGTTACATGTACTAGTGCAGGTTTTAACCCTTCAGAGTTAGTTGGGAGGGAGTAGGTTGTGCAATTGTCCTCTCTAACAGAGTGTAATGTTACATGTACTAGTGCAGGTTTTAACCCTTCAGAGTTAGTTGGGAGAGACTAGGTTGTGCAATTGTCCTCTCTAACAGAGTGTGATGTTTCATGTACTGGTGCAGGTTTTAATCCTTCAGAGTTAGTTGGGAGAGACTAGGTTGTGCAATTGTCCTCTCTAACAGAGTAGGATGTTACATGTACTAGTGCAGGTTTTTAAAATCCTTCAGAGTTAGTTGGGAGAGAGTAGGTTGTGCAATTGTCCTCTCTAACAGAGTGTGATGTTACATGTACTGGTGCAGGTTTTAATCCTTCAGAGTTAGTTGGGAGAGACTAGGTTGTGCAATTGTCCTCTCTAACAGAGTGTGATGTTACATGTACTGGTGCAGGTTTTAATCCTTCAGAGTTAGTTGGGAGGGAGTAGGTTGTGCAATTGTCCTCTCTAACAGAGTATGATGTTTCATGTACTGTGGTTTACCTTCCTTTATAGTGCAAAAATGCTCGATTTTTACCTTAATTTGTTGTAGTTAATTGGATCAGATTGGATATGCTTCTTTACGGCAACTTTTAGGGCTCGGATGCTGATACTTCTGTTCTCTGATGGCGGCTCCATGGATAAAGCTGAGAGGCAAGAATCAGTGTTAAACCACACTCAGTGCTGATCCTGGGTGATGATTGCCAATCACTTAAGGAAACTTCCATCAAGTTTCAAATAAGACAAAATTCAAAACTGCCCAGTTCAAGATTGTTGCTAATTGTGGAGCTCCTTTATGTGGACAGTAGTTTTACTAGTCCACAGCAGCTACTTGAGAAGGGAGACGTACTGTCATAGGGAATAATTTTTGCTTGAAGAAGGCACATCAACTGACCTGCTATAGTTTCAAACGTCTTTGAGTCAGAATTAGGAAGAGCCAGTGCCTTCGCCAGGACAGTGTCCAAGTCTTCCTCTCCGAGGCCAGCCTTGGCTTCAAACTCGTACAGGATGAGGAGCACAGCTGTAGAATCTTTACTTTTGGTGCCTGAAAAAATTAATTCTAAAATTGATTAGAACCACACTTTCTCAAACCAGACAACAGCATATCTAGGACAGAAGTCACCTAATAACAACCAAAGGCAACCTTTGCGTACATTTACTCTGACCAATGATGATAGAATCTTTCTCAGGATGACTCGAGACTGTGTTCGTGTTATCCAAATGTGTAAATCGTGAAATGTTTGCAAAGATAAAAGTTGGCAAATTAGCTCATTTTCAATTGGTGGCCTCAGGCAGACTAAATATCCCTTTTGCTGCCAAAATTAAATGGTTGATGTATTACAGTTGAAAGGTTCACACTCAAGCCATTAAAGGCAACAAGTATATACCTGTATCTCGTATTCTGTTTTCAGTTATCTTATCACAAATGTCACGGCAATCCTGGATATAATCCAAAACCATTTTCAAGGACACCCTCTGCAAAAACAAGCAACTCAAAGATAATAAATTTTGAAGAATTACGATATAGTCTGGCTTTCTGGAATGAACAACTTTATCACCAAGCTTCTTCCGACATGTACAAGTACACCTTCTTAACATGTATAAGGGACGGTTATTTTGGTTCTAAATGGGTAATTTCTATCCAATTAGACCTCTCTAATCAGGTCACCTTGGTATTCAGGACAGCATCTGTCAGTACCAAGGGTGTCCTTATCAGAGTTTCCAATGTAATTTCAAAGAAGGGCTTTGATGTGTGACTGGCCATTGGATATTTAGTATGAAGACTGCAAGCAACACTTGTTTCTCCAAAACTTCAATAACTTGGCCAAAATGAGACGAAGACATGCAGTGAGATGATGCAGACAAATCATCATTCACATTTATCCTTTTATTACCTTCTCAGCAAGGTCCTTGGTCTCTCGTGCCATCTGAAGACCAGCAGCTGCAGCCATCAACATACATGTTTTCTGCCTGACCAAGTTGGCCATGTCAATTATACAAAGCTGTCCAAACTGAAAAGAAATACAACAAGGACATGTATACATCTGAAATTTACAATATGAATGGCAGTCTTGGAAAACCGGTAGCTGGAAATCATGCAGCCCTGTATTGTTTGTAAAGCCACAAGTTTGCAAATTGACATTTTTTTACTTGGCAGTAGACAAATTTCCATATTTGCTACCAATTTTTTTGCTTTATAAATGCATTAGAGTTCTCAGTTGCAGAGTTAGGGGTAATGCATTTGGTGCCCTTTTGGTGGGGCTGTGCCATTCCCTTTGCCTGGGGCTTCATTGTTTGAGACTGCATAGAGAGAAGTAGCACCAACAGTAGAAATAGAACAGACTTGGCCACCACGAAATCGCAAAAATGTTTAGTCATCCTGTAGCATTCATTAATTTCATGCTTGATTATATAAATTACCTTTGAGCACAGCAGGAAGAGATCGTGCATGTCACTACTGGAATCGTTGCATTGTAGGGACAAGTTCCATGCTGGAAAAGAAACCATAACAATATGAAATTATGAAGTGAAATTTGCCAATTTTTGAAAGAACGGTCTACCGTGGGCCCGTTAACTACCACAAAAGTCTCTTCAGAGAGAAAGTGCTCACCGATTTTCATAAACCACGTGGCTTCACTATTTAGCATTGTCCTTGTGTCACCCTCTACTTCCTTCATATTTCCCAACTGGATTTTCTGGTTCAGGTCATCTAACTTGGAATAGGCTAGAAGCGAAAGACGGTGGATAAAAAATTATATGGAACTGAGAGATGAGCATCAACTGTTAGTGTTATTTTTGACGTGGCAATGCGATGAGATGCGACCAGCTTAATTGGCTTGTGTGACCGTTGTGAAGGCTCAAAAATTTTCGCTTGATCTCTTAAACCGTGTGAGGTGTTGGAACTCATTTTATCAACTGTTAGTGTTAGCTATCTATAGGATGCAGGAGACAGGAGATGTTTAGCACAGAGAAGTGATTACGTATTTAAACAGATTGAAAAATTCTTATTTGATGCAATTACTGATAACACCAACATGACAACTACCTGTTTTGAGATAGGAGATAACAGCAGTCACATCTTTCCTGAAATACAGAGGGTTGGTAGAAACGTGGGATAGAAAGTATCTTCAGGAGTTCTAAGAGTTAAGGTAAACTACAAGATATATAAGGGTGCAGTCCAAAATGCTACTCTAAATTACCTCAGGGTTCTCCACTATGCTTTATGCCCAGGTGCGGCACCCAGATAGGCTCATTTGTTCAATTTCAGCATGATGCTTTCCAAATGATGTCGCCGTGGAAAAACAAGTGGCAGAAACTATGGTCACAATCCGTTACCTTGTATACGGAAACAGATTTAGTGATCTTTTACCTATTTTTGTCTTCCTTTGCCAAGAAGGATAACCGCAGTCTGGTGAGGCATCGGAGGGCTGTCATCACCTGTTGAATGTGAGACGAATGGGCAACAAGACTTTCTAAGGCACGCACGGCGATGTTTTGATTACTTTTCTGAAAAGGATAACGTCTGGTAATATAATGAAATTGAGGTGTTTGTATGCAATGATTATAACTCGGTCAAAAGAAGGGCTATAAATGTTTAAATCAAAGGCATGCGAAAAATTACGCTCAATATCCCCGCAATTGACTGAGAAACATAACGTTGATATGTGTGTGGTCAGTAATGCTGCATTTGTCAGTCAATTGCGGGGATATTGACCTCTTAATTTCACATGCCTGCGATTAAATGGGAACAAATTAGGGTTAAGGTTTCTCACCTCAAATGATATTTGAGCAGCAAGGCAAATCAGTCCTTGGACGGCATCCATGTCTTTCATAGCAGAGATCTCTTCTGACATCTTCACCAGTGCCTCAATAGCTGGAAAGAATCACCACTGAGTTAACAAAATGATGGAGGGATAAACAAAGAAAGAATATCGCTATACGAAGTCACAAGCCCCTGAATTAAGACAAATGATAACGCTTCTAATTGTTATGGTACATTAGAACCTCTCTATTGAGGTAACCCTTGGGGAGGACTAGTTCTGTTCTTAATAGGATCTTGGGATCTTAGGACAGTTAAAAACCTCCTCTCTTTATAAAACGTCTAAAGTCAAACCAGCAGCCTAACCTTTCTCATCATTCCCTTGCAGAAGCGCCACCTTGAATGTCAGAAAACTCGTAAACGGTGACTTGCTTTCACAAATTTCAGCCTCGTCCATTGCTGACTTCGCTTTCTCGTAATTCTGCATGCCGATGTAGCAGGAGGCTCTATTCCGATGGAGTTTGGAGACATTCTTGTCATTCCTCTCATTGGGTCCAAAGAGACTGAGTGAGAAGTTATACCACTCAAGCGAGGCTGGAAAATCTTTGCTCTGAAAATACAAAAAGATTCAAAAATTCAAAAAGAATTTTAAGAATGACACATACATTACAGTGAACTCTCCAAGGAAGAATGGGGATATAAAGACTTTTCTCCCTATAAGATGAGAGGGGGAGGCCATGTATTTGGAGTAGGATTGACTGTGGATTCACCACTCACCTCAAATGCGACAGCAGCCTGTTCCCAAATCATCACATGAAACGTCTTCCTGACACCCATATCCAGAGGCTGACCCGTGTGATGGTCCTGGATACACTCCTCAACCAGCATCTTAGCCTCTTCTGTCTCTCTCTCCAGCAGCAGCATCTCGAGATGCTGGGCGTAGATCTTACCAAGCTCTGGAGTGTGTTTATATCTTTGTTCTAACTGTTTGAAACCATCCACCGCAAGACTGGGCCTGAAATGCCACATTTGAAGAAAGTTGTACTACCTACATCACCTGTGGGAGCATCTGGGGATGCTTGGCATAGATCTTTCACCAAGCTTTAGAGTGTCTTTATTGTATCTTTGTTCTGTTAAAAATTGTCCACGACAAGGCCAGGCCTGAAGAATGTCTCTACATAGTTGGTCTGTTTCTATAGAAATGCAGTGCATGGTTTAAACTTCACATTTTTTTCCATCAGAACTTACTTCTTATGTTGGATCAATAATTTGATTGCATTCAAACCCAATTCAATGCTGAGATCAACATGCCGGTAGACGTCTTCTAAAGCTGTAAAATAAGAGGAGACATGAAGTCCCATTACATGCACTGGACCACTACTTCTGTCTTAGTTAGATTCTGCCAGATACCAACACTATTAAATCAGTGACACGCTAGGCCTACCAACTTTATAAACCAACAGACAACAATAATATCCCATTTTACACAAACTGATAGATTTATCTCAAAATATTTCAGTAATTGAAAAAGTTCAATCATACCAACCTGATTTCAATCTGTCATCCTGAGTCTCACCCAGGAGGAGTATTTTCACCTTCAGATACAGACCAGCAGGGTGCAAGTGTTCCTAAAAGATAAACATTAAAAAATATTAGAGCGACGGAACATCCTACAGTTACTGAGACTTGAGTTGACCCTTTGTTCCAGGTGAAACGCATGACTGGTTAGTGCCCAAACAAACTTCTTCGAAATCGTCCATACTCACCGCATTTGCCAGTCCTACAGCATTCAATGCTTTCTGCCAGTACTGCTCAGCATCCCAGTCCAAGTAAGCATTAGCCAGTAACCTCAATGTCCTTGCCTGATTCTTCCCTCCTACAGATGTCTGGTCTTTGCCCGTCTGAAAGCTTTCTCTCAGCCAAGTGATGCTGTGTTCATACTGTTCTCTCCTGTAGCAATCCACACCAAAGTTGTACGCCAACATTGAAAGAAATCCACCCTCCTTTGGAAGTACATGGAGCATCTCCTTGGCAGTTTTTATCAGGTTGAGGGCTTCCTCTTGCTGTCCCTGAGCACAACTCTAAACAACATTATCAAGAATGAAATAGAATGACCAAGGACTTGGAGTTTTGCCTTTATAACACACACTACTGTGTAGCCACTGTGGTGAGAAAAGTTTCTGTATAAATGAACAAGCTCTTGCTGGCTGGTGGATCAGGTACCAGTCGGATATACGGTACTCAGGTTGTAACATTAACTGAGAAGCTCATCTGAGTTCTTAACTGAAACTTTTTAGGACAGACCAGGGTTAAAGTGCGACTGATAACCTTTACTCTAGTAAATATCCAAATATAAATCCCAAACATCTGTCCCTTTTTTCAGTACTCACTGCTTCAGCTCTGTAGGCCAACACCTTGAACATATCTTTTTCAACTTCTAGTTTTCGCTTTTTGTTGGCAGAAGTTTCTCCTCCACCTCCAATCCTGTCAACCAGCAACTTTCGTAATTTCTCAAGACACTGAAAACATTTACGACAATTTCTGATACTTCATTCGCCTTGCACATGGATGTGTTATTCTCCAGGGAGGACATCCTGCAAGATGGACTGAGCATTTTTTATGTGGCACTAGTACAGTTAGGTGCCAATACAATCCTGGGTTCTCCCCGGGATCGAATCCTGGCCCTACTGCATGGTAGCCAGCAGTGCTAACCACTAGGTGAGGCTGCTCTATTTGTGACAGAAAACACTGCTGTTTACAACCAGAAATTCGTGACTTAGTGAACCTCCTCATCATAAAGTCACCATCAATACTTGACTTGCCAAACTCAGAAATGCAGCGCCACTCGCGGACAAAGATAGAACAACTCGACATTTTTTTCACCGGTTTTCGCTGCACATGCGTACCAGCCGTCATCTTTCGCGGTGACGGACGAGAAAAACAACTGTTCTACACGCAGTGAAAGCAAATTCACACAGGTAAACTGGTTATAACTGTGGTACGTCTGTTTCTTAACACGTAATAGTTATCAGATTGCTAAATTATCTTAAATCATGAGCCTTAAAGAACTTTTTGAACTCTCAAAAACTTACACAAAACAAGTTCAGATTGCCGCCATTATTAGTTTCCGGATGGCTGGTACGCATGCGCAGCGAAAACCGGTGAAAAAAATGTCGAGTTGTTCTATCTTTGTCCGCGAGTGGCGCTGCATTTCTGAGTTTGGCAAGTCAAGTATTCATTTCATATGATTGTTTACAGTAAGGGTGGTTCAAAATCAGGGTGATCAGGAGTCAACGAGTTCACTCTTTTCAGACAAGACATTGAGGTTATTGAGACAAATAGCACTTCTTCATTGGCAAGCACCAAGTGCTCAAAAACTCTCACATGTTTGGACGCGTCGAGACAGCCCATGTGGCTTACCTCAGTTGCCAGCAGCAATGAGCTCTCAGCCATCCCTGGATTATCGCAATCTGAAAAAGATCAGGATGATGTCAGACATAGGATTTATAAGCAAGTGTAGACGACAAAATCTTATCTGGCATGTCATAAAAAATATATATTCTGGCCTTATATAATTTTGATGTCATGTACACGCCATAGCAACTGACATCTTTATTTGGTTATTTGCATATAGAACCCAGTCACTGCTCGGAGATGGAGAAAGGCTGCTGTCACCTAGCTAAATTGAGGACCTGGCCAAGGAAAGGGTTAGCTGGAGGAAGTTTGTGGCCACCAACTGCGCAGTTGCCTGTTGATGATGGTGATGATGGAGATGAAACAATATTTACAACGACAAAATCACATACCTAGCCAAGCTCGTCCCGTTTTAACTGCCATCAGGATCTGCTTCTTGTAGACATTCTCGTCAGCATCTTCAGCAGTTTCGGATATGAACACAAGATGACACGCAATGTACCTCACTAAAAGAGCACTAACAATTCAAGCATTTAATTTCACTTTTTTGGTTTGGTGCTCTGTTTTTTGGTCTGGTGGTCTGGGGTTTTTTATCTTGTAGTAAAAAGAGACAACTGATTTTGGTCCAGTGGCCCACCAGTCTAATGAGCAGTGGAGAACACTGTTCACCTAAAACATGTTTAAAAACATCTTGGTGTGTCTCTATGAGGACTGAGTCAAAGAACATTGCACCATAGAAAATTCATCCCGCATTGTTTACTTTCATCATCCTGACGACAGCTGCCCAAGGGAAGGACAAGATAAGACTTATTCAAGTCGTGGGCCAAATTCATATAATTGAGAGATATTTCAAGTATCAACCCATCGCACAAATGAATATGACTTACATCTGGCATTGGTGTGAGCGGAGTACAACCCTTGGGTCTTCCTCGCAACAGCCAAGTTCCATAATGAGACAGCACTGGATTCTAACTGAAGAGAAAGGCAAAAGAGATCCTGATGTTATTGACAAGTAGGATACAGGGAGGGGGTGCAGGTTGTACATTTTCCATTTGTCAAATTTTTAAGTGTTTAAAAACAACTTATCTACCAGTACCATCATCATCAAATCTGACGACATTGTTTCTAACCTACCAGAGCTCTGTCACTTTTGTTTTCTGGTTTATTAATCGTGGCAGGTTGGACTTTCTCAACAAGTTGTAACATGCTCTCCAGGACTTCATCTGTCTTGTCTTTGCCAATATCATTCTGGTGGATTTCTTTAATCAAATCTAAATGTAAAGAGTTAGAATGAAAGTTAAGAACCGTGGATCTCATCCTAAGAAATGGGCCTTCCTGGTTTACTTTATAATGCTTAGGGCCTACTTACTTGTTACTTGTTATATAAATCCTCCTCTTGGGTAGGAGAACCCCCGTTCGGGGTGTTGACGTTAACGGTTCCTTCTTGTCTGCTAGCTTCTATGTTTTTCAATTGATTCATTGCTATTGTTTGGTTTTTGGTTCTGTCTTACAGTTTACAATGCATTATTGGCTAAGAAAATTAACTCGAAACGAACACAATAAGTGCAAAATCCTCTACTGAAAGACACCAGACAGTTACTTGATTCTTAAATTAAATCAAAATTCTAATAAGCCTGTAGCAATTCCCTGACTTAGAGAACAATATGTATATAAATATAACTTACTTTGTAGTTGTGCAGAATATGATGCTATGGACGCCATGGTTCACTGGTTGAATCTGTTATCTACATCCAATCTCAATGATAAGAAGAAACGACTTCTGAAAAAAGCAATTAGAGAATGAAATGGGTGGGGGGGGGGGGGGGGGCAGGGCTTTCCTACTACTACTATAAGCTGGGGTGCCAACAAGCTATATTGAACGAGGGGGGGGGCACCAGGCTGCCCCTGACCCTGCAGCTTATCACATTTTTTAAAAGTTCATTCACTCAGACTGGTCATATCGGGGTCATCATGTGAATGCACAGAGATGATCCATAGTTGGATTGGACGTTTTGACTCAAAAATTTCTGCAAATCAGTCAGTGGCCAATGTACGGTCCCAATGTACACATTTCCCAGAGCACAAGAAAGGAAAGAGAATCAGAATGGGCGTGGCCCACGCACTGGCATGCATCCTCCTCCTCAGGCTCCAGCATCTCTTCTGAAGAAGGTGGAAGTCTGCGGGGTTCATACCTTTTTTAACACCAGATTTTGCGTACTACAGTTATAAATTTATGTTATAACTCACACCAAACAATTCAAGTTTCATTGTAACCTCAATAAAATGAAATCAAGATGTAAGTATGCAGCAGATTCGACGTTTTTATCAAGCATCGTCTGCATGAAATTTTCCGACGTTGTATATTTTCGTTGTTTGTGTTTTAGAACATTTGTCTGTTTCCATTTGAACCGCGATTTATATGGTGCCACTGATACTGCCACCTAATGTTAAAAAATGTACCTAAACGTCTAAAGTAAGACAGTTTGGTCATCTCATCCACAGTTGCAGTAGACTCCCTTGGCAGCCCATTTGATCTCCTTATGTCACCGGTCAACTGCATCCGGAGTGTATAGTTGCAGTATCTATCCCATGGGAAAAATGTGTCTCATTTTCACATGGTAAATCCCACAATTCACCATGGTGATCTATCAGCACTTCACCATGGTAAATTGGGACGGTGAAACATTCACCATGGTGAGCATGGTAAACTCCGATTTCAGGAGTAAACGAATATGTTGTTCAACAACATATTTGTTGATATGTTGATCAATGAACTGATCAACAACTTGTTGATCAGTTCATTGATCAACTTGTTGATAATACAATAACCTGATCTGGGTCAAAGATGTCACAATCACATGAAGGACAATAGTAGTGACAGAACAATAAAGACTAACAAAGCAAATAGATCAAGGTCACTTAATAATAGAGTACTATGATTGTTTTTCACAGAAAAAATAAAGCACTTCATTTTGATTGTCGATCAGACCACAATACTATTTGTTATCTTGACCTGTCCATAAGGTTCTGAACTTTTCGATATTTTCCATGCCACCAGTGGATACTCCAAGGGCAGTCCATTTTGGCAACCTATTTATCCTGTCTTATCAGGTGAGGAACAAAGCCTGTCCCACTGCCTCTGGAGTGTACTACAAGATGGATCAAGTTTGTTTATGAACTGTAAAATAATTTCATTTGTAAAGTTGTCATTTGAAAAGGTTTCTTGATCATAATACATAACCAAGGTTCTACCCCAAATTGACAGATTGGGTCATTTCGAAGGGGATTCCATGCTTCTTTTTTAGATCTGCTTAAATGATTTTGGTTGCAGATTTCTTGCATCTTTCTAGAGGCTTTTGTCAAAATATCATGTCCAGATTTCACAGACTGGGACAGGCTGTTTAAAACACTGCTGGCTGCCATGCAATAGGACCTAGCCTAGGTTCAATCCCAGGAAAGAACTCAAGGTTGTATTTTTGGATGAACTCTGTTCATCACAGGCACCAGGTAAATACTCCAAAGTGGAAAATTTCAATTAACAAAATCAACAAATTAATTTACATAATCTCAATATTTTTATTTCATATATTGAACTGACTGCTCAATCTTTGTACACCTACATTCAATTCTAAGAATATTATTCCTTGTTCAGATTCAAGAGATCATGGAACACACATCTAAATTGAGCCAAATACCTTCATTCTGATCAACTCTCAAGAATATTGCAATTTTATAAACGCTAATACCAAATACACCAGATTACATCAAATAAACAATTCTCAATAAACCTGATTAAGTAATCGGCAATACCAAAAGATACAGGTACAGGCGAAGGCCTACTCATCATTGTTATTAAAATGACCATAGCTATCACTGTGACATATCTGTGAAACATTTGCAGTTGAATAATACATTTGGAAGTCAAATACAGTACCAGTATAACCTCTCTGTTAAGGAAACCATCAGGACTGAAAAGAGAGGTGTCCTGATTAGAGAGGTCAAATTGAATGGCAACAACAAATTTGAGACAAAAACTAGTGTCCTTAATGGAGTGTCCTAAGTAGAGAGGTGTTCGCTAATGGAGGTTCCATTGTACAACCTATCAGAGAAGCATTTGCAGTTGAATAATACATTAGGAAGTCCACACCGCCAAATTCAACCAATCCCAGAAACATCTGCAGTTTATAGGCCTAAAAAGTACATTTGAAAGTCCCACACTCAGTGTATTACATTGTGTTAACATATTTTTATTTACAATATTCTATGTACATATATTTACAGGATTCAACATCATTATATTCTTCACTGCTGTTTTCTCTCCATAATTTACAATACAGTAGTTTAGACACCAACAGAGCTGTATCAACTGAGATACTCATCACATCATTCAAGATACATGTAGCTATAACCATAAAGACACCATTAAACACCCCAGACGGTGACTGAAGCCTTCAACACTTGATTTTTATCAACCTACACACAAGAATTCTGCTGCACAATAAGCAATGAAAGGTAACATGTCTGTGCAGACTAAAATAGCTTGTCACAGTGATTAAATGAAATCAAACAACTTTGACATTCATGACAGTCATAGAATACAATAAAACCCCTTTTTTCCGTGAACCTAAGATTTTTGAATGAGGGGAATACAAACATGTACTTTAGGGACACGAAAATGTTAAACTTATAGGTATTGTAATTGGCAAATGACCCACTCCGATTCGTGAAAAAGAATAGAAGAAAAATCTCAAAAGGATGATTTCGCGAGATGAAATCTTTGCCTTTGAGTTTGTTCCATGCTGTTGAAAGCAAATAAAACCCGCCCCTGACCCTTCATCCAGGTTAGTAGGCCAGTAACTTGTGAAAATAAAATCCTCATGTGTTACTTCATTTCATTCATTTATTTGAATGAAAATGACATTAAAATTGAATAAAATCACCAGTACACTTATTAAACCTGTAATTCAACCCACGCTAGTCCAGACCATGTTAAATTTTTTTATGATATAAATGGTATAATTTAAAAAACTTATTAGTGAACATATCCGGGTGTAACAAATTACAAGTAATATTCTCTAACACATATCATTTCGTTCGATTGTGATTCTCCCCAAAAGTGAAAACTCGTTCAACAAACTCTATCTTCACAAACAGATATGTAAACAGCACAATGAATGTACATACATGTACATGCAAAGGGACAACTTGGGCATGGGATTTACCTGGCCAGGAGGATAGTACCCCTGCTTGCCACCATGCACTGCCACTTGTAGTATCATATCTGATATAATGCTGATCTCAATAATAATTTTCGCAAGTGTTGTGAGGCGGCTTTGAACATAGCTTGTGACTTTCAGGCAGCCTACGGTTACACCTCCTTATACATGCTTCCCGAAATTGGTGGCTTGCATTGGAACTTACTTTTTCCCCCTTGTCCGTCATCAAAGGCATTCAAGTGTGTTGGTCAACCATGACTATCTCCTTTGTCCCTCCACCATAAGGCCAAGTTTCCCCTTATGACATCACTATTTCGGACACTCAGCACCCCTTTTCTGGAAAGGTGTATAGTACATATACATTGCAAATCAATGATTTTAGTCATCCAGTTTGGGGAAATCACGGTCCTACCGGAAGCCATTTTTTGTATGCAAAAATCAACTAATCTCATGCACAAGTTGTCCCTTTAAACTGCCCATTGAAATGTTTACAAAATCGACAGTAGGGGGTCTGATCGTCAGCAGACTTTATGACACCATCTTTATTGCTGTGTAAAGTCCAGTTTATTGTATGCCCCCGACTTATTGATAAAATTTGCAGTGCCAACAGAGAAATTCATGCACGGAAGACTTTCTTCAGAAATTACAGTTATTGTGGTGTCAATCAAAAATTGTCAATGTTGTTAAACTAATCAATAATTGGATTGATTCCACAAATATAAGAGAAGTTCTGGGAAATGCACCCATTCTTGTAACATAAGACTATAATAGCAGTTTTGTTTTTATCACAGTTGTAAATAAAGTACCATTACCTGGTATCAATAATATCAATATCCCTTACCCCGATATACCAAATACCATATCCCATTTTAGTAGCACACTGCTACAGGAGCCATATATCATTTAACAAAATATAGGAGTCTTACTGTAAAGTCAGCCAAGAGCTGTAACGAAACCTCTGGTGCAATCAAGAGGTCATGACAGCTCCTGAGCAACTTTACAGTATTATTAACACAGATCACCCTTTCCTCTGATGGGACTGATAACTGGAAGATACAACCTTATCTGAATTCCCCTTACCCTTCATGTAATGCACGAAAACAGAGGAATCATACCTACATATGTTTCAATATAATTATATTTCAGGAGTAAAGCTATATACCAAATGTGGCAACCGATATGGCCGCAAAAAATTAAAGCCAAGTGTGAACACACAGCACTGCCCCCATTGCCATTATGTAGGCTAAAGGGACATGGTCATGATGAGCCATGCAAACTACAGTGTGGTAAGGATATGAATAACAAAATGAACTCCTCACCCATTCATGTCATACATCGTAAACAGGTGTACCAGGAAGTATTTGCATATTTTACGACAATAAAAATTCGTATAGAATCTGTTCATTAATACGGGTTTTGCCTACATGTTGAGTGTGAAGGGTTATGCCAGATGACAAGTTTGAAAGGGCATCCAACTGTCACAAGCCCAACTATTTTTCTCCGAGTCTAAAATAGTCCAAATACCCTGTAATTCTGTCATGGACAGAACACTAGTGCTGCCAACAATTCCCACATAAATCAGAGTGGCCTCATGGCCCTGTGGTTAACAAGTGCCAGCTACCACGCAATACGGCCCAGGTTCAATTTCAGGAAAAACTTATAGAATTATCTCTGAACTAAAATTCCTGGCTCTTTGCAACAAATTAGATGAATTAATGAGGGTCTGTCGGATGAGCCTTGGTCCCCTGTACCTGAGTGTCTAAGCCTGGGCAACTCCGTTCCCTCGGCAAAAATCCAATCAGAGTTACGTCGCCGTTGATGATGATATAATGGAATCCTTTGTGTCTTTTTCCCCAACCACCAACCCATTGTATAGCATACATATGACATATTTTATCTTACAAGGCGAGGCATTCAGAGATAGCACACAAAAATTTATACACTGTGTAACATTAACAAATGATTAGGGCACCTAATGTCAATTGTTCACCACCTGTGTGATACAAGGAATTAGGCGCTCCCGATGCCCGCTTTGCACATTGAATAGTAATCACATATAAAGGATACAAACCATCTGTCATAAAAACAGAAATGCCAACAACTGCTCTAGGCTTGGGTTTTGTGCATTATCAAGTCACTGTTACAGTTAATAAATATCTCGACACGGCCCATAGTTAAAATTCATTTTCACAATTTATTCACACCATTTGAACTTTTCAAATTCAAGTAGTGCAGCTATCAATATCATGCATGCAAAACTGCTGAAACTTGGTATTATTCAGAGTATGTGTACGTCTACACAATGACAATGTTAAAATTTTATTTAGTGTGATTTGCCTAATTGGCAATTTTCAATTTCAATTTCAATCATAAATTTCAAATTTTCAGCAAATGGCGTAGGCCTTTAAGAGGTACCATGAACAGCCCAGCCCTCATAACAGAACAAAAATACATACAAAAATATTCCCCACATTTCTACTTCAGTTCATGCTGGTCCTTAAAATCAATCATCAAACACCACTACCAAGGTCTTAATTCCACCACCTGTATACAATATCACCATGGTTACTAACAATCCAACACTTTTTCATCCTTTTCATTGATCTTGAACATTAGATGACCTGCACTGGGCCTTTCGACTGGCAGATTACTCATAATACTCCAGCTCACGCCTATAATTTGAAACAAAATCACATGAGATCACAGAAAACGAGTATTATTAGGTTTCATTTCAAAATATAAATCTTGAAGGATGAGCAGCAGGCATTTTAGCTAGGCCATTTCTATTATGATAGTTAATGAGTTCCCGTGTATGAACTGGATATACAGCTGTAAGTGTAGACAACAGTTTGTAGAATGTTTGTGTTCATTTGTTGATGCATCCAAGAACGGGCATCTATACAGGAATGATGTAACTATCATAAGTGCTGGCCCAGCACTAACTTCTACTACTCAAGTCTTACAATCTTGACTGTATCATTGAGTATAATAAATCAAAGATATACTTTACATGTCCTTAGTCACATGATTACATCAACTTTTTTGTGAAAATGGCAGCAAATAATTGATTATTGATTGAACGTTCTAATGGAGATGTCCTTATTTACCATGATTTTCAAATTATTTTCTTGTGCAGAAATCACTACTGTTGATAATTTATTCCCTAACACTACATAACATGTATGACACAACAAAAACAAAGGACAGCGTATCTATTGCCTGCCGTGAGAATAATGACAATGTGTATAGCACTGAAGCTAGAAACGAACGAAATACTAACACCAATAACAACATTCAGCAAAAAATAAATACACACTCAGCATTCTGGCAAGCATAGAATTGAAAAATCAAAAACATAAATAACTTTCAGATTGATGCAGGGTAAAAATATGGCAACACTTCTATCAATCTGATATCCTCCCTCAAGAATATTTGGAAACATATGAAGAAGTCCTGCAGCTAGGGTAGTCAGAGACATCCCATAGCCACAATCAGTCCTTCGCTATCGTGTTTGGCCACTTGTTGTCATGTCATATGAAGGGACCCGAGTCCTGCCTTGCTGAGGTTTAGCACATATGTGACCCTTCACAGAAGAAGAGAAGATGAGCCTAAATGACACCAGGAGATAATGGAAGAAATTGATGTGCTCATATTTCACAAAAGGCAGACAATAGAGAAATGAACAACCAGACTCTCTCAACCTGCCAAGCTCAGAGCGACATGCGCCTGATTTTGCTGTGACGGGTCACATATGGCGCCCAGTGGGTTAGTGTAGTGCCGTATATAAAGAAAACAAGGGGTTTCAAGTGGTTTCAAGTGGTCCTTACCACCCAAAAAAGTGACCGTCATGCCAGTTGTAAATTTGTGCTAGTGTGATAATAAGACCAAGCAAGTCAGTAAAATTCATATTCTATGATATTATGCTACCAAATGTTCTTGGCCAATAGCGTAACTCGATTCACATCATGTGATTTCAAGTCATCACATCGTATCGGATCCAAAAAAGCAATAACGGATCCAAAAAAATGTCGTAACGGATCCTAAAATATACATTTTGTATATTTCATTAAAAACAAATTGTTTCATTATTTTCCTTTGGATTGATTTCTTTGCCAAGACATTTGGTTGCATAATATAGCAAAGCCTCGTCCGCCATGACATTTCTTCGTCCATCAAAATTCCATATCGGACTCCCAAACATCCACTATTTGTATACTATCAAATTTATATTGCTCATCAAGTTCAACTACAGCACTGTACTGAGTAGTGTCATTTTTAAACAACAGTAAAAAACTTCACAATATCTTCCACCAATACCACCATAAAACCAACCTAATGACAAAAGTTGCAGGATTCAATATATTATCAAGATCTACATGCATAAATTATCATAGTATTAATGCTGATTTTATCACATGTGGCCCACCTGCGAGAAGCCAAGTATGTCACTGGGCCAAAACCTAAATTCTGTGAGTGGGCAGGTCCACTAGGCCAAGGCTGAGTTAAAACAGCTGATTATGACAATCAAAGTACCTCTAAAAATTGTTTATTGAAATTTTTTTAATTTTTTCTTTTATACTCCATGAATAAATGTTCAAAACCCAAGGGACATATCAAATTCAGATTTTTAAATTTTGAACACACCAAATTCAATTTTTAAAAGTAAATTCCGTGTTTTGAAAAGGTCAATTCCATCAAATTTTTCCCAGTCCCATTATCAAATCTCTTTAACATAAGATCTGAGATCTTAGATCGAAATCATACCACATGTAATCAAATCTAAATAAACAGTTCTAACATGTCTAATGCAAAACAAGACAAATCCATATTTTTCAAATTTTAATCAAAGGTCAACAGGTTATTTGCAAGGTCACCAACTATCCCGCAGCAAAATGGCAAAATGTGAATATTTTCTCATGCTTGTCCAATTCTTGAAGTGGAAAAAGAGGTAATTGTCTGTTTTGTGCCAGAACCCTTCAAATACATACAACGAAATGAGTACAGCCAAAGACAAGACAGAGCAGCAGCCAAGCTCCTATGCAGCAGTTTTCCACGCAGAGACAAAAACGATCCTCGAGAAGCAAAAACCGCAGAATAAAAATGCAACAGAACCGAAGAAGCAGACCACATCGAAACAGAGAGTATAAAAGTCTCCGCCTCCGCGAATGATCATACGTACGGCTGTTCGCTAATTTTTTCCCGCAGTTGACTGAATCCTCGCTTGAGCTGCTCAAAAAACACGAATGTGAAAATGTTCCAGGACCCGAGACGCACGTAGTTCGGAATAAATCTGGAACGACAAGAACATTGCGAGGGTAAGGTAAAGAGAGATGTCTCACATTACACTGTGGGTTACAGTTCGCCGCATCCATCCTTGGCTCATGAGGTGTGGACAGTCATAATCAGAATAAAGTGATTTGCCCAAGGTCAGGAGCACCGTCTCTGTGTCTAATATCAAAACCCAGCTTGTTCAAACCGTCAGGACATCTTCAGAATCGTATCAGACCCATAGTTCTGTTGGAAATTCTTTCTGAACAACAAAACCATGGCCCAATGTTTTGATTTATGATAAACAATCCAAAGAAATGCTTACCCTTTATAGAAAGCCCTCGGTCCTCCCTCCTTGAACATTAAAGCAGCACAGTTGAAGGCTCCCTTGTACTGGCCAGGATGGCTGTTCATGTATCGGGTTTTCACAACGTCCACTGGGGAGGCACAACACGTCGTAATAAAACCGGCACCAAATGCAGATAAAAAGTGGCATGGAAAATTGTCTGAGAGTATATTGTGACGAATGATAGCCTCCTTTATGAGGTCATAGGAAACCAACTCGGCAGCATTTACGACGGCATTTCGTGTAATGTTGGGCAGAGCACCTGAAAAATGAGAACGTTTTTCGTTACCAAGGTTACTTCAGGATTGACTTGACTTGTTGTGACACAAGACAGTTTCCCTCAAAGGCTTCCTCTGTTCGTTTGAAAATTTCAAATAGTACACATGTTAATACTTTGCGCATCCCCACATCCTGGACCCGCCCGCTAACATAATAATATGATGCCAAGAGTTGTTCTTACCCCTCCTCCCACTTTAAATTAGTTCGATAGGGTCAACAATATCAACAATCTTGACACTATTTCGCTGATTTCGTTCCTTACAATTTTTAAATTTTGGCACTGGGCGAGTTTGCAATATCAAGGCCAAACTGATACGTATAAATATGTTCTATAACCTACCAGGTCAAAAGGTGACTGGTCAATGAGCTGATTATTATCATAATATCATGCACCTAAATGCACTTCCATTGCCACAAAATGCTTCCTGGTCTGCCGTTACAGGAAGAGTGGTCAACTTTTTATCTGAATGTCTGCGGTAGTTGAGGACATACCAAGCTTACAATTGTCTTAACAGCAGGACTTCAATAAGATTTTCTTACAATGAATGTAATAAGTGATATAACCAAAGAAAAAGCACAAACACTAAACCGGTTCAAGCAGTGCAGGATATCTTTTGTTTGGCAAAGTGTATACCTACTAGCATTTAGTATGCCACTAATGCAATGCTTGGAAAATCCAAATAATTGCATAATGACCATCCAATATTGGCTTATGGACCTGGCATAAATGAAGTATGCTACTAAATATTGTTTTAAAATGAAAGGCTCAGGGACATAGTGAGTATAATATGAATGACGGTTGTTGAAATCTGAAGACTTACTTGACCTGACCAAGCATTTGGCATTGTCCGAACGCTATCTATGAGCCTCTTTCTTTTGGCACTATTTGAGTGTCTGATAAGTTTTACTTCTGAGTGCAATCACTTTTTAAACATTTTCCACAAAACTTCCCCATACTATTTGTCAGTCTCAAGAATATCCTTGATGAAATGAAAGTTATTTTCTATAGCACTTTATGCTGAACCATAGTCTCAAAGTGCTTTACATTCATTCCCCAGCCTAACCCAGAAATCTTTCGGCAGATACCAAGGATTGCTCATACTACAACTCACTTGGCCATTTCAGGCCAGCTGAATGTACTGAGTGGCACTGACTAAGTCGGGAACACACAACCTTCTGATCACAAGTCAGATGCCCTTCCTCTGTGCTGCCGCACACTTTGATAAAGATTCTGTAACACCCACCTTTCCAAAGCCCTCGAACACCCTCCTTTCGAGCAATAGTTTTGTAGGCATCTATGCATCCTTTATACCGCTGCTTTCCTCCGGGTGCTTGCATCCGCACCTTGACGACATCTGTGGGTTGGGCACACATAACAGCAGCTGCACCAGTTGTGATGCCCGCCAAGATTCGCATCGGGACATTTTTCTGGGCATGACGACCTTCCACTGGATAGGACAAAATTGAAATCAAATTTACAGATGATTTACCACAAAACACCTCAATTCACCTACAGATGATTTACCACAAGGTACCTCAATTCACCTGTCGGTCTGTACCAATAACAATTTCGCAGTTGGTCAACAGGCTCATCCAAAATTCTCCTGAAATGAATAGTTTTCTACAATGCGGTATTCCCACTTCCACCTTTCATTTATCAAAGGAATCGATCCAGCTCTCTCAAAATGCAATTTCAAAATGATTGAATTGTTGACAAAGTTATTATTATAACGGGACATCCTGACAGGTACCTCTTTTTCCCCACCTCAAATAATCAAGATGAACTTTAAGATATGTAATGTATAGTACTTACCTCCTAAAAGATTTGTATAGAATCGTTTGACGGTGTCGTATAATCCGATTCTGACTGAGGCAAAGCACATTTGCCTCTGTAAGCCAGGTATGAGACCATTGTACAGGGCTCTTGGCCCTTCTTCTTTAGCTATCGTACTGAGGGTGTGGAACATGCCCCGATAACGCAGTTGTGACTTGAGTGCGGCTTTGGTATTGCCAATGGCATCCTTGGAAGCCGGAGCAGCCTCTCCTTGAATCTGAAAAAAGATTTAGGTCGGTGAAGTGTACATTCACTAATGGTCGTTCATGAGATAGGGGTCTTTTTTGGAGGTAAGGAACAAATGTAGGCATCTAGGTTTTCCAAAGAACAGCCTCCGACCAAGGTTTTAGATGGGCGTTCACTTCATTTTGAAGAGTTCTAATGGCTCTATAGAATTTCAATGGTCAATGCGAGCTGAATTCTTTACAGAATGGACCCAGCCTGTGACCCAGGCAAAGGCCCTACAAGCACTTTTCATTGGCTTAAAAATGGCAAAGTGCCATGGACTCAATACTCGAAAACAGTCGGCCCTCCGGACTTCAGTTTAATATCCCACCTACAATTCAAGCAGGGACAGAATGACGTGGAGTTCTGCGAGTATGGATCCAACCCTCTTAATCAATAGGCCGAAATGGTGTATTTATACGTTCATTCCACATCAGATTGAAGCTGAACAAATTGTATTCAAATCAATATATACAAAGCAACAGCAGTTCACCGTTGAAAGGTTAGACTATCGATTCAGCAGCAAGGATCGTACTGACGCAGTTCTCATTATATTGGACAGTTGAAGCTGGATAAACGTCAATGGACAGCTGACTTCAAATTTCGCATTTGTTCCTCAATTGAATATACTACATCTGTTCTACGAAGAGAACAATGCAGTATATCATTCCTACGTTTTGCATCTATATTCTCAACCCAGAGTTTTTCCTCCTTCGCTTTCCTTTCGGACTATTGGTACCCGATCCAATTCAAAAGGAGTAAGACCACAGCGCGGCAAATACACCTGGAAGTTCACAATGGAGTCTACGGTACCCTACGGAACAGAGTATTGGGGGAAAATGGGCAGAATTAATCCCATAATGGATGTTACACATATCTTCAATAGCAAATATGGGGGGATAACAAAACGACACGTTACGAAACTGAGTCACATGGACTCTTGTCAACAAGTTGCATCACAAAACACTATCTCCTTCGGTGTTCTTGATAAAGAAGACAAGGTTATACTGGATTCTGCGAGGTGTCGCTTTAGGGTGGCAGTTGATCGACCTACCTGTAATCGAACTTTCGCTAGATCCAATGGGTAGGTGAACACATCGGCTATACAGGCCGCAGTCCCCGCGCTGATGAACTTGACAGGGACCGTTGGTTCGTGTTCGAGAGGTTTGAATCCGATACCCATCTTGTCGTTCGAGGTTCAAAGATCTTGTTGGAAGAGGGAATTCTTGATTGGGGGTAAACCTGAGGGATTCTGGTGATGCTGAAGGGGTGAGATCTGTAAGAGAAATTGACAGCTCAAAGTTAAGTGTTGAAATTGCACAAATTTAAGGTAAAGGTATAAAATTGATTGATTTTCCTCCCAATATTGTCTGATTTAATTACAATACAATGGGATATTATGATATAATAAAAGTCCGGCTTGGCGAACGCATTTTGTGTTACTGAGTTGTAGTGAAGCGGGTGCTGCAAATTCTGTTTTGGTAGAATGTCTGAGTACATTTTTAATCATCCAAGTACTGCCCTTTTACAGAAACTCTGTACACAATATTAGCGCAGCCCGGCATTATTTCAAGACACTACTCCTTTGATAGAATGCATTGAAAACAATTAGAATTTATTGTTCATTTTCCTCCTTCTGGATGAAGAAAAGAAACTAACCCAACAAAGCGAAAAACTGAAATTAAGTTAACAGCTTCTAGCTCTACGACTCAGTTGTAACTGAATTCAAACACAGGGTCGTAATCTTTTTATAGGACCGATTCTTAAAATCATCTACTGCGCAAATTCTCATATTTGAAAAGGGGAAACTCTTGTAAAATGCGAAGTTGAAATTTAACAATCAAAATACTATCGACCCGCAATACCAAGTAATAGCTAAATCATAATATAACACATCTAGGTCAGATGCGAAAGTTCGTGAGCTCACTTTTAATTTGATCACACTGACAATTCTTCAAGTTAGCCACGTGAATGGTAAGTGACCAAGAAATTTTCCTTCGATACATCCTGGTTCAAATGCCCTTATTATTGATTGTGAAAATTGCAAAATCAGCTAACTTGAATTAATAATATAACATATCTAGGCAGATGCAAAAGTTCCATCAGCTTGTGAACTCACTTTCAATTCGATCACACTGACAATTCTTCACATTAGCCACGTGAATGGCTAGTAACCATTGATTGTGAAAATTGCATTGATTGTGAAAATTGCAAAATCAACTAACTTGAATTAGCCGATAGGCAGGGCTATATTCCGACTGAACAACCGGACCAGTGCCTTAACCTGCTTGACTGCAGGTATAGCTTGAGCTTTACCTTTGCTGACCTGGCCTCTAGATCACATACCTGCATATACTGTTACATAATTCGTTACAAATAATTACAGTCATTTATCCAATATAGCTCTTGCAAACAATACTTTAACCATCATGCAACCCTACACAAACTGTAGCAAACATTTAGTATCCACTGAGCTATAGATTTTGCTGGCTTCAAGTTCAATCAGGCGAGAAGATCTCATCGACACTTGCTCAACTCTCAATTCCTCTACCGTTTAATACAGAACTTTCAGGAGACCAGCCAAAGTGTCAGGGGCCCTACGGTGTAAGTCAGCGCATAAAAACTAGTCAACGTCAATAAGCTATCTGCAGCCCTCCAGGCGGTGCTGACTGACACCAGGGTATGATGGTTTTTACAAGCGATGTAAACCAAGTGATACCAATTGGTTTCAAGTCAGCTTACCTCGGGTAAAATATTACAGATTTCTATAAACTTTCAAATGAACTTACCTTTTTCCCCCTGGATTCCATCCAAAGGACTGGTCACCTAAACAGAGAACTGAGGTATATTCACGTTTTGTTCTTCATTTATAAACCTTGAGTAAGACTGTTTGTGCATTTCATCAGGTGCAGTATCTTCTTGGACTACTTTAAATGCGTTGTTCATCCTCCAATAAAACTGCTTCAATTTACCAACTGCAAAATAAAAGGAATGGCTTATTTTAATATAAATACTGTACTGTAATAGTTCAATGTGGATGCTATACTACATGTATGTCTCACTTGCATCCAAGTCAGAAGAGACAGACTTACATACACTACAGGGAGGGTCGTCGTCATCTTAGATGTTGTGCGGACAAGTGCTTTTCAGAGCAACCTCGTATCATACAGGCCTCGAGCTCCCAACATCAGCCAACTTTCTGACACACCCCGACAACCAAAAAGTGACTTGATTTCGGTTGTCTTTCAGACAAAATGTCACAATCGTCGAAACGCGTTTACAATCCCCAATCACGACCCCCAAAAAGGTTATCAATTGAAGAAATAATTGCCATTGATTTCGAGTTGAATGCGATCAAATTATTCATTTTCGATTGGGATTGTAATTTTGACCCAATCGTCTGACGTCAACCATGTCTGAAATCAACAGGTGTTTTATCATGTACATCCACTTGCAAACAGGGCCAACAACACGACTTCTCCTTACGCATGTATCGAGTGAAATGGCCTGATATTGTCAAGATGCATCATGTATGACATTTCAATATATTATATTACAATGTAGTCAAGACAAATTAAACACTTGACCTTGATGACTCAAGTGTTTTCATTCATGTTTTAATTTTTGAAAGGACCAGTGTGACACCATTTAGGCATACTGATCCCCCCCCTCTCAAGAGTGCTGTCAGCCTGATGTCCACAACTGACACTACTTCGTAGTTTCAGGGAGGCACGCACCCTCTACCGTCTTACCTGTCATGTACGACCATGTATAGATTACCTGGGCAGTCCTAAATGTACATAGGGTACGGCGTCATTTCGTCTTTACTTCAGATAAGGTGTGATTAATATCGACACCCAGCATGACGTATTCAATTCATATCAATATTTGATTGAGATGACATAATCCCACACAACTAGATTGAACAAGTACATAAAGGCCAGCCAGTTTTATCTATTATAGCAGTATTTGAAACCTATCAAATCTAGGCCACAATGAACAATGATATTGTCAAAACCTGCTGGAGTGACTTCAGTGACTGGGCAAAGGGCAAATTAGGTCGCCCACACAACAGTGACGAATGAATTGGAATAATTGAAACTTTGCATGCCTCCATATTCAAGTGGCCCACACATTGAATTTAAACATACATGTATTGATTGACTGTGGAAAAGCATCAAACCTATATATAACTATAAGGCTAAACCTTTCTTTTTGTATGAACAACCAGTGCGATGATCAGATTAGGCTATAGGATATTGTCAACGTCTCTAAGATAGACCTGTAACAAATTTGTCTCACAGTCAATGGCTGTGAGAACAGCAGGGACTACAGACCCCACCATGGGTTTGGCCAATATTCTTTGAATGACATTTTCTCTCAACCTTAAGCAATGCTCATCTTTATAATCAGTTCAATAGGCATGGCAAATTATTTGGCCAACATCACCCGAACACCAATGTCTTGGATCATTGAATAGCAAAACTGACACAATTATTGGTATGGAAAGTGTGATTACTATTATGTCAGTCATTTTTGTCAATGACCATCACATGATCATGTACACGAGTACATGCAGTGCGCCGGTTCAGGCAAACTACCAGGAGACATACACTATACAGACTAGAGTAACGTCAGAGGATATTGTGTCGCCACGTCGTCGGAAAATTTTGCCGAAATATCGCCACTTTTTATTGGCAATTTATTGGCAAAATGGTCAAGTTGGGGTCTGGGTTCCTAGGCCCGCCCGGGAGGTGTCCTCTACACCCGGGACCTGCCTTAACCATATTATCCCATATTCATATTTTGTGTCAAGTCACTATGGCTATGAAGTGAAGGCGATTATCGCGCAACGTTTAATTATTACACTACAGCACTTGCACTAGCATAGCAGAGCAAGTCGACACAGCTGAACAAATTCCCGATTCGTAGTGTACACAAAGAGAGAAGCCAAGATTCAGGTGAATACAGAAAGGGAACATGCACCGACATCACCTTACAAACAAGGAGGTTTCTGAATGTACAGGAAAATGGAAAGGTCGTGATCATGACTCGTGTCAAAGCTTATTGTTGATCAGACATCATGTGTGGTGGATTGCGTCATGCTCGTAAACAACCAACAAATCAGTCTACAGCTGCAAATATACGGCACGAATCGAGTTTAAAACTTACCAGTCAGGTTCTTGAAAATGTTAGAAACATGTTCTCCGCTTGAAAATGTCACTTACCTCAAGAATTTGGCGATCAAATCGTGATTTTATGAAGTTTATTTGGCCAAATTGAAATCAGGGCAACAGCTGGGCTCGTGACACACCTTCTGGCACATGACTTGGATCAGCCAATGAGATTGGAGGATGTGGAGGTGTGGTAAAAATCTCTTCATTGATTGGCCAAAAGTTTAACGCAAGTGGGCAGGCGAAAAAATGGAATGATGCAAGATTGCGAGTGCTTCCCTCTAGGGCACAATGTTCGAGCTAAACGTCTAAATCGAAGACAGTTTGGTCTCAACACCATCACGATCTGGAAGAGGGGATAGTTCGGCATTTCTAAGAGCAAGCATAGTATTGAGGGGAATGGTCCTTTTTTCAATTCCGGAATAGACCAAACACTGCCAGCATTTTTGGGTTAAACCCATGTGTACAATGGGGTGTCAGGACAGGTCCCCCTTTATTTCGTCCCTCTGTACTGTGTCAACTGATTTTAATCCTCCCGCAACTACCCCGAGGAAATCATTGGTTGATGTTTGCTTCCTTTGCCCTGCAGACCATGTCTTCCAAGACATCAGGTGCTGTGTTTGATTCAGCAATAATTGTATTCCTCAAGGGTTTGACCTGCCTCGCTACGGACTGCAGTCACCCTTCAATACTGACAAGTTTGCTGTCACAAACAAACAGAAATCTCAAATAAGATAAAGATGACAATTTATTTTCCCATATACCAAATGGCTCGATAATATACATGAGATACACTGTATACAGGGTATATGTGGGTACCTAATGACAGCATCCCATGGCGCACACTTGAGTGTCAGACAAGTCTGCATGATATACACACATCAAATAATACTCAACTCTAAAATAGACATTTGTACACATGCTTCAATTCAACTGGCGATAATCACACATCACCCGAGCAAAAAAATACCTATGTCAAATCAAAGTTGCACCAATATAAACCAAGTGGTCCCACATACACTCTCGGATGGAGCCCAAGGCCATTTGATAGGGGTTTTTGCGTGTTATCTGTTGTTGTATCAAACATGTACCATTGCAAACGCCTGGGCAAAGGCCTCGACAAGTCCATGTCAAAGATCTGGTTGGCCACCAAGTATATGCAGGACCCATGGGGTATCAATCATCTGCAAACCCAACAAGAACTTCCAATGCTGAGAATAGGTTCAGTGCAAGTTATACTCGTGCTTACATGTAACATACTGATGGAACCTTGACTTCAGGGCTCAACCACCAGACCTGGAAATTTACCCCTTTTGGCAGTGCACTCTCAAAGCTTCCTTTACAAAACAATTACCAATGCACAACCGGACAAGCTTTTCAACTAACACACAAGCAGTCTGCTTCTAAAGCAAATATTAACAGGACTGGCGCATTGTGGACTTCTGCCCCATTGTCTCTTATGCTGTGATAGACAAGAATGTTGCAGCAGCGATTTGTATACAGTGGAACCTCTGTTAGCAGACACCTCTCTATTAAGGACACTAGTTTTGGTCCGAAATTGGTTATTTCCATTCAATTTGACCTCTCTAATCAGGACACCTCTCTACTAAGGACAGTACTTGTCAGTCCCGTGGGTGTCCTTAATAGAGAGGTTCTACAGTAGTTGATTCACCAGCCACTCAATAACTTTGCACTGAATTGTAAATGAACAAAATGCCGACAGGACATGCCAGTATGTCACTGCTTTAAAAACTCAAACTTCACTTCTGACGATTCATTGATACCGCAATTAGTTTTGTGATCCAAGACATTGGGGAGAATAATATACATTAAAATCAAGAATCAATCAGCAGAGTGGAATACCCCCGGGCAGGACAAGACACTAGGGGAAGCCAGAGGCAATGTCTGCAATACCTTCTAGTTTTGCCCCATTGCCGTAGTGCCTTCTGATATAACACTGTCCACAAGGCAAATAGCATATCTCACTAATTCCCAATTCAAACTTTGCCTTTGCTGCATTTCACACACTGGAATGTCCAGACTGCCTTTCTAACAACTGATTGCAGAATGTTGCACTTTGGCCCATGTTTTGACAGCACTTCCACAAGGTACTTTTTTGTGCATCTTTTGCTGTGCCCTCAAGATGAGCCCTAAAGCGACAGTAAATTATCATTGTCTAAGTTATCAGCTCTACCTTTTTCACTAACAAGTACACTAAGATAGAGAAAATTACAGGGTAGTTTTCCCCATTTCACTTTAGTGACGATTCATTGCCGCTCCAAGGTGCAATGCATTTTACTGAAAATTGTTATACTTTCTGAAAGACCCAGAAGACATCACTTTTAAATACACTCTTCTCACAAATAATCTAACAAAATGACGAAGACATATGACAAACTAAAGAGAAACGAAGAACAAAATCGGTTGGATTTCTGATAATAACTTAACCTGACGCAACGGTCAAGAAGATGTATTCTGACCCACCAAGGGTTAACTTTTGCCACCAAATATAGGTTCGCCCAAACTTAAGACTGATGGGAAGAGCAACCGTAACCCTTGATAAACCATTATAATGAAGAAACCCCTCTACCAAGATTATGGTAAATTCATTGAAATAAAAGTCACCATCGCCCAATCACCCGAGATCAAATTTCGCTACAGCTAACAGAAGAAATCAAGAATGTACATCAAAATAAAGAGTGTATATACACAGGGATCATCACTATCAAAGGCCGAATCCGTTTGGTGAAGCCAAACCCTATTACATGTACTTGAATACATGGGTTTTTTGGTGATGCCAGATTTTCACAGGAGTACTGAAATATATCATTCTATGAACAGGTTTGCTGTTTCAAATCAGGTGATAACACCAGAGGAACTGCAGAACCTGCTAACTTTGCCAGCTAGGGGTATTTTGCCATCCCTGGAAATATCTATCTAGATAAGGGATCTTATCAAATTCCATTGTGACACATGTTCATCACAATGGAGAGACTTTTTGATAATATCCCCTATTTACAGACATTTTCAAGTGTGGTATCGAAGTTGACACATCTTTGGCAAAGTTGGCAGTTTGAAGTTTACAACATTGGAGAGAATGAAGTGGCCAACTCTCCAAGAGCTCAAGGGCCACAGTAGAAGTGCTCACGTTTGTCTAAACCTTCAGCCCAATCATGGCCCCAGTAGACTAAAATACAATACTAACAGAGGAATCAATACATATGGTAAGCCTGAAAGTGACTCGCAGCTTAAGGCAACGACTTCTACTGAGAAAACATCTGATTCGCGAGGACAGTTTACCTTTCATCAATGAAGTATGGGCTTGCTTCACTAATTTTAAAATATACATCACTCCGTGCATTTGGATTCTTACTGCCCACAGATATGAGATGGTGTGATATTATCACTTAAACAAATGGCTCATCACTGTGGTTTTATAACCATCAGTGCACCCAGTTCTGAGAAGTCGACCTGCCAAATATGCACACAAAAAAGCGACATAAATTCATCCAATATTCCAAATCCTACTGACTGATAAGAGTAGCTGAGAAAACGTCAAGATATTTACAATAGTTCTGTACAATAGTGGTATCGGAGCAATTTCAGACATATTATTTTCTTGAATCCTAATGGACAAGCACTAGGTTGTTCAAAGACAAGTAACGTCTTATTTATCTGACCCCCCCCCCCCATCACCTCGGGTACAAATATTAAGCAGCACAGGTTACCTTATCATTAGCTGCTCGAGCACCATGTGAAAGGTTCTTATAGTACACATGTAATGCATTATGGTACTGTGCACTAGAAGTTACCTGGACAACTCATAACTGGAACCCAGGGTCAGAGAGTTGGGGGTTTAAGGTAACGCCCAAGAAATGAAAAACAAAATGTAAGTGACTTAAACTTATTTTGAACAACCAGGGCCAGAATATAACTGAAGACAACTTTAGTGAATATAGCCCAACATCGATAGCTTTCTCCAACCACACCAAATAATAAATACTTCACTTTTTTATTGATTTTCAAGCACTTTTTTTCAGTTTTACAAACAAGCGTTTATAGTTTTATCACTTATAAAATATTTTATGGGAAAATATAATTTGAAACACGCTTTCTTATACAAAGGGTGCTGAGAAATGCTTCATTCATAGTTATGACTGCATGACAACCTTTACAGACACAAGTAGACCAATACATGAAAACTCCTTTGGTCAAAAACGCCACAAGGACTAGAGACCATAAACCCAGAAATATTTGTGTGCCTTATATTTTTGCATATTTGCGTTTATAGATACTGCTAAATCAAAAGTGTTGAAAAGTTGCCATTTCACCAAACCTTAAAACAAAATGGCCACAAATGTTCCTGGGTATGCAGTACTTTCTTGACATCATGCTGGACCCAGGAGTATACATACTGTGATTGCATCGTTGCATTTTCTAATACATTCTTGAACCACATTCGACCAACTTCATTAATGCCGGCCTTTGCCTATCTCAAAATATTCCTCTTTTAAGAGCTTGCCCCAAAAATGTTGTAAGCGTACAAAACAAGAGACAAAAATTACCCACTGACATCTTGACTAATCAAGGGTTCCCTTAACCAGCCTCACCTCTTGGATCTGTTTAGTCCAGACCAAGAGGCAAATGTGACCAGAACCCTTGATCATTCAAGATGTTGAGTACTTGCATCAACCACATCCTGGTCAACTGAGGTAACAGATAGACTATCATAATGAACAAGTACATGTAACGAGAATTTCGGACCTCAGTAGAGACTTGAAGTGGCTGCAAAGATTGTAGTGCTTGTCCCAGAATACGGTGGGAAGAGACAGAGCTGAACGCTTTTTCATGCCCATCTCTTGGTTGCCTAGTTTAACTCACTTAGAGAGGCACATCTTATCAAATTTAACAGTACGTCTTTCAGACAAAGATAAACATCATTATGACAACCGTACTGTAGTATTGCATTTTGGTGCCCAGGAACACCTGATTCCCAAGTATCACCAAGTCCAACACCTTTGCAGCTACACCCTTCAAAAGTACTACGATCTGACTCAAAATCAATAGCATGCTTTTAGTATAACTGAGACTTGAAATGAGGCCCTGTTGTATGCGTACCGGTAGTCATCTTCAATGGGTCGTAGGCCAGTCTCAAGCACGCTTCGCCGAGGTACCATTCGAAGAGAACAGCAGTCCAAAGTCAGTGAAAGTTAATTTACTATTGAAGAATAGATTACTGCAAAATATAAAGAAACAGAAAAAAAATAAATGAAAATAAATTCCTCGCTGTTTGTGCTTCAGTTTCGAAGTCTCGGTTGGTGACGTTTATACTCTTGCAGAGTTGGAGTGGTAGTGGAGCATGCAGAAATGCCATCGAAGGAGTTGTCTTGCATCCATGTGGACTATCGTCTTTTCAACTAGATTCTAGTCCCACGTATCCTGTAATGGAATAAACCACATGGTTAGAAATATGAGGCACATCATCACCTGGAGAATCAATTTCTCTCAACTTGTCAAGAATCAGAGAGGCCTTTCAACTGAGGTGGCCTAGCCAGGCCTATCCGGGACTACCCGGGGAAAGGAGAGTGTTTTACAATAAAATTTTGTCACACTAGACTCGTATTCTCCTTGTTACCAGATTGGTACAACTTCTTTTCATAAAGTTACCAATGAGCTCAGTCACGAACCCCTTAGCTATCTTTAAACGTAACGCACACATATTTCTAGGTTTCCCAGTTTAGGCCAGCTGGGTGAGTTGGGAGGCTTGCCTGAATCTTGGCAGGTTGGAAAGCTGATTTTCAAGGGCAATATTCAGAATAAATATCACATTTTTTCAACCTTATCATTCAGCCTGCAATAGAATCTGATTCTTGTTACAGTATAACTTTTAAAAGTTGCATTAACTTTTTGTGCACATGAAAGAATATGAAAGAATTAGTAACCCACAAATTGAGATGAAAAATGAGACGAAGCCAAGATTTGGCATAAATGGACTCAAAATGTATTAACAAAAATGCGCGTTACTTAAAGTTTTGCACACTTAATTTGACCAAGGAATAGAAAAGAAATCCTTTGCTCTCGATCATAGTTTGACAAAGATTAAAACGATCATTTTAAAATAAGGCCACATCAATTCAATATCTTGGACAGCAGGGGACAAATGACTTCTTCACTTTTATTCATTTAAACTACTCGTTGAATCCACTTCCAGGTGATAGGGAAGCTAACCAAGAAATAAAATTGATGTGGCCTAAAGTATGAATGCAGATTAAACAAGTGATGAGAATGTGTCATTAGAAGTGCCGAAAAATCAAAAGGGAGCGTGACAAGAACGCAATTATTAAAATTTGTGATCGGTATCGGAAATACATGATTTCCGTCGCTTCAAGTTAGTTATTAGGATGTGTGCCAGAGAAACGGTGTCTTCGTCCATGCCGTGACCATTGACTTAAATCGCATGCGACGATAATCACTTGTGTGCGGTGGTCATGGCAGGTCGACCTGGGAGTCAATATCAAACACAGTGATTACCAGCTATACCTGCAGTTGCACCAAGCAGTGATTAAAATTGCAGCAGCTGCGATTTAAATCACTTCTTTGTGAAGCGCATAATGACAAAAGAGAAACATTTCCAGAAGGACTAACAATACAACCGACTATCAAACCTACATGTAAACTATCATGACTATGACACTCAAGCATCAGAGAATAGTAAAGCACATAGCGCCGAAGTACAGGTATCCCTCCGAGGGTGTAATTGGCGACTTTTGTCTCTATTCGGGAAGTGCGGTCACACAGTAAAAGAGGTAAAATGATGATGTCAAAGTTACAACCGAGTGGACTGATAGTGACAGTCTATTGAAAAGGAGGAATTGGGGACAAGAAAGGGAAGGGTTACAAGGCTGGACGAGGAAATCACACAAAAAGATTCACATGAAGTCAACAATCATTTCAACGTTTGACGGCCAACACCACACTGAGGGTCAACAACTTTGACTGCCCACACAGGGTAATAGCACTTCATTCAAAACCTAATAAGCCACATCCACCAGTTTTGAAAAGATACCAAGGAACTGTTGCTAAGTTACTACCAGAATCTAACAAGATCTTGTCGATTTACTACCAGAATCAAACGCGTCTCTTTCCATAGCCCCGAGAAAAAGTTAGAATCATGTTTTTTTAAGCTGGATCTCCCCTGCCCATTGAGAAAGACCTCATTAGCCACACTGGGGCTGGTCACACCAATACTGTTTTCGGTAGCAATGTGTTTTGCACCACACTGGGCGACTTAGTACCAATTTTCCAACTTTTTTTCCACTCAGGATGACCCACATGTACTGGTAGGTTGCAATGTTTCCAAAACAGATCGACAAATAACCGAGCATCGTCTTGTGCCCGTGAAAATGGTAGGGCCAGAACTACCACATGTAGCTCGATGGGACAGTGCAATCTTCGGCCTGAAAAATGGAAACCTCTCTACCAAGTGTCTGCAATTTTCAGTTTTGGTGTGACCAGCCTCAAGATAGTTTGGCGGCAGCATAACCCCTGCCCACAAACATGGTTATTAATGAAACAAATGACCAAGAACACGCTCTGGTGTACAGAAACCTCTGGCTTACCAGTCTCACACTCTCTCTACCGTATCTACCCCTGACTAGATAGGACTATTTCCTCTGCAACAGGAAGAGCAAACCAAGTAAAATTAGTATAAGAGTTAGTTAACACAAAACAAAACAAAGCAACAACAACACTTCATGAAAATTACTATGAACTAGGTGAAGACCGATGACGTGACGTCGGGGGAAAGCAACATCATCATCTAGCTTGTCTTCCATCAACGTGTCGATGGTGACATTTCCAAAAGTGCAGAACATGAAAACGCCTACTGCCAATAACAGACTTACTACCATTTGTGTTTACAAATGCAAATTCTGTAAGTGTAATCATGAACAATCTCTTTTTTCATGCAGTAATCAAACATTCTGCAAAATCACCAGCGGGTTCAAAATTCTTCATGGTAATAAAGCAGTGAATTCAATTGTGCAGAAAATATTTTTAGCTTTTAGTGAGTCCTATACTTTCAGAATTTGCTTCCACAGTTACCCAGGTGAAAAATACATCTGACCAGCAGTTTTTAAATCAAACTACCAATGTAACTTGTGTAACGGATACTTTTACAGTGAGAGGGTTTTATGCAGAGAGATGAAAGTGCACTTTTTGATACCAAACATTTCAGAGCTATGTTTAGTTATATAATACTACAGTTTTTATTTGTTTTGTAGTAAAGGTTTGTATTGATAGTCTTAAGATAAAGCATAGGATCATCTCAAAACAGCTTGACGCCATGAGGGATGAATTTTTTGAAATCGGAAATTATTCCTCTTTTTCAACTTTGACTTTATGATTTGTCTTCATCTTTAAGACTTTATCACCTTTCTCTCCGCATGAGATCCTCAAATTACAACTAGAACATAAACGCTAATAATCGAAATTTAACATAACAGGACTCCTGTAAACAAAACATCTGAAGAAGAGATCTATAGGTTTTACTGCATGCCTTGAGATTTGAAAAGAATACCCGGTTCATATCCAGTTAAATCTGTAGATTAGAAATAAATTATGTACAGAACATTTCTACCAAGCCTATAGTCTTAATAGGAATATCAGCTGTTGTTGGTGACAGATGATACACGACACCTTGCACTGAAGACAGAGAAAATGTCACCCAAAATTGAAGACGTATCCTGTGATGAACCTCATTTGTATTTGTCATGCTTACTAGGTTAACTCCCAAAGCCGCAAAGGCATACTACAACAACAATCGCAAATATTATTACCCAGCCTATCCAGAGACCTTTCTAGAGAACCAAGGGCAGCCACAATCTAGCAACACGCAAGGACATTTCAGGCCATTTGAGAGTTACAAAGTGGCACCAGCTTGGTATCAAACCCGGGACCTCCTAATCAAAAGGCCGACGCTCAACTGTTGTGCCACCGCGCTCCCGGTTCAATTTACCGGCTAATTTTTTTAAACATCGGTACCCTCCTATAATACCCCGATATATTTCAGATTGTCTGCATCAGTGCAAGGTGTCAATCGCCAAACCTATAGAACAGAACAGAACCATGAATTACAGGATTAGCCATCCCCATCTATAACAGCGCCATCTCATATGATCAAGTTGACCCCTCCATCACTGTTACTGGAGCGAAATGGCTTGGGCAACCTAGAATTGGCATGCAGGGATATTTTCACTGGATTGGTATAAACCAATACTCTGTCTACAAACTGTGGTTTAAGGAATTGAACCCGAGGCGGAGGACCTTGGTTGAGTTACCAAGACACTCGAGGGTGGAGCTAAAATACAGTCCAAACCCTCGCCTGTCGGCTCAGGTTTGGACGAAATTTTAGCTCCACCCGAGAGTGTCTTGGGAACTCAACCAAGGTCCGAAGCCGAGGGTTCAATTTCTATTCTAAAATACCTCAAACTTAAAAAGATAGGCCACGAAAATAACTTATATATGTGCGAATTTGGCAAATTCCATCCATCGCCGGCCCGGCCGGAGCGCCGGTAGCGCTGTTGCTTACATTATGTTACGGCAACGTTACAGAAAATGAGACATGTACATTTTGTACAGCGCGCATAGGAAGTCCGCATCGGCTCGCTCAAGTGATGCTTAAATCCGCGCAAATGGGCTATTTGGAGCGTTTTTCTCGGCAAATATGTGTAGTGCTCATTGAAAAACTTAGGGTGGTTGATGCTTCCTTGGCTGATTTGTGTCTGAAGCAGTGTTTTGAGAGCCTCAAACTTCTGAAGTGAGCGGAAATTCCATTGACGTGACGTGTGCATGGTTTCCACATTTTAGTGCAACCCGAGGGAACTTTGGTAGAGCATCTTGGTTGCGTGTCCAAAACACTCCGCTCTCAGAATGAGGCTTATGCATTTTCCATTTAAAAGTTGACTTTACGGTACCAAGGTATTTTAGAATGAAGTGCAATACACCCAGAGTCGGAGAGAAAACTGCAATGTCCAGTCATTTAGTTAAAGGAATTTCAATGTGAGGTTAGCTGCTTTTTTGATAAGACTGCACTGTACTTTAAGTTTAGATCGCCCTGACCAATGGTCTAAGTTTAAAGGAGGCCTATAGGCTAGAGTTAGGGGGTCAAACTATAGGTCTTCAGGTCACTTATATGCACACTTGGGGAGCCAGGTCATGTTATGATCAGTGATCAATGTATTCCTTGTCCAAGCGTGAATAGTTTCGATGTAATGTGAGATAGGCGACTATCGACGGCTTTGTGTAACTTAATCTGACCTACCTGACTCCTGCCTATAGTCTCCCTTTAAGTTGCAATATTTTACGCTTCCTTTCTTTCAGAGAGCTTGATAGAATTTCAAAGCTCAAAGCAGTACACTAGATTAATGGCATACTGTTTCATTCTCAGCATAGTTGAGGCAAGTGGAAAAGTCTGCAGACAATCAGAAACCATCAGAATGATAAGAGGTATAAAGAGCACACAGTGTTGATAGTCTGCAGCTAAGACAAACATTAGCAGAAGTATCGATACCACTACAACCTATCACAGGGGTCAAAATCAGCACAGTGCTCTGGACCTGTTTCTTTTAAAATCAACATCATTTGTCACTTAGTATTACTCTATGTTGCCTCTGCTACAGATAAGACATATGGAAGTCCAGCATTTAGGCCTGATTCAGGCAGAGTGTAGTTTTCAGACTGCTCGAAGTCAGGCCTCCTAGGTCGTGTGTTGAAGTCAGCAGAAATAATGACAGAGGCTCCTGTGCAGACACAAGTGCAGAAGCAATGCATTCTGCTCCTTCGTCATAGCCATGAGGCCAACAGCTAAGCATTCATTCTTTAGCTCATCCAAACTGACCACGGGTAGGACTTCCACAAAGAATCACTTGCCATACTGGCTACTAGCAACTAGCTTATTTGGACCCCTGCTGGAATACGTAGACAGAATACTGGGTTGTTGCAACAAAAGTTTAACAAGCGTTGGTATTGTATGTGTCTGTAAGATGTATGTTGTGTTTTACGCTTGTACCTGAGTAGTTCCTATAATCGTACGGCGCTACATCCGTAGAGTCAGAGTCGTTACTCGGCCCGGACATTTCAGTGTTCTCATCGTAACTACCGGACTCGCCGACGACGATTGCAGTACTGGGAGTAACCTCGCCAGATGACGCACGAAAATTCATGAATTTTAGTTTATAGGGTACCTGGTGATTATAATGAACTCCATTAGAATGTTGTTCCGGTTCTCATAACCTGGGGACTGATGATGACGACAAAATCGAACATGTTGGTTAGAAACGACCTCAGACGAAGCTGGCAAAAGTTCATCACCCATGTGTTCATTCGTAACAACACTGTCTGTACAACTCTCTGAGAATCTCTCCACTAACTCATTTCTGAGGTCAGCAACCGAAGAAATCAAATTCTGATTTGTGGCTGAATAACAACTTGTCAGGTATTCTTTTATTCTATGAACCAAGAGTTGGGTTTTTTTTCATCATCAACCCCCAGGAAAGTGAACATGGATTGAAATTTATGCCCACTGTCAAAATTTGAACAAAAGAAAGCATCTTTAAAATATGGCAAAAAATAATATTGATTAATGTGTGCTAAAAAGGAAGTGTGTTGTTATGGACTGGAATAGACAGGGATGTGGCAGAGCCCAGAGTAAAAAAAAGAGAATTTCTTTTTTGTGTGAAAATACTGTCCTCGGAACTGCACCGACTTGCAAAATATGCCTCAAAAATGGTTATTTTTTGTCCGATTTTGAAAATTCAAAGTTTTATCGAGAACTGTGGCATAGATCTTACCATTTCAGCTGTCAAATTGAGCATTTTTATGAGTAGAAAAAAATGGAAATCGGCCAAAAATTGGAACTTTCTCATCCCTGAATAGACTAACCCATTATTCAAATGCAATCAAATCTAATCTGGTAAGGATACTACATGTATCAGCAATGTAAGTTGTTAAAGGGGCTTTAATACTGAAATGAACACAAGGAGCAAAATGCCAACCCAGCAATGATGTAACATTTAATTCTTAAGCCATGCCAAACAGTTGTTATATCGTTAGGTTATAATGACAGTGAAGCAACCCTCGAAGGCCTTGAGGCTTCCGAGAAAAGACTCGATGCAATCTCAATCCTCAGGGGTTATCACTCGAAGGAAAACATCAACAACGACCACAACGAGAGCTAACAGTAGCGACGTACCTGTAGAGACGACATCACGCCATTTGCTATGTTGGATAATTTTCCGGCGACTTTTGTAACACCTTGCCTGACGCCATCTTTGATGTCTTGTAGATCAGGACCCGTGTTGTAATAGTCAGTTTTCGACGACCTTCGCCCGTCGCCGTAGTAGTCGTCACTGGATATGCTACTGTGGCCGTCGAACTGAGACAACTTCTGTTTATGTTCAAACTGGAAGGAGAGAATGGAAGATTGCCTAATTTGCAAATAAAATTCCAGACAGAGTCCTTGACCAGCTGCATTTACTTTTCTTATAGCTACACGACCTACTCATGTTCAGAGTAACAGAAAGTATTCAATGTGCAAAGCCTTGACTTACACTTGATGTACTATTTCCATGAAACTGATCAGAAGAAATCGATTTGGCATTGGCGAATCTTTTCTGTGCCTCCTCTGAAGTAGACTCCTCGCCCTTTGGCTTTGTTGATGAACGACTTCGGCCATATCTGCTGAAAAATGAAAAAGAAAACAATGGATTTACTACTTTCTGGTCGCAACTGAAAACAGCACAGTTATTCTGAGGGTTAATGTATATCCAGGACTGCTACAGTAGTGACCAGTTTTCAATAAATAGAAATTAATATCAGCTTATTTTTCAGTATTTGTCAATTATTCTTGTCATAGAAAATTTTTGGCCCAAGTGGTACTTGGGCCTCATCAGCGTGGATGGATCTCTGGCTACCGTGTGGAAGATGTTTCGTGGTTCAAATGGCCAAAAGTTGTGCCAGCTGGTTAACACTGACTCAGGATGCTCAAAGAATTACATTATAGATGGTGATACGGTTACCTTTGAAGTCTTATATCACCTGAAGCCAAAGCCTCATTCACATGAAGACGATGATTGATCATAGATTTGTCAGGTATGCCTTCTCAAAAGAACTCGGGCAGTTCTGAACTAAATAAACTGTTTTTTAAAAACTAAGTAACGGAACACCATTGCCTTTATTACCTGTCATCAGAAGCACTCTCCTTATGAGGCATCGACGCAACTACAGAAGACTGTTTGCTTTCGAATCGATCCATATCCCAGCTATTGCCTCCCGACTTGCTGGAACCCGAGTCCCACGAACCAGACTTGCTATTCCCCCACCCATTGCTTCCATAACGATCCTTTTCTTCGTTCTTAGCCCCGTACAGATTGTCGTTAAACCTGAAACAGACAAGAGAAAATCAGCCTGGGGACAGAACATAGACTAGTCTTTATCAATTCTTGATAACATCAATTCGGAATCATCTATTGAGGTCAGCGCTTTTAACATTGTGTAAGACATTCAATTTCTAAAGATGCTAGCTGCTGACTCGGAGCTAAAACCATCTGGAGCTGCCCTAATCTCAAAGTAAAGTCTTGAAGTCTTCGGGTTCTGAGTAAGAGTCACCTGCTGTAAGTGAGCGACATCTCCCTCCGTCGGCATTATGGACAGGACCTGATTACAAATGTTTCTTTTCTTGTAAACCAGGGGTGAATTACAGTACATGCAATAACCAGTGAATACTGGCATGAATAATACCACTATTGTCTACGAAATGTCTTGCAAAAGCATCAATATGTGTATGTGAACACCAAATTCCAGAAGTAGTGTACTGTATCTGCTATAGATTACAACAAGTACTGGAAGTTTTTGTGTTGCTTAAGCCATCAGTGATCGATAGGAAGTTCATGGTTGATCGAGGGACTCAGAGCTTAGCAATACGAAATAACTCGGAATCTGGATTTGGCAAAGAATGCTCGGAGTTCAGGATTTTGATTCTTCAGGGTGGTACATGTATTTCTATCTCCTAAACCAGTCATCTCAACCATTTTTTACACTGTACAATAAGCATTGATATAATGTGCATGCTATACTGGGGAAGGGGTTTGAAAGTATATGCTAAATCAAAAAGACAAACACAATTTACTGCACCTCGCAATCAATTATTTCCACTTATGATTTTCGACTCAATGAAGCTATTCGAGCCGCAAATCAATGTTAACGGATGTCTTTTTGACAGCATTTACCACACACCCGGGATGGAAAGTACATGTAGGCCATGGGCCAAATCAATAAAGCTGTCATCTGTGACAACATTTGGGTGCAAATATCAAGTTCCCACAACAGCAGTATGGTAACCGGATACACCATGTTGTAGACTGACTTTAATAATGAGAAAATCCACTATTACTCATCCGGTCTGCCCCCCCCCAAATGTTGTCTCAAATTCAAAAGCTAAGCTCCCTTTTGGATCTGACCCACGGCCAAAAAGGATTGTAATTGTATTCAAGCCACCATTACCTCTTATTTTGCTTTCTGTAAATTAATGAGAAAAGAACTTTAGGTATTTTATAGGGATACCTAATCTAACCTCTAACATGAGGGTAACAGAAATTACACCAATAATTTTCATTTTACTCCCTGCAAAGCAATATTGTCACAACTGCAAACAAAATAAATGCTGTTTGAAAACTGCAAACAAATGGGGCCAAGCATATAGCGCATGCACCAGATAGGATGGCACACAAAATCATAGATATTTTTGAAGCAGGAAAATTCCTATAGATCCTTGCCACAATTACTTTTTTTCACACTTCATAGTTTGTAACACTTTTGACTCAAACTCTGACACATTTCAACCAAACGTCATAAAATATCCACAAAATGCCTGCTAGCGATCACTTGCTAGAGTCACAGAAATGTTGGGGGCCAAATCATTCAACACCTGCTCATACTTTTCACATGCAAAACAACACATCAGGTGTTAATATGTTATGACCACGAGTCAAATCTTAAACAAGCAAGGGCATGACTTTTACCAACTCCAGCAAGCACTCAAGAAAAAGTTTTGTAGGCCAAAAAGCCACACAAAAAGCTGCAAGATGTGCTACCAGCTTTAAATGTAAAAAAGTCTGAAGTTTATTTTGAATCATGACAACTTGGAATCTTACCTCGACGAGCTGGAGCCCGATGAGAATCCGCCGACAATTTCGAATTCATCTTCGAAGAAATCTCGATTCCCTCGAGAAGAATATCGATCATGACTTGACTTGTTGTTGTCACCAGACGGCGTCTCCTGTTCTATCGTCTGCATATCACTGATGGCCGAATGGCTCACCCCCCTGGAGAGAGAAAAACAGTCGTCAGAAAAGGAGCTGTACAAAACCAAGAGAGGCAGCAGGTCAGAGTGTGTCTTTTACGAATAAATGGTCACACAGCGCTCTGTGTGGAGTTTTTTTATAAGAGGAGCGGAAAAGGTTGACTTTATAGAGGTGAGAATTTTAGGAGGGGTGGAAGTGAGATTTAAGAGGGTTGCTACTAATGGAAAACCACTCCAAAATCAGAATTTTATGCGGGGGAGAAAGTCCAAGAGAGAAGGGGTGGGGTTAACTCTGAAAGTATGACATGTAGAAGTCTGGAGAAAAGAAATTTAAGCCCCCCCCCTCCAACTCCTGTTCTATCACCGCGACTCACAGTGTGGAATCAAGAGCAAGAACAGCTGTCAAAACAATTGACCTTGAAGAAGATTATATTCAGCTGGTATTTTGCGAGATATTTGATGGGACTCGTTAAGTTTGGTAACAAGGTTATAAAGCCATCAGAAATGAGCATAATGACACCAGCATCCATGAACAAAACTACCCATAAACACTCTTCAAGGTTACTTGGTGACGTGGAGTTATGTACTAAAACTATGTACATGTAGAAGTGCGCACAAAACTATTGCAGATTAGAAAGGATTATGACTTCATGAACTGAAAGACTGGAATCTCTGAAACAGAAAAGCAACCAGATTCGAAAGCTATTTATAGAAGTTTGGCGCTATTTATTGCAATGTTACAGCTATATATATACCTAGCTGAAGTGAGGGTTAGCATTTTGTATCACTCTGGAAATGTCAGGGGTGAGGCATTCGTCACTTACCTATCAAATGCAGCTGATGCACTCGAACCTCTGAAGAAAGAACTAAACTGTGGTATCGAAAAAACCCTTTGACGCAAAGACCGAACACGCCTTGCAGAAACTCAGCACAAACTCTCCAGTCAGGAAAAAAGTTTTCAAATATATTGAAGATATTTTCTGCAGCTACATGTAATGGCAAAGGTGCAAGTATGGACCATGACGCCATTGATGATGACGATGATGATGATGGGGACTGCGGCATGCAATTGCAGAAGTAGTCAAAGTCTGATAACAAAACAAAGAGGAAGAGCTCTCACCAAAGTCATCACGGCCCGACTGATTAAATTCTCACCTGTTAGATCCATATCCCATCCCGAGTCTCTCCGCCTGTTCCTTTCGCTTTGGATCCATATTTTTCATCCTCTCATCCTGCCTCTTTCTCTCCAGACTCAAGTCCTGGTACGCCAATCGAATTGAAGCCCTGAAAAATTAAATCCAAACTTATGAAATGCTTTCCTGAAGTTTCTTCACGGTCATAATATCAGTTGATCAAACCACAACAATGCAAAAGGAAAATCCCAACAACTCAGTCATTAGACGTCATGATAAGTGTATAGCTTATACACACTAAACTTCACACTCAGAAATCATCCCTCCAAAAAAGAAATTGACTTCTGGGAGACCTAGACTAGGCTTGCCACAGAGGACATGTATTGTTCTGCGCATGCTAGGACATGCAATAGCCAAACCATTATTTTCCAATCCTCTACACGTCTACAGAGGGGTAGATATTGACACCAATTGAAAACTGAAATACTTAACCTATTTTGTGTCAGTCACAAAATATTTGGGAAAACAAGGCTAATTTGAATCAAAATTGAGGGAACCTAACAAATTTTTGTTTTGCTCACATTTTCTTTTCTTCGCCTTCCTGTGTTAACACTTCTTGCTTCGCTGCCATATTCGCCAACGTCTCCTTCTCTTTATCACGCAGCGCTGCCTGAGACTCGATTTCACTGAAGTCTGTTTTCACTCGCTGAGCACCTAGGCCCTTCTGAATGGAGAAATGTCATGGTCAGTGTACTTTCTTCACATGTGACAACCAGATTATGGGGATAAGGGATAGTCCAGTGCCTTTCATCTCCCACTTATTTTGCTTAGCAGCATAGGTCTTTGGCAGGTATGACAGCTAGGTTCAGCAAGACAGCTGTGTCAAGAAGGTTATTGTATATTTCAGACAGCAAGGACAAAATTAGGAAACTTTGTCGATTTGTGATCATTTCAACAAAGTCTGTAGAATACTTTCAAAACAGCGGTTTGACAAAATTTATACGACCTACCCCTTTCTTATTGCCAGCAGGCTTCTTTCTCCCGCCAATGGTACTTTTCCTTGGCTCAGCAGTCTTCAGGGCTTCCGTGGGGGACATACTGAGGGCAATTTCAACATTGGGTCCCTGGGAGGGATCGCCTGAAGTGGATCAAATAGCCATTTTCAAAAAGAGTCAATCAAAATCTTTAGATATGAGAGATGAGAATGCATCACCAACTACATGTTCACTTTTCTTTTACCCCAAACACATTTTCTTCCTTACCTTTGACATAATTTTCAAAAAAATCCAAACCGTGTTTTTTATGTCTAGCCAGAGGCACTTTCCAATGAGTCAAAGTAACAAACTATAGCATAGTTGTTTTTGTTCAAAGACTAATAAGGGCTTGGCCTCAGAGAAGATGATGATGATGATGATGAAGAAAGAGCCATACTAAAATAATACAATACTGCTAAAAATCTTACCACTATCAACATTCTGTCGGAGATTACCATTGCCGTTCTTGATTGGCTCTGGAGCAGAGACAGCGTTAGTGGAGTCAGGACCTGAGAAGTTATCCACAGTCTCCTTACAGAGGGCAGCATTTGTGTGGTCCTTGAAGAAGTCCTCGTCATTGGTTTCGGGGTTTGTCGGCATGCCGTGTGTGTGGTGACCTTGGTCGTCAAGATGAAGCTGTCGAAATAACATAGGAAAGTGTCCCTCAACATACATCAAAACAAGTACTGTGGGTTGAAATTTACAACCCAAGATCGGAAATGACGTAGTTTGGTTGCATTCAATTATCAATCCTTCGAATAACAGCACTCCTTTCATCAATTGACGACCATTTTTGGGCCGTGATCGGGGATTGTCCACTTGTTATAAACTGTGTTTTAACATTTGAGTTGGCTGCGAGATGTCTCTATAAATAAGTCTAGTTTTAGACCTTTGGGGTCGCTCGACCGTCTCAAACATGTAGCACACAGTATGTTTCTGTAGTGCAAATGCCAGGAAGAAACTATCAATATCATCATGTTGCCTTCCATAAGTTGCCAGAATTCAACAGTCCCATGGTATTCTTATACAATGCTTAGCTTCTAACAAGAGGCCCAAGGGCCTGGCGCTCAGCTGAAATATATGAACATGGAAAGTACCCGATAGATCTCTTTCAACCTCAGTTTTGTCAATATATCAGGCAAACATACCAAAGTAAAAAGACTTTTAAATGGTGACAAATATGCCACTTATTAGTCAAATCTAAGTGCCTGAGCCAGGCTGACCTTGAAAAGTAGGTCAAATAGAAAGCCCATGTGATATCATGTAAAGGAGACTTATTGTACACCAACCATAAAATTCATGTCACTCTGGATACAGCAAAGGCTTTAAAATAGAAAAAAAAAACCAAGATGGCCGCCCACCAAATTATTCAAAAAAGTGAAGAAAATGTATTTACAAGTGAAAAAAGTAAAAATTAAAAAAAAAAAAAACTGACCCGAAGTGGGATTGGAACCCACAACCTTCAGAGTCATACAAGAGCGGGAAATTCAAATCAAGCTTAAACTCGGTCAACACAGATTTTGGCTCAGTAATGCCAACTGGTAGTATCAATCAAAACTACTCTTAGTAGTTTCAAGACCTACATGCATGCGGTCCTTTTCAACTTTATTTCAAGCTTCTATCTGCTTGAATAAAGCGCCAACAAATTGTTTTGTGATTTAGGCTTTTTGCCCCCTGGTGGCCAAACTGTTAATCCTGCCGGACCCACACTTGGTCTATTCAGGAGTCCTGAAGGGTCTAAATGGCTTATAGGGAAAATCTATCGCCTATCCGCCATAGTTTTGAAACGTGCCTGTTTAACGGACAGACAGACAGACAGACAGACAGACAGACGGACATTCATTCTACCATTTACTCATATGAATAGCTCAGCTTGTCAGCTGAGCTAAAAAGGGTGACATAGACGGGGAAATGTACACCACCGGATACAGTCTGTGCTTGATCAGGCATCGGTCAGATGATATCCTGAACAAGGCATCTATGGAAGCAAATCCAGAAAGAGACTTTACCTTCGAAGGGCACACTTATTACTCAGTGAAAAGTCAGTCCTGTGGGCTGTTTTCCAATTCAAAATAAAAGTGTAACCTCTTTAAATTAGACTCACAGACTGAACCATAACACTCAACAGCCAACCGTGCCCACATGATTGATGTGATCCGAGAGCTGGGCTTAAAGATGAGCGAGTGGTGTACTACATTTTGAAAATTGTCTATCGTCTACGACATGTGACAGAACAGGATCTAGTGGACTTAATGATGAGGTACTATCAAATAAGGTGTCCATCAAATGAATCATGAGGGACTGTTGAGTTATACTCTAAGCCTGTCCTATAGGGCTAGGCTATGGTTTTTGTCTTTTTTACAGCTACAGTACAGCCATGCACAGCGCAGTGTACAGACAGTACAGGATTGCAAACCAAAAACATGAGCATTGCTGCGTTACGAAACTGCAGTGGAATTCATACTACGATGTCATAATGTGACTTTCAAAATAATTGTAAACAAACGTAAATGGCGAAATTTGTTGCAAAATTGCCAACCACAACAACTCAGGGACCGTAGCCAAAATGGCCGACGGCGAATTCTCCGGTCGCTAGCGCAGTCCATAAACAAGCATCAATTTCACCAACTTTGGGCGCAAGCTTGGTCATCAAAGTTACAGAACTGTTAGAAATACATCCAAACAACATATATGTACAGTTAAAAGTGCATAAAAATCCCGTTTCAACCTCCGGCCGCTACCTTTTTTTCTCCGCCAGACGCCGGGCCCTACCGGTCGTTATTTAGTGCGACCGCCACCAGAGTGTTTATCACGATCTTTCGCCGTTTTAATAGCGCGTTTTAGGCAGATTAATCAATTATTACATGCATGCATTATATATCACCGAAATGATAATTGCGTAGGCTATTTGAAACTAAGTTCAGATATTATTTTTGATCTTTGAATTGAATTTAGGCGAGTGATTTTTGACACCCGGTCGACATATCAGGACTTGTAAAATTCACGCGAGATCGCTTGCATCATCGGCACGTTTGAAAACCGAATTTCACAAGTTCCACAAATATTTATCACATACCATATGTATCACCACAAAGGTAACTCTCTAGACTACATGTATTTGAAACCAAGTTCAGATACTTATTTTCACAAAAATTCGAAGCTATGCAAGCGATTTTTCAGTGGTAGAGATCGACGGAAACAAATTTCTCGCTCTAAAATGACATGAGACGAGCACCAACTTTCGCTAATTTGTGCACAAAATTTCCGCAATATTATAAAAAACTATCGATAAATCTGAATTATATAGACTCTTTTCAGTACCTAAACAAATTTCAGGTACATAGTCATGTTGATTAAAAGAGTATCAACCGATTGAACATGAGAAAGTTCACTCATCTTCATTGAAGCAGCGACTACCGCCATTTTTAAATGGTGGCATCTCTTCTATCGATCGGCCAATCAGCGGCACTGCTTGCAAAAAGTTGAGCCACCGCCAAATTTGAAATCGCCAAAATTCAGTCAATGTGCCTGCAGCGCCAACTGGCGGTGAAAACCATATTAATTCCATTAAAAGTAAAAAATGAAAAAATATTAAAAAATATTCAGCCACATTTGAAAACAATATTTGCTCTGTGGACCGAGGTAAAAAGGGAAATAAATCTAAACGCGAAATGACCTCATTCTCTTAATACAGGTCGGATCGCGCTGATTTTTCGTGTTTTGAGTTCACCTTGGGCAACTCCTAATTTAGCACCGTCAACGAAGTGGCTAGACCTTCCCAATCAGAAATGTCCAATTTTGTCCACAGATGGGTCCCTAGATGGATGGATTGCAGGACGGACACCATTTGAACAGCTATTCTACTAGCTCCGCTGACTTTGTCAGCTGAGCTAAAAATCATACTGACAATTAACAAACACTCCTCAATTTGTAAAAATCTTATCAATGATCTACAAAAATATATTGTCCTATGTATGGAACTTACGGACTACGTCCAAAACAGTCAGAGAAAAGACTGGTTCCTCACCTTTGTCCCATATTGCTTGAGAGCATTCTGTGCTAAATGAACTAATTTGTTTTTATATACTTCTGCTGTATGGGACTTGTACTTTTTCTGCGCGTCTAGGGTGTCACATCCATGCTTTCTAAAAAACTCATTCTGAAGAAGAAAATACATTATATATATGATTAAGAATATTTACCAAATTGCACCCAGAATTACGTGGAAGACAAAAACAAGAGGTGGCAAATTTTGCTTTGATTATGCTTGTTTTTCTAATACACGCTCCATCCCGATTGATAACAAGGTCACCTTTTCAAAAAGCTGATAAACATCCTTAACAGAGCAATGTGAAACTGTTTATAGAATTAACATCTGAAGTACCATTGAGGTATCTAATTATTTGAACTTACAGCATTTACATTGCCTCCGACCTGCATAGCACGAAGCTGGAGCCAGGTCCATCCATCTAGCTGGGTGGATCGTATAAACGACACATGTACACCAAGGGACCGATGCACCCCTGAGCAATCCATGCAAAGGAACACACCATAGGTTACACTAGCCCATGTTGGATTTGCTTGAGAACAGTCAAAGCATTGCTGAAAGAGAAAAACAAGGAGAAATATATAAACCTTTTCGACAAAGACGAATCAGACCCAAAACAAATCAAATGTGCACACTCGGAACACGCCACTTGTCAGAAGGCCTAAGCCGACTTCAGACAAGCCACTGTGACAGATAAGCCACTGTAACCCTTTGTTCCAGGTGAATTGCATGACTGGTCAGCGCCATAACAAACTTCTACGAAAAAAAGGTCGATTATCTCCAACTTGACGAAGTGCACAAAAGACAAAGAGTCAAAGTCAATCAAACTTGTGCGATATCAGTTCGGTACTTGTCCAAATTCGGAAGCGATTCCGATAACGGCTTCCAAGAGGCCTATTGGAATCGCCTCGAATTTGGAAAAGTACCAAACTGATAATAAATGATATTGATAAGTGTATGCCCATGTCAATCAATGTCTATGATTCACTGTACACTACTTCAATTCCTATATGCAGAGAACTGTCCATTTACTTGTTTCCTTCTATTATGCCCTTTAGTCATAGTCAGCTTCACGCATACACGTCACATCTGTATTGTGTACATTTGGCCCATACAATACATAGGCTACATGCATACACTACAGTACATTCCAATGTAGAAAACAGATGCCAAAATATGCCCATATTCGATGCGATTATATCTCTATCTTACACTCATCGTGACTAAACTATACATATATTGATACAGAAACATTTCATTGTGAGAAAAATTCACTTTTTGGTTTACCTTATTTGCCTGAACTGAGCGTAAACGCCGAAAAATAGTTTGAGTATCGGCTTTAGAAGGCTGATCTGCCATCTTGATCGTCGTGTATGATGACGTCACGACTTCACATTCTGTTTCCGGTTTGTGGGAGTGGCAATTTTTAATTGGAATGTTCATGATTGATGCGGGAATTATTAGAATCTAGGCTTAATGGCTTATCTCCAATATGCGAAACAACTACGATTTGGAGCGAAACGACTACAATTTGGAGCGGAACGACTATAATTTGGAGCGAAACGACTGGGGCGAAAAGGTCATGGAGCGAAAACGACCGGCTACCTTGTTGTGACGTCATGAAATTTGGAAATTAGTTAACCTTGAGGAATGGTCCAAATCGCCAAGAAATTAGGAAATGTAATTTTTACTAGGCCTATGTTATATTTCGTTTTATTTGCAACATGAGCGTTATATTTCGCGTCTTTTCTAAACGTGCATGGAGATCAATAATTATTCCATTGCAGCTGTGGCCAAATAACTTAAAAAACATGAGTAGTTCAGTGTACACACTCCCAAAAGCAGTCGACAAATTAAAAAATACAGGGTGTCCCAAAAAGAAGACTGCCTCTGACAGGCACGCAAGAGCCTCCTGCCGGAGTCACTTTCCACGTCTTCTTCTCCCAGAGGAGGAAGTAGTATTGTAGTTATACAGTAGTTGTCGCAACCTCTCTTCTCTTCTAAGTCAAATGAATGGATATCTTTTTTTAACAAAATAATGTCGTGCAAGTTTTTTTGGTCGCCCGCATCCGGGAACCTAACGAAGAGGGTGATGTGATGTAAGACTTTCAACGTTGGAACGAGTTTACAATCCCCGATCACACCCCAAAAAAAGGTCATCGGTTGACTAACTAAGCACCACTGTTCAATGGATTTATAGTTGAATGTGATCAAACTACGTCATTTCCGATCGGGGATTCTAAAGTTTAGCCTCAACGTCTGCTCAGAAAAAACATGATAAAATTCCCAAAAGTCTGAGGTGCCCTGTAACCTAAATTATTATAAAGGGTTATCTGTTGACATCGTTCTCTTTTGCAGCAACTCATCGGTGCAGCTTCAAAAGTTAACTGAGGTTGATGGCAGTTTCAACCTGTGAAATATGATACTCGGCTTCTCAGGGCTTGAAACAGAACCTTGGAAAGTTGATGACATCATAGATTGTGTCTGATTTCCATTGGGATGCAGTGAGGAGGAACACAAGAGGTGCCATCACCTTATATTTGCTTGTTTGGAGAGAAAATAGCCTAAAGATGCAGAACGAAGTTCCAATTATCGGAAGTATCCAGAAGATCGTTTTGTATGAGACAAAACAGGTATGGTTTTAGATTTTGAATACTTTTTCATTCATATCCATGTTTTGCCTTTGAGGAAAACACCCTGGAGAATAATACCTGCTGAAGAAGAATTGGAGAAAATATTTTTATTTTACCATTACCGTATTTTGCTGCGTATAAGGCGCAGCTTTTTGACCCAAGAAAGCCCTAAAATCGGGGGGTGCGCGTTATACGAAGGTGCGTGTTATCTATGGCCTAGCCCTAGGAAGCCACCGAATGATCACAAGATTTTTTCCATCAACTCATTTCTTTTGACGGCTTTTTTGGCTCGCAACCAAGTCGGCGCATTTTATATTTTTGCACGAAAGAAAAATCGGGAATATCGATGCACTTTGCATAGTTCACCGATGCTAACTCGCCTGTTCTGTACGCAATACATATTAGTATCCTCATTATCATTTCAGTTACTTCTATAAATGTTTTTGAGGGTCCTTAGCGGCAATATTCAGAGCGTAGATGCGAGATAAATCCAAATCGATAAATCAGCTGATCGTGTGCCGCCATGATTTAACATCAAAGCGAGGCTTTTACGAAGGAAAGATAGGCAGGGGGCATCTCAGAATATACCTGTAGTATGTAAAATGTACTGCGTGTTATACGTAGGTGCGCCTTATGTCTGGATTTTGTCTACGGACTCAATGGGTGCGCTTTATACCCCGGTGCGTTTTATACGCAGCAAAATACGGTAATTCTGGAAAATTGACATAAAAAACCCTGGTTTCATGAACTCGTGGTTTGTTCCTATCAATTGGCCCTATCTTCATTATCATTTTCATTCATTGCAATTGTTTCAGAGATTCTATGTCGTCGGGTCAAACAACACCGAGACGAGATTCCGCGTTCTCAAGATAGATCGTACCGAGCCTCATATCCTGCACGTCGTAGATGATCAGATTGAATACACGCAGAAGCAGATCCGTGACATGTTGATGATGATCGATTACGGGAATCGGCCAAAGCAACAGAGCAAGAAGACAGCTGGTCTCTGTATTACAGTCTCAGCTTTCGGAATAGTTGGTAAGGCTGCATATCAAAATGGATTAAAGCGTAAAAAGACCAAAAATTTTATCCTGAGAAGAGGGGTCATCCATTCCACCATCCAAACTTTGCCTTTTTCAAATGTTGAGGCGTCATGTAAAACGCTTTTAAAAAATGTAGGTACGGTGACAAATCACTTCGCATGAACATCTGTTTATGATCGTATTATTATTTATTTAATATTCTATTGATAACTTTTCAGGTTTTGTTCGATTCCTTGAGGGCTACTACATCATCTTGATCACTAAGCGAAGGAAGGTGGCGCTCATTGGAACGCACACTATCTACAAGGTCGAGGATACTAGTATGATCTATATTCCCAATGATAGTTTTAGCTGTCCTCATCCGGATGAATCAAAGTAAGTAAGCTTCTCCTGAGGATGCTGGCTTCAGCAAGACATCAGAAGCCAGTTGGCTTGGCTATTTCTACAGGTTGATCTGGACCTGGTATATCCCTTGTTTAGTCAGTGGTGTTAAGAAGTGAGAAAGACCAAGAATTTGGAAATGCAGAAATTAAAACAACTCACATCTTTTATTTCAAAAAGGCGAAAAACTTTTCCTGAAATAAAATACTAATTTCTATTAGTTCACTGTGAAGGTATCACCAGGACCAGCTAAATGATACCTTATTTAGCTCTGAACTCAAAAAGATGAAGGCAATACAGGGCATTTCGTCAAAGAGACGAATTTGTGATGTCATTCTTGACATAAGGTCATTCGTTACTCAGAACAGACAATGGACATTGAAGTGTTGATTGATCCAGGTTTCTGTTGAGAAAATGATTTGTCCCGATATACCCTTCAGTGTTTTATTTTTTAGAAATAGTTGCCTTCAAAAACAACAGACAGAACAAATTAAGTATTTATTTATGATGTCACATTATTGAAATAATGTGTTTTCTGTTTCAGATATGTAAAGATGTTCCAAAATATTGACCTGTCAAGTAACTTCTACTACAGGTAGGGATGTGCAAAAATCAGTTGTGCAGACAGGCAAGTTTGTCCCAACTGACATCTTAAGTGCAGACAAGTCTTTCATTAGGTTGTCATTGCTGATTGGTCAAAAGTATAAAACAACTACTGAGGCAATGGAAGGACAAAATGTACCTAAAAGCCCTACTTAGTCTGTCAAAAAATTTGAAAATTGAGCTCGAATTTGAAATTTCTAATTGTGTTTGTACGCACTGAATAAAAATTTCAACAATTTTCATATGCAACCAATGCCTACCACACAGTTGTCACTTTAGTCGCCTGTGTAGTGTCGTATGTTAGGGATGAGTAACACAATTCTCTTCTGCTGATTCTAGTTACAGCTATGATCTGACTCACACCCTGCAGTTCAACCTCTCCCCCAGCAAGAACATTGAGCCTCGCGTCAAACAATCCGAGTTCTGCAATTCGGGTGTAAAGTTTTGGCAAAAACACACAGAAGATCCCGGGACTTATCCAGGTATATCCAAACGGCGATCGAATCGATTTGCATATTCGAGGTATTCAGGTAGGATATTTGTATCTTTCCACACCTGATGACCCGCTCAACACTGCTTGGCGCTCAGCTTCTCCGGGGTTTGTATGGCAGTGGCGTTAAGTGGTCAGTCGAATCCGCTAGGATGTGCAGTGAGTCACGTATTGCAGTAGCTTAAAGGGCGAGTCACATACGCCAGGACATGCAGTGAGTCACGTATTGCAGTAGCATAAGGGGCGAGTCACATCCGCTAGGATGTGCAATGAGTCACGTATTGCAGTAGCATAAGGGGCGAGTCACATCCGCTAGGATGTGCAATGAGTCACGTATTGCAGTAGCATAAGGGGCGAGTCACATCCGCCAGGACGTGCAGTGAGTCACGTACCTTTTCAGGGCTCATCCAGAGGTAGGTTTTTCACCAGAAAAACAACAAATAAGATAAAACAACAACAGCAAAACCAGTCAGATCCATTCACTAGATAGAACCATTCCGTTGTAAATCATTGTTGTGCTTGAGTTGTGACGTAATTTACTTGCTATATTACCTCGTCCCTTGTGATGCCTCGCGACGTCTTTTACGTCATCAGCTTTTGGCATTGCCGTTATGGTACATGACTCACTGCACCGTCTAAAGTTCAACCTTTATCATTTGGCTCCTAATCCCTAGGGTGTATATTTTCAAGCTTGATTGATTGAAATCACAGCTTTTTGCACCTTTCTATTCCTTGCTTTTAAAGTCCATTCCGAGTGATCATGATTTAACCCCGCTTACCAAAACCTTGCAAATGTAAGTTCAGATTGTGAAAGAGTTCTGTGCCATGTTTATTTCATAATCAAGTTTTCGGTGCTAGTGAGGCCTATTATTTAGGAAAGGCAAATATTTGGTAAACCTGGATTGAATGCCTTCACAGCTGCAGCTTTGAATGAGATGTAAAACTGAGATTCCTTGTACCTGGTGTCTACGCCAGGGCAGGACCAGTACCGCAGCAAGTAAGGAACATGAGAAGCTTGTGTGAACTCTACCTCAGGCTGAAGACTGTGTCACTAGGCCAATAAACCCAACATACTTACTGCTTGCTCGGACTGGGTTAAAACAATGGGCCTGAGGTTGGGGGTCCAATACCTTAGCCAGAACACCACGGCTCTCAGTGGTGTATACCATGGCACTCTTAGGATTATTGCTGACTGAATTAACATCATGTTTCAGGCTCTAGTGTTGATGAAGGAGATGTCGAAGACGCGAGTAAAAGTGTGGCGTGTTTCCATAACATCACCCAGCAGCCAAGAGATGACAAGGCAACAGATGAGGAGGAGCCACTTTCACCAGATGGTGGCACTGCTAATGGTATGTGTAAACATTGAAGAGCTTTTATCAACTTTGCACACAACAGAACCAGGACCAGAACAAGAGTTTTGACTTTGCACACAACAGAACCAAAATAAGAACAGGCATGCATTGCAATGCACTTGAGTTAGAATACTGTGCATAAATAACTGTTTGATCAAAACTTATGAAGTGAATTAATGATCAATTGGTTGCTGCACCTTCATTCGGAAATTTAGACTCATTCCCAAGAGTCCACTTCGTTTTCGGTTTGTATATATCTTTGCATAGTAGCCTACATTTTATTTCAGGCAAGAAGTCAGATCCAGTGTACGGAACGCGCACTGAGCCGACGCGGAAATACGTGTGGAATAATCACTTGATCAAACACCTTGAGAACATGGTCCATCCTGATTGGATACTCTACATCACGCATGGATTCCTCGGACAGTCAAGTATCCTTTATTCAAGTTAAAAGAGTACCCAGCCAGGGGATAATTCTTGGTCTCCTTTAAGCTTGTGCCAACTGTTCCAGGTAGGTGGCTACTCACCCAGGTGGAGAATCCACCTAGGGCAGAGGAGCTCTCTGGGCAAATGGCCATCTTGAACCTAAACCGCCTCTCTGATATGGCTTGCTAGGGCCAATCATCCATCCAGCTGCCACACAGAGCCTAAACACCACCGAAAAAGCAATTGATTCTGAAAGCCATCTTGGCCATCTTCTGCAGAGTCAACTGAAGATGATGATGATGATGATGATGATGATGATGAATGATGATCTGTTTACTGGATATTAAGTGTATGTTTTACCTTAACCCATGCACGATATCAATATATTTGGTAAATCTATCTACATGACGCTGATTGCCCGACGCTCAAACAGATTTGCTGGGACGAGATTCCTCAAGCGCGGTGCTAACTGTGAGGTAGGTGGTGAAATCAGAAACACTTCATTTTCAGCAACAGGAGGCACCTCATAGCCTAGCGGTTAACACTGTTGGCTTTCATGCAATAGAGCCTGTGTTCGATCTCGGGTGGAACCCAGGATTGTATTTCTGGATGAATTGCCATAGCTGTCAAGGAACTAGAATTCCTGGCTCTTCACAGTCCTTTAAATGAGATGTAAAAGCGAGGTCCCTTGTGTCTGGTGTCTTTGCCTGGGAAAGCAAAAGACCCCACCGAGTGAGAAGCATGAATACCTTGCGTGGGCTCTACCTCTGGACAGACAGAGAATAAGCAGGAAAATAAACCGAATTGGCACCGAACCATAGTTGCACACGACACTGCTCGACCCGCCTTGGAGGAGGAATACTCCATGGAGGAGGAATACTCCTTGGAGTAAGCACCTCCAAATACAGAGAACATGCTAACAAAGAACAAGTTGGTGGTCTTGAAGGGGAAAATATAATCTCACTAACTGGTCATCATCTTATTTCTTACTTCAGGGCGATGTGGCAAATGAAGTTGAAACAGAGCAGATCGTCCAAGATGTGTCGACTCTCAACTTTAGAAAAAGGCGTCACTTTACATCTTTTGTTCAGCATCGAGGTTCCGTTCCGCTGTTCTGGTCACAAGACGTGACCAAGATGGTTCCAAAACCTCCAATAGGTGGTGGGTATTACATAAAACTCAGCTCAAAAACTCTTATTTGGTTGAAAAACTATATAGTCATTGACTAAATGCAAATCTGTTCATGCTGGCAATGGGAAGCAGATGGGATTTGATGTTACAAACACGACACAGCCACGTAAAGCCCCAAACCCCATGTGTTGTATATCTGTTAACAATTTCTGCCTCCTGTAAAGTCATTATGAATAATGACCATGCATCTTTGAATTAGTCAACACGAGGGAAGAATGTTTCTATCTAAGGTTAGATTTAGATTGAATTCGATTGCGTCAGCGCTTGTGGCAGTACTGTGTTGTTTCAGTCTTGGTCGTTTTTGTTGTCTCATTTGGTTTTCTGTTCGATTTTTCAGTCGACCAGCGTGATCCATATTCATATGCTAGTGGCGTTCACTTCAATGAAATGTTACGACGATATGGTGCTCCAGTTATTGTGCTGAATCTAGTCAAGGTAACATGCATTTCTACTTCTTCTGCATTCAAAATTATTGAGTCCGTTTTCAGAAACGAAGTTGGCCGTCCATGACCGTTCTGCCACAGCCCAAAAGCTTTGTGGTCAAAGTGGCATCCTTTGGTCAGCATTCCTTTCTATTCTTCATCAGAGGGAGCAGTTCTAGCAAAATTGTTCTCATATTTGCCCATCATAGAGTCCATTAGCATTACCAAGTACTCATTGAGTTGAACTTCAGCGGGGCATCTGCAAGACCTTCACAAAAAATTGGATTTTCAAGGGTCTTTCCTCATTTTGAAAGGTAAAAGACTTTTGAGCGCACGAAGTAGGCCTGAAAGTGATCTTGAATTGACGATTTGAAGTTTACATTTATTCTAGAAACGTGAAAAGAAGAAACACGAGAGTATCCTGACGGAGGAGTTTGTCGAAGCGATTCAATACCTCAACCAGTTCCTGCCACCCGAATTCGCCATCAATTATACTGGCTTTGACATGGCAAGGGTTAACAAAAGGTTTGTGGCGCTTTTAAAGATTTCGTGAAATTTTTGTCTGTCTGAAGGTTTGTGCTGAGGTTTCCCTAAACTATGGTATTTGAATGAGGTTGAGTGTTCCTCAGTATTTTTGGAACTCAGCCAGATTGCTAATGCTTCTCCACGATGTTGTTTACTTTGCTAATTTGTAGCCTTGCTCCTCTGGTGAGACCGAACTGAAAAAGTGCTATGATTTGAAACCTCGCCTCCTCCCACCACATAGATTTGCCAGAGGTACAAAATAATGCATCTTAACAACTGGACACCCCATACACCACTTCCAAATGGCTTCTTCCATGATTTTCTTCCCCTTGCAGCAAGAATTCAAATGTTCTCGCTCGCTTGGCTGAGATTGCGGACGTGGTGGTGAAAAAGATTGGATTCTTCCATACTGCACCTCCTGACAACACAGAATGTCGGTCAGAATGGTAAGAGTCATATTCATTGTCAGTTACCTTGATTCGCAAAAATATTTCGCAAAATTTTCCCAAAACGTTGCCTTTACCAAAATTCGCTCAAAATTATTTTTCGTAAACCAGCAGTCTTTAGATTCTAAGCCGCACAACTATACTTGTTGGATATTTCTGCTTTCAGCACTTCAAGTGACATTGTACACAAACAGCATGGCGTACTCCGAACCAATTGCGTGGACTGTTTGGACAGGACCAACACAGCACAGTTCGTGGTCGGGAAATGTGCATTAGCTCTTCAGGTAAGTAAATAACATTTGTGTGATCAGTCTCACTTAGCGACATACTTTGATTTATCAAAAGTCTGCTTTCCTATTAATGAGCGCGCTTTGCTCTACGTCACCTTTATCGACAATGTAACTATTTTTCTTAGTATTTGGACTTTGTATTTCTGAATTTACAATCATTGAAATCTTTCAGCTTCATGCTCTGAACGTTCTGGAAACACCCGAGCTAAGATTTGATTCCGACTGCACAAGGTAAGTTTATAGACTCCCATTTCTTTCATTGACCCTTGGTGAGGCAGCACCAATTATTTGAAACTATCTTCTTGAAAAAACATACAAGAATTAAATACAGCTTGCTTTGGTTTATCATTGTTATTGTAATGTCTGGTCATATTTGTGTGGAAAATAGCTATCAATTTGTCAAATTCCTTCAGGGCGCTAGTTTGCCTGCAGAAATTTGAAGAAAAAAAACCTGAGAATTTTATTTCATTTTTATACGAAATCGGCAAAATCTTTCTTGGAGGGCCTGCTATACAGATGATATAATTGATGTGGCCTGACATGGCTTCGTACTTAATATTTCTCTTTTCCTAACAGAATGTTGGAGGAGTTGTACGAAGATCACGGTGACACATTGGCGTTGCAATATGGAGGTTCTCAGCTGGTTCATCGCATCCAGACGTACAGGAAGATATCGCCCTGGACGTCGCATAGTCGTGACATCATGCAGACGTTGTCTAGATACTACAGCAATACATTTTCTGGTAGGAATCATGAAGTCATGACCTATTTAGTTTACTGATGGCAATTGCAAAGTTCATGAGGCAGGATTCACCTCAATAAGTTAAGAATTGTCTCAGCTTATGGATACCGACCCCGATGGCCTAGTGGTTAAGGCATCAGCCTCATGAACGGAGCATCAAGGTTCAAGTCCAGCGGGTCGCTTGTTCCGATGCGGCCTCTTGGGAGCCACCAGCTAGTTAAATGTGGGGTACAAGCTGCCTTCTCCCCAGGGACATGGTGTGGGCAGTAGGGTAGGAGTTTGAAAATAAAGAGAGTCTCATTAGTCAATTCTGGTTGACCCTTTCAGCAGGGGTGACACTCTATTAAACAAACTATGGACATGACCATTTTGTGAAGGGTGGGCAGTGGCCTCTGCCTGATGTCAACTCCTGGTATAATGTATCATGATAGTCAACAGCTTGACCCTGGACCTGTCCTGTATTTTCCAGATGCTGACAAGCAGCATGCCATCAACCTGTTCCTTGGTGTGTTTGAGCCAAGTGAGAAGAAACCAAACATTTGGGAGTTTCCGACGGACATGTACCTGCATAACCATGTGGCAATGGGGAAACCAATTCTTAGGAAGAAATGGTAGGTTTGATGTATCTTTTGCATCAGGAAAGCACCCCTCCTAGAGGAGCCCTACAGCCTAGCATGAAGAAGTCTTTTGTCATTACGCACCTAAGAGCACTTTTTAGCTCCTCAAAGAAGTTTTTTGGAGACCAGCGCTTTGAGTAAGGTTCTATGCTTTGGAAAAGTACTATAGATGAAAATTATTCTGATCATTTGTTACTATTTCAGCTATTCCCAGTGGTGGGACTCGGAAATAATGTCTCATCTACCAGCAGCCTATGAGGAGGAGACAAAGGGTGTCAGTCAGAAACAATGGGTCATTCGCACCGATCCCGAGGACGAGCGTACAGATGGATTCTGGGATTATTACAAACCTTACGAGCTGACGAACCTGGAGGAGCTGTACAGCATGTGTATGCCTAATTCCATCAGGTGAGTGGGAAACTGAAGTCAACGTGATTTTGGATAAATGAAAACGACTCACAACCACATTATAGTGTGCAGTTTGCACTAAGTAGCAAAATGAGATGCCTAATTGCAAAAAGTGAAACCCGTAAAATGGAGTTTAACTTATAGTTTTACCCTAAAATTAAGATTTTTCAGGTGTATGTGGTGATATCAGTCACTAACTTTGATTTATGACGTCGCTGTTCAGGCAAATTGGCGTGATGAAATGTCCCCAAATTAAGCTAAAAACCAAAAAAACATGTCCCCCAGAATAGGCTAAAAAAATACAGGGTGTAGAGGTCTCCACGTAATTGAAAGGCCTGGATATTCTCCGTATCAACTTTGATGGTCGTGTGCAAATGCTGTCGGCAGCTGATTTTGCTACGAGTTCGCAACCAAGTCTTTTTTGTCTCATCAGCATCAATTTCTGTATCGTGATTTCTTGGTGCAAACATATTTTTTTGCCGCCCATGAATATGCCGAAACATGGTCAAAAACACATCTAAGGCTGCGATTATAAAGAGTTAATATTTTCACATCTAACGTGTCACTGTTAACCTTTCATGCGTGACATGAGAACGAACAAGTCATTTTTAAACAGCGGGCTACATACGATTCACCATGCAGGTCACTTTTCACCCTCACGTCACATTTCAAGTCTAATTCAGTTAACTTGTGACAAGTGAATTATGACAAGTGACAACGTGAACCCTATGTATACATGCTTCCCGAAATTGGTGGCTTGCATTGGAACTAACTTTTTCCCCCTTGTCCGTCATCAAAGGCATTCAAGTGTGTTGGTCAACCGTGAATATCTCCTTTGTCCCTCCACCATAAGGCCTAGTTTCCCCTTACGACATCACTATTTCGGACACTCAGCGCCCCATTTCTGGAAAGGTGTATAGAGTTGATATTTTCACATCTAACGTGTCACTGTTAACTTTTCATGCGTGACATGAGAACGAACAAGTCATTTCCAAACAGCGGGCTACATACGATTCACAATGTCACTTTTCACATTTCACATTTCAAGTCTAATTCAGTTAACTTGTGACAAGTGAATCATGACAAGTGACAACGTGAACCCTATTTATAGCCGGCCTTATGTTGGCCACAGGTCTTCTGATGTCTACAACTTTGTTTCATCATTCACAATGTCTCTCACTTTCAGCATTAAAAGTGGTGCTGGCCAAAAAAGGTATTGCATTCAGTTTTTGGGCTGTAGTGCTTGCGCGCAAGCATTTAACATAGTCGTACAAAAGACGAATAATGCCAATGCTTTCTAGTTTTGATCTTGATTTATACCAATTTGTAACCTGTACAATTTTGTGCAATTTCTAGAGATTTCATGCCGAAGAACTCCCAAGACCACAGCCCGTTCGCCGTGAGGGTGCAAGTCGGAAGACGACAGGAGGAGTCTGGGTAAAATATCACCGCAATCATTTAAATTTCATTTGCGTTCACAGTGTCATATTGATGTTTTTGTTTTAGTTTGAAATGGCTTGGTTTAAGTTACTGTGCTTAGTTTTGCACCTTAAGTTTGTGGTGGGGGGGGGGGGGGGGGGGTCTGGCTGTTAAAGATCACGATATGTTTGTGTTTTTTATGAGGGCTGGGTGTGATTCTGCCAGCCTCCAATAGCAGGCCTTTGATTCGCTTCTAAAATACACCTAAACCAATTTGAGATTTGAATGACTGTATTTTGGGAATGGCACAAAGGCCTCCTGTGGGAGTGTGGCATTGAATCGTTGCTTCTAAATGTAAGAGATCTCGACACAATGGTGATAATAGCCAATGTAGTAGTACATGCTGGTACACATTGGGTCATTTATTAAACAAAACCTTCATAATCTCTACATATTTTTTCGCAAAATATTTTTTGTATGATTTGGCAGCTGAATCTTAAACGTGGCAGAAAAGGGAAATGTCTTGAGTTGTGAAACGTTGAGATCAACTTTTTCTTTGTTTAAACCAATCATAGGTCATGAAGGTGGTGAAATGTATCTGACCCAGTGTCTATTGCTTGAATGTTGACATCCATAGGAAAGGGCGCTTTCTAGATGGTGGTGTAAGGTGTCGCTGGTCCACCAGCTTACTCACATTCAGCACATTTAGTATAAATCAGTAGTTTTGTCATCATAATCAACGCTCGCCTCTATATTTTTGTGATCATTCATATGGTAGAATATTAAGATTTCCTTTCGATTAACTCATCGAGTTACCCAGTCTGACATCTTTGAAAAATTTGTCTGTCCGATATCAGAAAGCCCCCAAATCGATTTGACTTGACATGCTACTGACATGTCACTGATAAGCTACTGACAGGGGGTTTGGGAGAACGCCGAGAAAGGAAAAATTAACCCCGATCCACCGGCGTAGATATTTGTGGGTCAAGCCTGAATAGCGTGTCACTATAGTGTGTCAAAAAGCATGGCCTTACCAGGATTAGAATTTGAAGTGGAGAGTTTTCAAACACAATATTGAAATCATATTTATAAACTGTGTTGACGGTATTAAGGCAGACAAAGGCTGCCTACACAAAAGGCCTATATTACGTGCAATCGGCGTATGGGAAACAGACACAAAACCAGCTTAATATCGTCTACACAGTATTTACTCCAATTGAACGGTTGTGATGGATTTATAGAAATTAAATTGATACACGTTGTTGAGTTATTCTTGGTTTGATAGCTTGAACTATAATTGTAGATATCAAGAGCTCCGTCGCGGGAGTGCTCCTGTTATCCATATCTTGGGGTAAGAAGTACACTCAAAAACACTGTATTGGTCAAGTCTTGTTTTGGCATCGTTGTTAAACCTGCATTTTCTTTGTTCACGCCAAGTTTGAGGATATGAGATGGATTGTCTTGTAAACGCGCTAGTGCACTTAGAGGCTGTGGTTGTCATTCACCATTTTCCACAAGCACAGTTGCTGGACTTCTGCCCAGGTATTGGCCAATCAGAAGCTTTGTAAGCTCCATGGCCCATGCTGTCTAGGCCAAACCAGCATGAGAGGAGTCTTCTGATTGGCCACTACCTGATCAGAAGTCCAAGATACCTGCTTGAGGAAAGTGGCAAATGGTTAAAAACGACGACATTCTCCTGGTTTTTTTGTTCAATGTCAAACAGATCATTTTTTCTAAATCATGTTCTCAAACTTGGTTTGAATGAGTCTTTTTCGTTTCCCTTGCTCTTTTGTGCAGTTTATCTCTCGTGACCAAACCTAAGATTGTATCCACTTGCATGCAGTCATTCTCTGCATGCAGTCATGAATGAGGAGCTGTTATCTCCACTGAAATGGGAGGAACCTTCACAGGAATGTTAAAAGTTGTCTCTAATAACTCTTTAAGGAACGTATATCTTCAAGCCACTATTTCTAAGTGTCCTTTGTCAAAACACTTCAGTGCTCCTCGTCATGATATTAGCTATAGGAAATACAATAAGATTGGCTATAGGCATTTCTATTTTCATAAGAATTTATATATGTAACAGACCATTGAAGGTATACCTCCCTGTCAGTAAGTTTGAACCTTTACTCTATGTTCTTGTCTTTAGCTCTATTTGTTTTGGTTGAGAATCTGTTGTGATTGCATCTTGGATTATGAAAAAAACACAAAACTTTATGATGAGGTGTTGTGCTAACTATTTTGAAATTGCTCTATAATGTAGCTTTTCTGGTATCCACGGCAACCAACCCTTCACTTTGCGTTCTAGGCTTAGCCATATTTGGCACCAAATCGAAGTGATGAAAAATAATGCTTGACCTGTTGACTGCAGCAGAAGTCTATATTTAGATGCAAACACACAATTCTCCGTCTGCTTCCATTCACGTTACGTCTGCTTCTTTTGTTTTTCCATTCTCCATGCAACTCTGAACATTTTGTGTCTCTGCCAACACAGATATCCATTTCACCATGTTGTCACAGGTGATTGAAAATATCAAAATGAACCAATCAAGTAGCAATCACTCCACCGCCATAATGCCTTAAGAAAATCCACAGAAACCCTAAAAAATAAATAACACAAGTAAGACATAAAAGATTGTGTGTATCTGTAAATTGGAGCTTCAGCAATCTTCAAGCACCTGTGATGTGCTCCAGGATTCATGGCTTAGGGGTTCAAAATGGTGCCCTGTGTTGGCAGGCACAAACGACGTCGTGGGGAAATTAAGTTCCGGGTCTGCACCGGAGTCACTTTGCTTACCATGTTGTGTTTGCTTTGACAGTTTTGGTGTCATCCCAGAATTGCTTCTCTCGCGATCTATTAGATGGGAGACAGTGCCTCATAAATTACTATCTCGTCAAGCACCGCAGCCTAAACGTGCTTCAATTACAGAAATTGCTAAAAGAAGGTTTGTACTTTGGAAAAGTCCGAAAGAAATGAAAGAATTTGTCAAAGTTGCTGAGCTGCTTTTAGACGATAAGCTAAAAACTAGCTGGTTAGGACAATTTGCAAGATAATCAAATAACATGAAAAAGCCAAGCGAAAAGTTCTTGGTTTACGGTTGTGCTGCTCAGACTAAGAAATAATTCTTCGAGCTGAACTTCTGATGTGCATGTGATCTTTACAAACATGCTGTTTCATCGCAAACCAAGCTCATTGATACGCAGAAAAGGTAACCACCCCTACTAGAGAAACTAAACTTAAGCATATCTCTCTGATTGCCACACTTTTTGGTCATGGGTTAGCTTTTACTAGACCTTTTCCTTTCCACTCCCTCTCTTAAGCATGATGGGACACACTCGACTTAGAGACCCAATCCTTTAATTGTTAGCCAATGCATTTGTTTAAAAGAAATGTTCTCCTCACCAAATTTCTTTTGCTTGGTGCTGTAACGATATTTTCACACAATTTCAGTTTGGACTAGGTTCGAAACAACATCTGTCTTGGTGCTCTAACAGAAAAACCATCACTTACTCCATGAATCTTTCCGAGTGCGAAAAGGGACTGTACCTGGCCAAAAAGCATAGCATGGAGCCCTGAACCCTTCCCTGTGATAGGTCGGGACCCTATTGTGGTGTTTGTAATGGCAACAGATATGAGAATTTAACCCCTAGACAATGCTAGAAATGAATAATAATTCACATTCAAATAGATGCTAACAATAGTTACACTGCAAATTTAATTTTAGTTTGAAGGAAACCGCGCATTTGAACTAAGGCATTTTAAAGATTTTCTACAATTATTTCACTGTTACATAATTAAGTCAAGTTAGTTGATTCTTCCCATAGTAGTTCAACACAAAGTCCGACGATGGTAAGAGAACTTGAAAAATCTCTAAAAAATCAATTTTTACCAAATTTGAAAAGAAAGTAAATCTATATGTATCTTATGAAAATTGATGCTTTAAAAAGCTGTCCGGACATCATGAAGCCTATTTTTGAAGCTAACTCCTAAAAATATGTCTTCCCCTTTAGAAGTTCGCTGGCAGATAATAAGAACCCCAATGTCTCTGGGAAGGATTCGGCGTCCTCCATTGCTGGGTCGGAGGTGAGCACGAGCAGCAGTAACGAGTCGGATATCGATGGTGACATAGAGATTGTGCGGTCAGTAAATGCCGGCACGGGTGACTCACCAACTGGATTCGTGTCTCTGCAGGTAGGTTGTTTTAACTACTTAAAGGGAGACTATAGACATGAGCCAGGTAGGCCAGGAAAAGTAATAGACAAAGTTGCCAGTAGGGGTCATTTCCAACTTACAGTGTATCGAAACGCTCTTATCAAGCTCACCCAGGCCCCTAACTGTACTTACTAGTCACCTGCAGACTACCGTACCAATTCAGCCCTCTCCCATCAGCTTCTGAATATAGTTTCCCTTTAACTAGTGATCTGTTGCCAAATGTAACATACAGAAATTGCACCGAAAAGTTCTGATCAGAACTGAGTTGTGAAACGATATTGCCAGTTACTCACTGAATTGAAGGCATTCAGCTTTGAATATTTCTTTGGCAGGATCTCTTCCCGACGATGAAGCAGACATATGGTGTGGAGATTCAGGAACCAGACAAGAGGAGTCTATTCTTCTACAAGAAGTAAGTTAGTGAAGATCAATAGCTCTTTCCGCCTTGGAGGAGGAATACTCCCTGTAGAAAATCACCTCCAAGTGCAGAGCCAATGCTGAAGATGAAGAAAGTGGCATGTTTCCACCTTTATGGGTTCCATCTGAGGCCCTGCCTGGTAATGCCGGGAACTGGTTTCCTCAGTGTGTGGCCAACCCAACCCTTTTCCAATTTAGCTCTTGGAGCTCTATTCTCTACAGCCTGGTTCTTCTCCATACTTTGCAGTTGCCTAAAGCCAAGCACAAGCTCTTAGGGCAGTCAGAGTGGCGCAGTGAATGCATCAGTCCCCGTCACCTCTGAGGTTTCGATTCCTGGTTGATCCCAGTAAACTCGTGTGATAGAAAGGGGGCAAATCGGAAGCATAGGATTCCTCCTACTTACTTTACTTTATCCAGTATTGTTTATTGAAATGATATTGTCCAAGCAGACACTCCGCTCTCAACTCAATGTTATTTTTAGCTCTTAGAATACCTGTACTGTAAGTCTGAAATTTTTTCTGTCTGCTCAATATGTGTGATTACCTTTGGGCAAAATGACACATTCAGCATGAGATACATGTACATGTATATTCTTTTCCAGGTACACATCTATCGGAGAGAATTCGTGTAAACCACCCGAGACTGTGAATGGCAAACGTGTTGTCTCCAAGGGGATCACTCTGTAAGTACATTAGAGCCTCTCTATTGAAGACACCCTTGGGACTGACAATGCTGTCCTTAACTGAGAGGTGTCCTGATTACAGAGGTCCATTTAAATGGAAATGACCACTTTGGGACCAAATGTAGTGTCCTTAATGATGAGGGTCCTTTGAATGAGACTTAAAACAAAGATTCTTTTGTACCCGAGTGCCTATGCCAGGGCTAGCAAAAGATATCGGGGGGTTAATATGTGAACTGGTGTGGACTAAAATCGTGATAAAGGCAAAGATCTTTACACAGACCATGAAGCCTCAAATTGTAATGATAAGGCCACGTGTTTTTTATTTCTTGGTTTACGGGACCCACCGACTTGCTTTTTTGGGATTTTGGAAAAAAAATAAAATCTGAAAATCATCGATTTTTTATTTTATTTTCCGCCCGACCCATCATAATTAGATAAAATAATGAGAAATAAAATAAAATCCACTGTATAGAGCAGTGCGATAACCAATTTTTGTGCACTTTCACAACTTATCAGCCATCCAGATGAGGGAAATAGCTCCGACTAAGACATTGCGCCTTGTTCTGAAAAAAAGTGAACTTTGATTCCAGCAGTATTTGGGTAATTTTATTTCTTCCGATCATACATAGCTATTTGGGTTATTTTTATTTTTAATTTTATTTCGACCACCCGACCATACATTTTTAAAAGCTCTTCCCGTAAACCAAGAAATAAAAAACATGTGGCCGAATGAAGTATTTGTTGTGAATGGCATGATAAGAAGCCGAAGTTTAACTTTTTATGGCATCTCTATTACAGCATCCACAAGAGTAGCTTCAACCTGGATAGTTCCTACAACGTTACACCACCCACAGTTACACGACAGTCCAAGGAAATCTATCGACAATACGTTGCAATGGGGCTCGGTCGACCTCAGGTTGTCTCAAAGAGGAACCACCAGATATACCAACAATTCGTCAGGAATAAATATCAGTGAAAAGACATTCAAAGATTGATCTCCTTAATGGACAACATATTTGTTCCATTGTGCAATAATTATCTCGGCTACATGTGCAGAAATTTGGTAAAACTTGCGTTCATATTTTGGGAGTTATTCAAGATTAAAAGTAGAAAATCTTTTGTGTGTCACCTAGTATATGGCACAAAAAAACTATCGAATTTAAATGACTGTTACTACATTCTCAAAAGGATAAACTAGAGGTACATCAAAGTGACAATTTCAAGAAGCTGCCAAATTGAAATGGCCACTGATATATCCAGGTTTGGAGCTAGGACATGTAATATTGTGATACACAGTGAATGTGCTGTTGACATTTCTGTCTCTGTATGTACCGTACTGTATATTAGTCGTAGTTCCACCTATCATAAAACCCCGTGTTTTTTCAAGACCCGTGTCTTCGCCATGTGTCAAAAAACCCATGGAGCACTTACACCTATCAGTTGTGTTAGATAATGGTTAATAGCCCCGGCGACAGGTGCGCTGTAGGTAGGGAGCTCTCCTGTGTTTCTTTCCCGTTGGAGGGGGCGCAATACCGAGGCAACTACACCGCGCCATCTGTCGCCGGATGTTAGAACTTGCAATTGCCGGGGCTATTCAGATTCCACCTATCAAAAAACCTGTGTTGAACACTGGTCTAAATTAGCCCCCGATTAGCCCCATCGAGCTCGATGGGGCTAATAGACACGGGGATTTGACACACGAGTCTATTTAGACACGGCAATTCATAGGTGTAAGCACAAAAGACACGGGGATTTGATAGGTGGAAGTACGACTATAGTGACCTTATTGAACATGTACATGTAATGTATAATGTAGATATCATGCTTCATGTACTGTGGCATGAATACTGTGATATAACGAGAATAAAATGAAATCATGATATCAATTATTCATCAAAGTGTCTTTACTTGTTATACATGTAATGTATAATGTAGATATCATGCTTCATGTATTGTGGCATGAATACTGTGATATAACGAGAATAAAATGAAATCATGATATTAATTATTCATCAAAGTGTCTTTACTTTATAAGCCCAATTCATTGGGTGTCTTTAACTCCGATATCAGTTGGCAGACCTGAATACCTGAGAAATTACTTGAACACTTGAGGAGCCTTATAGCATAGTGGGAACGCGGCCGGTTAAAAGCAACAGGGCCTGGGCTTCAACCCTGGGAGAACCAAGGATTTTATTCCTGGATCAACAGGCTGGCTTTCAATGAACCTGGCTGTTCAGTCCTTCATACAAGTTCCTTGTATCTGGTCTCTATGCCAGGGCAAGCTAAATACACCACTGAGTGGGAAACCTGAGTAGCTTGTGATGGACTACCGAAGACGGAGTCACCAGGCCAATAAAACCAACTGGTGCCTAAAGTAATAGTGCACGTGTCTTGAATAGTGCCCATTCCTCAAAAAGTACTCTAAGAGGAATACTCCCTGGAGATCACACCCCTGGGGAAGAATTCACCAGCAGGATATCTTGATAAGGTGTTGTTTGCCCCCCCCCCCCCCCCCCCCCCAGCACAGTTGAAGATGTTTTTGTACGCATGAATGGCCCAAAGAGGTGTTTGACCCCTAATGACCAAAAGGCTAACTGCAGGCCTGCTTGCGAATTGATAACCAGCTCACAGAGTTAAAACCATGTTGAGAAATGTCACAATCTGTCTCGTTCACGAGATTGCGTCACTCTACAAGGGCTTAAGCTGGACTCAGACAGCAAACTATCTAAAGTCTTTTAATTGATACCACCCCTTCAGGTAACTTCCTTGTCTGTGTGTTTGGTCCCCAAACTTTTCTTTGCAAAGTAATTTGATACTCTGCCAAGTGTTGGTGGCTGAAAGAGCCTGCTCTATTCTCACCAAGCAATTTGTTTATATTGGCCTGTTGGTATCTAAACTAAGTTGGTCAATGGTATTGACCTCAAAATAGGTCTATTTCTGGTGTTAGGGCCACAGGACATGGTGTCCTTTGTGCTTAAAGCTATTGACAAACAATATCAATACTGAGTTCTTAGGGTTGATGTTCACTGACTGTTGAGATGTTGAGATGCCGTGGTAAAATGGCATGTTTCCATCGCCCAGCATTTTCGTCTATAGCAATTTTGGTGTCATATTGTTTTCCTTCCCCTGGACTGATTGCCCACCAAGGCTAAGGAGGCCATCAGTCTTCCCCATGACACAGCACCAGTTCCTCAGACAAGGAATATGGAGCCTGCAAAGGCCAAGGAGGAGAGTCTGCCCATGATTTTCGCTACACAAAATCCTCAGACAAGGAACCAGGCCAAAGGGCATGCTGTTGTTGTATTGGAGTTTTCCTTCTCCAAGACTGGTTGTCTCCCAAGGCTAAGGTGGCCAATATTCACTAAGCGAAGTCCTCCGACAACAAATCTGGCCAGATGGTGTTATGTTATAACAGAATTCCCTTCTCCTAGACTGGTTGCCAGCCAAGCCTAAGGAGATCAGTCTTCACATGATATTCACTGCACGAAGTGCTCAGGCAATAAATCTTTAAAATGGTGATGGCCTACAGGACAAACTGTTTGATGACAGGGCGGAAATGCAGAGGACTACTAGGTACATCCCTTGAACAGGGTTAACATCAAGTCCAGGTTGTGACATTGTCCTCAAATCACAATTTACGACAACATCTTCAGAGAAGAAAATATGGCCAAATGGTGTGGTGCTTTAACTGAGCTTTCCTTCTCTTAGAATGTTTGCCTGTCAAGGTTAAGGAGGCCAGTCGCCCCCATAATATTCACTGGACAAGAAACATGGCCAGATGCTAATGTATCAGCCTTTTCCTTCTCCCAGACTGGTTGCCTGCCAATGCTGAGGAGAGCAGTCTTCCCCACAATATTCTCTACATGAACTCCTCAGACAAGGAACCAGGCCAAACGGCTTGGTGTTATCTCAGTGTTTTCCTTCTCCCAGACTGGTTGCCTGCCAATGCTGAGGAGAGCAGTCTTCCCCACAATATTCTCTATATGAACTCCTCAGACAAGGAACCAGGCCAAACGGCTTGGTGTTATCTCAGTGTTTTCCTTCTCCCAGACTGGTTGCCTGCCAATGCTGAGGAGAGCAGTCTTCCCCACAATATTCTCTACATGAACTCCTCAGACAAGGAACCAGGCCAAACGGCTTGGTGTTATCTCAGTGTTTTCCTTCTCCCAGACTGGTTGCCTGCCAAGGCTGATGAGACCAGTCTTTCCCACAATATTCTCTACATGAACTCCTCAGACGGTAAAGGAACCAGGTCAAACGGCTTGGTGTAATATCTCAGAGTTTTCCTTCTTTTACTGGTTGCCTGCCAAGGCTGATGAGAGCAGTCTTCCCCACAATATTCTCTACATGAACTCCTCAGACAAGGAACCAGGTCAAACGGCTTGGTGTTAGCTCAGTGTTTTCCTTCTTCTACTGGTTGCCTGCCAAGGCTGATGAGACCAGTCTCCCCGAATCAGGGGCTTGTTCGGTGTACCCCACTATTGACCTTGTCAGTTGCTCAATATAAGCTGTTCTACCTGACGGCCACGTTTGAAGTGTCTAGGTCGTAAGGTTACAAAATGCCCAATTTGTCCACGGATGGATGGAAGGATGGATGGATGGAAGGAGACACACCATTTGAATAGCTATTTCACTAGCTCTGCTGACTTCATCAGGTGTTAAAATGAGTAGAAAAAGAGTTCTTCATACAAGAGTTCTTTACTAAAATCATTTTGAGTATGTACAATATAATACAATATGTTACAGCGCTTCCTTCTTTTATACACTACAACTTAAATCACAGTTTCAGTTTAAAATCACACTCTTACTGACACCAAAAACCCACAGGTTATTTCACACCCAACCCGATCAGGAACCGTATACAAAAAGCAAAGCTGTATCCATTATTCAAATATCAGAGTTGCATTCAGGGAATAAGGTTTGGTAGATGTTATATTCTTGTTAGTTTTGGGAGAATCATTATATAAAAACGGAAATATAACTCATATTTTTCCTGATAGTCAAAGAAAATAGTGTCCTCTATCTTTTGTTACTATACGAATTACAAAGTCTATATCATGCCTAATAGAGAATTCTGTGAATACAACTCCAATACTGACAATCTGATTGTGGAAGCTGCTCTATTTTCAGCGTTGGGTTTCCGACCTAAGGTCAGGGAAACAACCACTAGGTAAATAAATATGAACAAGAGGGCACTATGGTTTGGCACCCAGAACACTTAGTCACAATATGTATCAATAATATTAAAGTGTATGACCATAAGAGAAAAGGTTTCCACTCAAAGAACCTTTCATTTTTTAACTTTTTTTCCGTGGAACTTCACAGAGCTACTGTATACGAATTCGAGAGGGGGAATTATTTTGAACTAGCAAGAAAAATAACAGTTTATTTTTTAACTTTTTTTCCGTGGAACTTCACAGAGCTACCGTATACAAATTCGAGAGGGGGAATCATTTTGAACCAGCAAGAAAATAACAGTTCATTTTTTAACTTTTTTCCGTGGAACTTCACAGAGCTACTGTATACAAATTCGAGAGGGGGAATCATTTTGAACTAGCAAGAAAATAACAGTTCATTTTTTAACTTTTTTTCCGTGGAACTTCACAGAGCTACCGTATACAAATTCGAGAGGGGGAATCATTTTGAACTAGCAAGAAAATAACAGTTCATTTTTTAACTTTTTTTCCGTGGAACTTCACAGAGCTACCGTATACAAATTCGAGAGGGGGAATCATTTTGAACTGGCAAGAAAATAACAGAAATGTTTATGAGTGTACATTTTTCTGAAATTTAAAAAATATTTAGCCATTTCATTTCAAAGCTAAATTTTATGATTGTTCATGACCTCTTTAAGCCATGGGAACAACTGCCTGAGGAATACACACATATTTACACATATTTTATTCATATTATAGCACAGAAGACATGACAACTTCCATCATACATGTACATATTAACAAACCATGAACACAACCATGAATGAAACATCAGAAGCACATAAGAATGTAGGAGTATCACATTGAGAAAGATGTACAGGGAACATCGAAAAAATATCCCACTCAACGAAAGACCTTATTGCCAAAAGATGGCAGTGACATTTGATGGTCCAATACATTATACAGTAGAACCTTATGCGGATGAAAATGACACGGGCCAGAAATCTACTGTGTATTGGACCAGTAACTTCTGCCGCCTATTGATATAAAGTTCCTCATTGTACTGACAACAAGCTAACCTAAATAGAAGAATGTTCATGAACTTATACCTACATGCTCACATGCACATCTCTTCTTAATTGCGATTCACATCAATGTTTTGATATGGACCGTCCCTGCAGTGCAAACTTCATCTTGCAATTCTGCAACAGACAGGATTATGAGCCTTACATTACAGGCTGAACTACCGGTACACAATTTTTCACCAAGATGAAATGCATTAACTTTCAACAAGGAGAGCCAAGTTAGTTATATTATAAAACAAGGGGCCATTGTCAAACTTGAATAGTCAACATACAGTTGCACAAACATAAACAGCTTTATTAACAGTTGATATGTGTTCACACTAAGAATGAATACGGTAGAGAGTAATTCTCATTCTAAAAAAACCAAACACATTACATGTATATCAAATTTCACCAAAGTTTTCAAGAAATATCCATTCCCCTTTTGTCAATGTCTCCTCTTTGTTAGGACCTGAGAATTTTTTCACAAAACTAAGGGAAAAATACCTTGACGACTTATTCAACTGCTATTTGACCATAGTCATCTTCTTCTGAAGGGACGTGGACATTTCCTGAAAGCTTAGGCAAACTTCCAAACACCACCTCTGATTTCATTCGCTAAAACAACCCCGCAAATATGACAAATAATACCATTGTTGGTAGAATGAAGATCACTACCATTATGAATTCATTACCGAAGAATCTCCATTTGAATTAAATGAAATAGACAAGCTGCCGAGAAGTCAAGAGGTTAAACGGTTGACCAAGTAAAATGGCTGACCAGATCATATCCAAAACTTTTAGTCTGCATTTCTGGTCTACCAAGCGGTCTCGATTTGACAACCAAGGACAGCCAGCATGAATTCCTTCAACGAGTGAGCAGTCTTTCATTTCAGTATACTTGTTTCCCTCCTGTTTCATTAGTAAATATTTTTCTGAAAGCTACAAAGTTTTTCCAATTTTGTTCCCACTCTTTATATAGACAGTAGAAAAATGCATTATTCATTTTTTTTAGCACACAGGCAGTGTGGGTAAAAATCGACGCTCCCATTAGTGAGATCATACATGTAACCAAAAACACATGTTTTTGATGGAACTGATAGCTAATTGGGGAACTACATTCAGATTTACAATTCAGCCTCAACTCTATAAATTCCTTTAGCACACCATCAACTTGTCATTTCTTGTAAAACGCTCCTCTCTTCAGCATAACAGCTCGATAAAATTGTCAATCTTTTTCTCCACGTGACAGATACTAGTTCTTTATATCATTCCACATTTTCCTCACACCTCTTCTTCATCTTCATTTTCGATAATTAATGTCTGCTTCATCTCGTCATAGAGCGTCTTGGCGTAATTGATTTGCTGTGCCACCTGAAATTATAAACATAGTGGTTTGAAGAACACAACAAAAAAAGTCTGCTCGGCTCGTTGAAAAGTAAAAACCAAAAATAACTTTTTGGTACCAAGCTGTTCGGGTTAGCAGCCAAGCGGTTTCATAGAGATCCCTGGTTCAACTTTGGTGCCCCAACAAGCTGATTACATAGTAGTAGTTCGAATCCCAGGAAGAGCCTGAAATGCCAAGCGAGTTGCAGCTTCAGTGAGTCAATCACTGCACAGTAAACTAATCAAAAATGTCATCCTTTACTTCTTTTTTGAAGCAAACTGGACAGTCAGTCCATTTATAACAAGGTTTGCTGTCTGAGGGCGTATTGCCACAGAGCAGGGTGGAGTCCTTTGGCCAGCATTCCCCTCAACTCCTCTCAGTCGTGATTTTATCAATTCACTGCATTTATAGTCTTACACCAGATATCAGGAATCTGAACTGTTGTAAGATCCCAACTCACCTTATGTGCTATATTCTCAGAGTCACACCTGACAATGGGCCGTTTTTTTGGATTCTGACTCGGTGTAGGTACGCCCTTGTGATTGTCAGCCTTCATGGTAAGTTCAAGGTAGGCTCGTTTGTCTGCAGTAAAAAGTAATGTTAATGGTGTACAACGCAACTGGGAGGTTAAGCTTGTTGCCTAATTGGAGACTCACAAATTATAAAGGGGTGAAAGTAATGCACTCCGTACAGATGGAAGTTTTCAAATCTAAGTTCAATCTTCAATTTTATATGGATTTTATCTCCTAGCATTTCACAATTGGGAAGAGGAAGATCAGCCTTATAGCCTAGTGGTTAACGCTGCTGGCTACCACACAATAAATCCATGTACGATCCCAGGGAGAACCCAGGATTGTATTTCTGTAAGAACCAGTGTGGCTTTCAAGGAACTTAAATTCCAGGCTCTTTACGACACAACAAACACATGAATTTTATTGTGTCTGTTGGGTGAGACTAAAGTCTGTGGTTCCTTGTACCCGAGTGCCTATACCACAGCAAGTAAAGATCCTATGCTTGAGTAAAAATCCAACAGGGTTACAAGGTCAGTGATGATGAAGACCACCTACCATTTTCGATACACCTGCTGTGATAGAGCTCCTCATATGGAACATTGAGAATGATCGCCTCTGGGTCCGGTTCGCCGCGCTTCAGGAAATACACCTGTTTGTTCGAGATGAGCACACGCAGGTTGTCGGAATGGCCAAACCTCATCTGCTCAAGGGCGATGAACCTGGAAGGAATCAGTTTTTGAAACATTTCATTCGATATTGACTGATGTTTCCTAATTACAGTAGACCCTCTCTATTAAGGACACCCTCGGGACTGACAAGTACTGTCCTTAATAGAGAGGTGTCCTGATTAGAGAGGTCAAATTGAATGGAAACAACCAATTTGGGATCAAAAGTAGTGTCCTTAATAGAGAGGTTGTCCTTTATAGAGAGGTGTCCGCTAAGGGAGGTTCCACTGTACTTGAATCAGATGGACATTTTCTGAGTTCGACACCAAGGGTAAGGGATAATTTGAGAAAATTTGAAAACATACGATTAATACAGAAAGTACACGGCAAACTACAGGGCAATGGTACCAACAGCAAGTTCCAACGAAAGGTCAGGTCAACAGGTTGTAAGATCTCCAAGATCTGGCTCAAGTGTTCTCAAAATTGTCCACCAATTTCACTATACGTACATTTCATTGAAGTTGTTCCCATTAAGTGTAAAGAGCATCTTCTGGGCATTAGCATGATGATTGGAGTAGACAGGTAAAAGTCCGCCCGCACCATGGACGCATCGAGGCTCCCTCCCGCGGTTGGGCCGATGTCTGGATTTGCTTTTACTTGTATCCCTGACTGCACTGGCAGCACCGGATGCCAGGTCCAGAACGCCTGCCACTGGCTTGGTGACCGTGCCGACCACACCTTTACCGAATCCTGTGAAAAAGCCCTGAAAGACAGAGGAAGTTGTAAACTTGGATTCAGTCTAATTTTTGGTATAATTCTAAATTTTTGAGTCAATTTATGAGTCCTGCACTTTACAACATGTATGTCACCATCGGGCTTAAAGAGAATCTTTTATTGAGAACCAAAAATAATTTGATTACTTTTTGTTTTAGCATTATAGGTTAGTTGCAAATATCTACAGCCATGAAAAAGGATGTCTAACCAAAAATACTTCGACAAGGTTGTCAAAGCGGCAAATTTAAGGTACATAACTTAAAATTTCACAAAACCACAAACTGGTGGTGAGTTTACCGTCGACTGTCAAAATATCAAATCAAAAATAATCTTTTACCTCGACTCCATCCTGGCTGGCCCCTTTGTACGTCTGCTGTACAATACTCGTTATGCCGCCGAGTAAACCGAATCCCAATCCCTTGAAGCCCGCCACCAGGTGGTCACTGCTTGAACCGCTGTGATGGCTGCGGATGGCATCTCGTATCGACTGATGCTTGTCATCCATTGCTACGGTCCCCAGGCCATCAGAGAGCGAACCGGTGAACTGAAAATTGGAGTCATAGCATAAAGTGGCATTTAGTCGAAATGACCTGATTAACAGGTCAGAACTCGAGTGAGGCATGGGAAAAATTAGCCACAACAGTGTAGATTTCATACATGTATAAGCCGTTTATGGCTTTTTCGAACATTTCTTGGTATTCCAATAAGGATAAGGGACACTTTAGCCATGCTGAATCGAAATGGAAGCTCATAAGTTTTTTCCAAATTCCTTATTTGCTAAGTCATTCCTACCTTGGCAGTTGAGTTTGATATTCCATGAGTGACGTTCTTCACTAGTCCACCAACATTGCCATCCTTGATGAGTCCCGAGATACCTTCTGTGACATCGTTGAAGAGACCTAATGGGTTACCAAGGAAGTCGACAGACCCCAGGATCTTGGCAGCTTGTCCCTTTAATTCCTGGAGAAGAGAGTACCATGTGAATAATACAGTGGAACCCCGGTTGGCGACCAACCCGGTAACGCGACCACCCCGCTAACGCGACCACGATTCTCCGGTCCCGAATGGTTTCCTCTCTAATTGCCATTAAGAGACCCCCGCTAAGACGACCACCCCGGTACCCCGACCGCGACCACTGGCTTGGCCGGTCCCAAACTGAAAATCAACCCCGCTAACCCAACCACCAGGCCTAATTGCCGTAATCGGTCGCGACCACGGCATAGTAATTAGCACCTCGCTGCCAAGCTTTGTTGAGACGGGGACAATGGCCATGGGAATACATATGAAAACAAAAAATACAATGTGATTTTGCAGGTATGATCAATTGTATAAGTGTAAATGAATACATAAACTTTCCTTTTCTAACGTTTTCATGGTTTGTTTTCATTACTGAGCCAGTTCAGTACCAGACATGCGCACTCAGCAGCAGCAAAATAATGTGATTTGCGTGATTTGCATATGAACTTATAATAAACGGCGGGTAGTTTGAAGACCACACTTACAATAACAAGCTTGCGAGACGTTTGAATGTTTTATGGAGAACTTGGTTGATTTACTACAGTATCATTTTATATTTCTTTAAATATTTTGACTGAAAATAGATTTGATTAAAACTGTAGCATTACTCAACTCATCATTCACGTGGAATCATACGACAAGTTTACTTCAATCGTCACAAACAGTCGGGTACATGGAGGATGATTCACCAAATTGCCTGCAAATGCGTCACGTCTGGCAGATAATGAAACTTTGTGGATAAAATGAGTTACAAAATTACCTTTTCTAACTCATTCTGAGAATGTAACATGTAATTTTATCGACGAACTGTTCTTACGAGGCATGATAACAAAACTTTGGAGCGTGCATCATCTCAATCAGGCAGCGTTGCTATGGTAGTACAGCGTACACACGCCATGCAGTCGGCAATTTTGGCGGGAAAAATAATCATGTATTTCGTCTGGGGATTCCCAACCTCGCTAACACGACCACCCCGGTAACACGACCACTCCGACCAGGGTCCCATGAGTGGTCGTGTTACCGGGGTTCCACTGTACACAATATAGAGAGATCAGTGGCATAGAGGTTAGAGTACCAGGCTCATAGGTTTGACTTTGGAAGGATCATCGCTGTTTTGTCTATGTCCCGAGCAAGCCCGTCAAACACAATTGCTTCGTTCGTCAAATGAGATGTAAAACTTAGGTTCTTTATGTAGTGCCTTTGCCATGGCAAGCAAAAGACCCCACCAAGTGAGTAGTAGGTCGCGATAGACCCTTTCTCTGGCCGAAAAAACCTAGTCACAAGGCCAATAAACCTGATTAGTGCCTAATCATAGCGGCACACAAAAATGCTCATCCTGCCTTGAAGATAGAATGCTCCCTGAAGCATATCACCTCCAGAGCAGAGCAAATGCTGAAGAAGAGGAAACTCACCCTGGTATAATGCATGAGGAAGGCATCCCATAACAACGCACTTGTCTCAAACGGATGCTCCCGCGTGAAGGGGTCAATCTCCACCTTGGCATCCTCAAACTTGATCAACGGGATGCTGAGCGCATTTTTGATGGCGAGAAGATCCGGAGACAACTTATTAGCCGTGATGACACTCAGCGAGATACGACTCGTGTTGATGCGGAGATTGCCAAAGTAGTACCGCTTTGACTGGACAGATGACGCTGCAGACAATGCCCTGAAAATATGAGATTTCAAATTGTAATAACCGCAATCTTGCACATGAAATCATAGCTTAGGTGGTGTACAATATCTTTTGAAATGTATCAACTAGAAATCGAAACATGCTTACTTTTGTGAGTCATAGTCACTTTCGTCGAGTTTTTGAAACTCTGTGTCAATCTGGTTGTATCCTGCAAACTGAAGCAACTTCCAGAGCAGTTCTTCTTCCAACTGAAGTGTGGTCCTTTTCATGGAGATCAGCAGGTGCTGAAAAATAAACGAAATCACATTAACCTTTACACCCCCAATTCTGGTAATGGACTCTACTAATGCATTAACAGGAAATACAGGAAAAAATGGGGTCAAGTTAATATATTTTGCAAAATTTTCATTCCTTATTTATATTTAGGTATAAACGATTGTAATTCCCTACTAATTTGGCAACGTACATGTACGAAATCAAAGGACTTTTTCAATTATGATGTCTAGTAACTAGGCCCAGAATTCAATCTATACCATAGGCACATCGCCTCATCACAATAACAGGGGGCCAAACATTTTCTTTCAATCCGTCATCAAATGCATCATGTCCCAAACTTACTTTGAATATCTCAGCATTCCAGGTTGAGTTTGGTATCTTGTGAGCTTTGATGCTGAGAGCTGGTTCCTCTTCATCAAACTGTCGTTTCTTACGGGATGCTGGCGTCACGAACAGCATGACTGGACGGTGGGCACCAAATAACTGGTTATCAACCTAGAAGACAACAGTGATTATTAATTTCAACACATCAGAACTTAAGAACTGAGGCATTTCTGAGAAAATTTCATGAATTTTAGAGTTTACTGAAAAAGAGTCAATCCTGAAACTAAAGGTACAAGTACCATCTCATGGGTAACTTTGAACAGTGGGGCAACTTGGAACACCTGGTTACAGATGTTTCTCATTACAACAATCCTCTCTTGGGGGTGTTCAAAGTCACCCCACTGTTCAAAGTCAGCCAGGTGGCCGTGTCAAAAGAAACCTATGACAGAGGGCACCTTACTGAGCAATGGTCACACCAACAGATAAATGCTGGTTCCAATTTCTTGCTCTGTTTCCACCTGAGAATCATTTCAAGAACAAAAAAGAACCACTATTTCAATGAATGTGTCGTCAGGATCTTTGCCTACTTACCTGTATATTGCGAATGCTCGCTTCAAAGATATGCTCTGTACGCCTCTTGAGGTAATCCACGTCAAACTGTTTGAGTGAGATGTAGACGAGCTCCTCGGGCACGTGGTTGATGAGCGAGACACCGAGACCTCCACTCAGATGGAAAGAAAACTGAAATGTGGAAGGCGTTGATATTCAAATAACAATACGGATGCAAAGTAATCAACTGAGTTATATGATAAACCAAGACGACTGAACAAACCTCAAAATGTTGCCCTGGATAACTCTTAGTTTGAACACAAAGTTTACTTCAGAAGATTGGTTGCCTTCTGGACCAGTGGAATTCTACAGTTCAAATGTGAACCTACTGGCTATCACATAAGGATGTATTTTTTGACTTTGATCGGACACCACGACTCTGATCACAACAGAAAAATGATCTGTTCACCTCAATGTCTTGAGCCACTTTCACTTCGGCTGCTGCCGCCTTGATTTCATCCATCTGCCTGACCCTGGGGTGGTTCTCCTTCACCACCACCCACTCAGTTGACTGGGACACATGCTGGCTCACCTCCTGTAACCAAAATCACACTGAATCAGTCTTCGAAACAAAACAACTCCTCCTTCATAATGGAAATAACCATACTGCTCCATGCAAGTATTTTGTACGTCTAATTCTAGTCAAAGTCAGATTCTTCTTCTACATTAGCTGTTTGTCATGTTTGTAAGGTTTTTTTGTGTCTTCCATGAGCAACATTCTAGCCACAAGAATATGTAAAATGAAAGCATGTCAGGGGACAACAGGGCTTCCAACCCCTTTTCTAGAATGTTGTTTTTAAACCGTCTTACTACTAACCTTGAAGTTGATATCAGTAATCTGCAAAACTCGTGTCGGCCCGTCTGGTACAACCTTGACTGACAACATGCCCGATCCAGGACGCAGCTTCTCTCGGCTGACAGCCATCTCGATCGGAATGGACTTCTTCGAGGAACACTTCCCAAGAAAAGCCGGGCAACCTGAGGAAAAAATATCACGACAGATCTAACATTTGATAATAAGGTTCTTGCCAAACCCTCTTTAGTGGGCTTGTTCTTCTGTTTACTATGATGAGCATTTGTTGTGTAGGCCCGGGGACTCCAACTACGTCAAAGGGGAACACTCCATGAGGCCACATATATTTAATACGGTACCAATGTAAGTAGTGTGTGACTCACCATCTTTGAGACCTGATAATCCATTGGTTCCAATCTTAGCTTGGACACACATCCCATCTCGAATACACTGCAGGCGACCATCCTAAGGACAAGAAAACATATACTCAAAAATCTAACTCGCGTCATTCAAAAAGCCTGAGGGGGCATCCAATGCCATCTCGATCTCATTCTCAGATCAATATCTGACCCTCTCTATTTTTATCATGTTAACAATTTCTTATGTAAACAAAAATCAAGGTCAGCCTACCTCTGTGAACCTCCAAGTCTGCGTCGACTTCCTCCTCTCATCTGGCTTACGCAGCATCAGCTTGACCGACCGCCCCGGCTGCAGTGCAATGTCTTCGATATCCAACACAAACACATTCGTCTGCGTCATGGAGGGCCGCCTAGGATCCCGCGGCGTCGAAGACCCTTCGTGCTGCAACATGCCCTGACTCGTCATGCGCCAGAGTTGCGATCGCTTGTCCTGCTCTTTCCGTTTGAGTGTGACCATGTTGCCGTTAGGAACGTCCAGCACCAGTTCTCTTGTCTCGATATCGCGGTCGTACCCCAGCCAACTTTGGTGGATTGGACTGCCATCATCGCTGAAAATTCAATCATGCAAATCTAGGTTACTAGCAAAATATCCGCGAAAATAAAGTTTACAGTTATCAATACTTTTCACTCTAGTCTCTTACTGTCTCTGTGCATGTCAATACACAAATATTTTTTTGGTCAATACATGTACTACTTCTGTCAAATTATGTACCTCTACCGTCTATACATGTACTACTACCGTCCATACATGTACTACTCTGTCAATACGTGTACTACTTCTGTCAATACATGTACTACTACCGTCCATACATGTACTACTCTGTCAATACATGTACTACTTCTGTCAATACATCAATACACGTACTACTTCTGTCAATACATGTACTACTCTGTCAATACATGTACTACTATGTCAATACATGTACTACTTCTGTCAATACATGTACTACTTCTGTCAATACATCAATACATGTACTACTTCTGTCAATACATGTACTACTCTGTCAATACATGTACTACTTCTGTCAATACATCAATACACGTACTACTTCTGTCAATACATGTACTACTCTGTCAATACATCAATACACGTACTACTTCTGTCAATACATGTACTACTCTGTCAATACATGTACTACTATGTCAATACATGTACTACTTCTGTCAATACATGTACTACTTCTGTCAATACATCAATACATGTACTACTTCTGTCAATACATGTACTACTTCTGTCAATACATCAATACATGTACTACTTCTGTCAATACATGTACTACTTCTGTCAATACATGTACTACTTCTGTCAATACATGTACTACTTCTGTCAATACATGTACTACTCTGTCAATACATGTACTACTTCTGTCAATACATGTACTACTTCTGTCAATACATGTACTACTCCTGTCAATACATTCCTCAATACTTACGTGGAAAAGGTGCCAGTGAATCTAATGTATATGAAGTTCTCATAGCAAAGCTGGTCACCATTACCGAGGGTGCTCATGCTGTATGTTGAGCAAGAGCCGCCCTGGACACTGCATGTGACGTGCGGGGGTAGGTTTGGCTCGTCGAGGGCATAGGGCACTGAAACGAGAGATAGGTTCTTAACAAATGATGCAAGCTCTAACGAACTCCCACATCTATTCACGGCAGAGCCCAGAGAACCAGGACCATTAGACTAACACCTGTTGTGTGAGTTAGTACTTTAACATGAAAATGAACAAACCATACACTCACTTGAAGATTTTGGTTTTAGCACGGTCTTGAGCCTGTCCTCCATGATCTTTGTCTGATAAAACGTGATGGGCACCTCCGAGAAGTTGTCCACCCGGAACGGCGGAGGCATCTGGTCAGCATCCGTGAACACCACGAAGTTGGTGGCACCGACACCGTGTTGGTAGACCTCCACTCGCAAGAATAGACACTGGTTCTTCTCTCCTCTGGAATGGAACATAGATATGACATTAGAGGGAGCAGTGACGTACGGTTAACGACGAAGTTTTCACAAGAATTTCTAACGATTATTTCAATGATTTGAGCTTGAACAGGTCTAGGTCTGCTGGAAGGCTATAGAAATGAAGAACTTTATTGCCAATAGGCAGTAGTTAGCAGTTCAACACACAATAGATTTCCACCCATGTCAATTTCATCCACAAAAGGTTCTGTACTGTATTGGACCGGTAACTTTTACTGCAACCTTCTGGCAATAAAGTCCTCATTGCGTGAATAAGGAGTCAAAAAGTGTGCTACACTTGTACAGTATGTCAGGTGGGCTAGGAGATGATAAGATCTCTACTATTCAAGTTCCAATCCGCTATCTTCGAAAACTCACCTCATTGTGACATGGAACGACTGTAGCACGTTGATACTGAATCCGCCAGACCATTGGCAGTGAGGGTCTTCCAGGAGCCTCACGCTGAGTAACGGTTCGATCTCCTCAGTCGGCCAATGGAACGGCACGTGGCAGTTTGGAACGGCCGCGGTGTGACCATCAGGATTTTTCGTGCCCTAAAAGATTGTTAGTAGGATCATGTAAAATACCAGTTTCTCAAAACCAGTTTTGTCACTAAAGCTGGCGTTGTCTAATAAACTTAACTAAAGGAGATAACGCAAAGTTAATGTCAACAACCTGTCACAGGAATAACAAACTAATTCATGCCTTGAGACTGCTAGTAGAGAAATTCATCGGGAGAAATCTTTAGCACATATTCAAACAAAGCACTTACCATTCCTTTTGTCATGCTACTCTGGCCGAAAGCTAGTTTGTGGCGCGTGCGGTTGTCTAGTTGGTACTTGGGGGCAAAGTTGACAATGGTCGTGTCTCGGTACCGGCCTCTTCCTTGGCGCACTTCGATACCTATATGATACACCCTGAAATGATCAATGGATTTGGTGATGAGGTTTTTTCACATGACAACTCAGTAAAATTAACTTTTCTTAAGGCCATACACCACTACTGAATTCATGTGTGCCAATTTTTTTACGCAAAATCATAAATATGAACGGACCAGAAAAACTTTCCGCATTACTGGGTATCTCTTCTTGTAAAGCTATACTCTACGGTATTAGGGGGAATCCTATGTGCATATAATGAGTTTCATCTGTTTTTGAAAACCTCAAAGGCCTGATCTCGAAACATCCATTTGAAAATATGCCTGTGAGGAGGGCAAACTGACCCCAGAAATCAGGACACCTCTCTATTAGGGACATCAATGGTCAGTCACAAGGGGGTCCTTGATAGAGAGGTTCTACAGCAGTAGAAGCACTAATTCTTCAATGCAATCCTTCAAGCCAAAAGCGTATTTTAGGAATACACAGATGAATATTTATAGCCAATAAAGAAAACAATAAAGAAATGAAAACAGCACGCTGCAGAAAAGATTATCAAGCTCATGATGCATTAAACCCTTGAAGCGTCACTCTCACAGAAACCGAAAACAATCCTAAGCAAGATGTCCAACTCCGAGCAATTTCAAAGCACAGATAGATATTTATGATATGGAAATCTATCATGACCCTGCAGCACAGAGTTTTCAACTCAACTGCAGAATCTCCGACAAAAATCTCCAAAAAAAGGTCATCACTGCCAAAGGGTTCTATGACAAACCCTAACTGAAACCACTCCTTGAAGCATTTGTCAAGGATTCTGCAATCAAGCTGCAATTTAGCCGAGTTTTCATCGAAATGTCAAGTGATTCATAAAAGGTATTTCCCTTTTTTTGTAGGTAACTGTGTTTCCTTTATCAGAAGAAACCATTGTGGACAATGGTCAAATGGTGGTAAAGAAGTTATTTGTACAATGAAAAGACTTTCAAAGCCCTTCACATGCAGCAGTGCTCCCACACCAGTTCCTTCCACTCCTCTTGTTTAAAATTGAAGTTTTATTGCAAAATGATTTACGTGTCAAATCCAAAAAAATATATTTATCATACCTCTACATTCCCCACGTAATGACAAGTTGATCATGTTAATCTTTCCAATTTTGAAGCAATCAGGTCAACAGTAAAACATTAGCCTGTACATTTGAGACTCTTGGATTATTTTGTGTCCAAGCTGCTGCAAAACAGTGCTCAGGACTCGCATTCATATTTCGCCAGTCCTGTACTCATTAACTCCTGGATGGAGAGAAGCAAGTACGGTTAAGTGCCTTGCTCAAGGACACAAAGGTGTAACGGTGGTGATCCTTTTGAGAGTTGACACCACAACCTCCTGATTATGAGCCCAGCGCTCTAACCACTCTGCCATTGATATCCATCCGCATGAGATGAAAAAACTAGCAAGAGAAAAAACTCTTCTTTACTGCCGGCATCATGCACATGAGTTTTAGGCGAAAGATGATAGCAACTGCCTCACAGCTCCCGAACACCACATCCAACAGCGAATTGTTTTTCTCCACAGAATAGTTGGAATAACTTCCACCGATCTCACCCTTACCATTCCTTCGGATGATTTTTACGTTTTAGACGCTGCACCCCCCTCACAAACAGGTTTTTTAACTTTGGCATGTTTGGACTAAAATACAATGACAGAGAGGTAGCTTAAAAGTTGTATAATATTGTCAAGAATAAATAAAGACTAGTCTTTATGAATTCTTGATATTATGAATAGATAAAAACTCGAGACGAATTGGTGTTTGAATTTAAAGAAGATTTCGTAATTATTTACTCCGATGCCACCTTCAAATGATATTCTTAAACACCATGGTTGCAACGTCATCATTGTTTACAACGTGAAAAGCACAAGCCTCATTCTAGCTAGAGCAGTTATTTGAAGGAAATACAACGCTTTGATGATACTACTAATAGCCCAACATAGAGTTAAAGGCACCTATTGGAAAAGAAACTGATGCCTAACTGCTAGTATTAGTTGTGTCGACAACACGGCTAAGGTGGAGCTGCCATTTTTGCCAAACCCTCGTCAAAACTCCGAGACTTTGCTACAGATTTTACTTCCAACCTGCTGTGTTTCGTGAGACAACCAATACCTCCAATTCGGTGTCAATTCCTTGAACTAAAAACTTACTTGACCGAATTATGATATTCTCTAGAAAAAGATGTGGAAATAGATGTGTGCATGACATGACCAATGATAATGTGCATTCACTTGAACCAAACCTGGCATACCAGTCACTACTCATGCGATATTTAGGTTCCCCAGACGAGCTGCCTTTTATTGCTAAACGAGGTGAACGCCTGCAGCTATACAGGGGGTTAATCCGTGAAAACCTAAATAGAAGATTACCAAAACCTAAAGTCCCAAATTTTTATGGTTAATTGCTTCTCAATCGATTATAATTTTTGACGTTCACTAAGGTTTTTAAATTTTATCTGGTACAAAACTGACACATGCTGGAAATTAATGCATTGTGTCTTGTATAGGCTTACAACTCACTTTTATAATTTTCTCAAAGAAATTTAAAATCGTTCTGCCCAGTGACCAAACATGAACTGCTTTTTAGTCTACCGTTTCAAACACCAGCACAAGAGCTACCAAATGATCAAAGTCTGAATGATATGAAAGCCTAAATCTGTGCAGTGATTAACGAAAAAAATATCCACACCCTCGGCATCGCCACCCCCCCTTGTTAGGCAAATGTTAGCTATGCCCTACACGGACTCACAAGACCAACGAACCCAATTGGTGCCTAACTGAAGTAGCACGTAAAAACGCTCATCCCGCTATGGAGGAGGAATACCCCTCGGTGAAGAACACCTCCAAGTGCAGGGCAAACACTGGAGGAGAAGAAATACCCAGCACTGGTCTGACACGATCATTTCACAGTCGGCCCGATGGATACTTACAGATCAGGTTTGGACTCCTTCCAAGGGGCCGCCACATGCAGCTTCCTCATCCCAATGCCGCTTTCTAACTGGAACCGTGAACACCTGAAAAAATTTGAAAAGATTCAAAGTTTGATTCCTCTCTTCCTCTTCTTCTTCTGCATTTGGATTTGTTGAGATGTACGCCAGACAGTCAGTCCGTTTTTGGTAACGAAGTCAGCTGTCCTAGAGCGTTCTGTCCTAGAGCGTTCCACCACAGAGTCCCAGAGCTCTGTGGTCAGGGTGGTGTCCCAGAGATGTGGTCAGGTGGTGTCCCTTTCTATTCTTCACAAGGGAGCAGGTCTGAATTTCATAAGGGTGGAATCTGGTCTCCAGATTCCTCTTTTCTATTGAAACATTATGGACATTAGAAACCACAAATGAACAAATCAAATAATACTTACCATTTTGATATCGTGCCTGGGTCATGTAGGGACTTGCCAATGCGCATACTGCACAAGAATGGAGCCTCCTTGTCGGCAAAACTGAACAAGAGTGGTGTAACGCTCCTGGCCAGCTCGTGCTCCTCAAACTGTCCCGCTGCTTCAAGTTTGGCGTTGTCTTGTTTGAAGATGATTGGAAGGCCTGATTTGTTGATGAGCCAGAACGGGGCGGAGACAGTCAGCTAGAAATAAAACAAACATAGAAAGAATGATTTGGTAAATATTATTCTTTTTGGGAATCAATAATGAACCATGGGGGGGGGGGGGGTGCTTAAAGGCCATATATCAAGGTTTTTTGCCATTTTCTGCTGTAAGACGATTTCAAAAGTGTACCTAAGACTTTATACAATACAGAAAACCAAATGCAATTAGCTCCATCCATTTTGAAGATATAGCCAATTATGTGTTTGACAACTTGATTACCTAATCAGGCTAGCAACTGGCTTGTTAGAGCCAGGCGGCGGGTTCAGCAAAAGTTGTGATGTAGATCAGGTTATCTGTACATGTCATGCAATCATAAAAGCAGGAGGGCCTTAATTAATTATGCACACCTGGAAGTAATGTGTTTCATTCACTATGGTGTATTGTGTGGCTCCGAATTGTGTCAAGGATAGCACAAAGAACAATCGAATGACGGATGGGACCCATTTTCATGAATTTCCAAAGCCAGTTGAACGAGAGAGGAGGAAGCTGTGGATTCGGAAGTGCAAACGTTTGGAGTGTTGGAAGCCTGGGCCTTCGGCCAAACTTTGCAGTGATCACTTTATCGATACGGATTATCACATGAAGCCGGATATCTGCATCCAACTGAATATTAAATGCCACTTGTTAAAAACAGCTGTTCTAACCATGTCAATTGCATTTAATGCCCGAGGCTGCTGAGGTCGATTGTTATACATAATGTGTAGGCCCTATTGGGGCCTGTGATACCGCATAGTGTCTTCTTGTGTTCCAGCCATAGCAAGGTGACAGCGACACAGGTCAGTGTCAGTGACAGCCACTGTCAATGACAGATTATTGTCATCTGACATCTAGGCCTATCTAACGTTGCACGGCATTATATCGTCACGTCAAGATGATTGTGCATAATACCGTCACTTTTCAATAGTAGTTCAGCGTCATGACATAACTGGCGATACAACACTGACGAGGCGAAACAATATTGTGCAACATTAGTCTGTTCAAAAATCATACATGTTATAAATCTGCAACCGTCTATCAATGTCTTCTTTGCCATATCGGCAGGTCTGCCATGCAAATTGATTAACCACAAATTCTAATCACTTTCGTCCGAGTGATCACTCTCATTATGATCTAGTGATATTAATGGCTCGAACATGTACGGCTCAACGTTTAAATATCCTTCTGTATCGACCAAAACATCCTCAAATTCACTGCTCTCACTCTCTGAACTGTATGCGGAAGCCATCTTGCTTTGTTCTGACTGACCTGATCTACGTCATCAAAAAATCCCTAGCGGCCACATGTGGAACTAATCTAAAGTTGTGTGTGGTGGGAAATTCAAATAGTTTAAAATTGAAAATTGAAATAACTAAATAATGACTTTATTATTAGAATTTTTTTAATGTCTGGGATCTTGTTTTTTTAACCCTCAACATATTTCATGAGTATCAAGCATGTTTTCAAACCTTGATATATGGCCTTTAAGCAATCTGCAGGTATGTACATCCATATCCAAGCTTTTGCAGGCAAGGGTTGGTAATTCATGTCTATGTGACGGGCCAGCCCCTGCAGTCAAAAGTCCCCCTTTAATACCTAGCAAAAGCCCACGGAATTGCTAAACCAACCTACCATTTCTTTATTATTGGGCCACCTTGAGAAGCCTTGACGTCCCAATTTTGAAACAAAAGCTGCCAAACGCACCCAAACCCTCCTAAGACTGCCTAAGATTTTATTCAAAGAGATTATTCACTGAATAAAAATCTTACCCGTAATGATCCTCCATGCTTTGCCATGATGCGCACTTGAAGATTCAGCAGACGATCGTTGTTATCGTAAACACGCAACTTGACAAGGTAGTTGGTCGTTCCTGGCGGGATGACCAGTTCACGGCATTTTTCAAAGTTTTCCAGCTTTATTCCAAGTTCCATCTGCTGAGTCAGATCAGCCTGGAAACACAATATAGGTTAATATAGGTACAGTGGCATCATTCAGGCAGCAATTTTGGACGTTGACCCCTGGCCTGCTCCAATACCATTCCTCATCGTCACCATGAAATATCAGTATGCATCGCCACCAGATGACGACTGCGATGAAGTCCTTGAAACTGACAAGTACTGTCCTTAATAGAGAGAGATCCTGATAAGAGAGGTCAAATCATATGGAAACCACCAATCTGGGACAATAACTAATGTCATTAAGAGAGAGGGTGTCCTTGATAGAGAGTTGTCCATTAAGGGAGGTTCCACTATAGATTCAAATGAATAATACAAGTCCAAAACTTACTGAATACAGAGCCGCTTCCTTGCCAGCTTTGACTGTACCCTTAATATCCGTCATCTTTAAGTAGTAGTGCAGCTCCACCGGCAATAGATTCTCAATGACCACTGGTGGCGCTAGTGTGATCGAGTGACCAGGCTGGACATAGACGCTGTTCGTTAGAAGTCCCTTCTTGACATGGGACTCAGCCGGGTAGCCCTCTCTCTTGACTGCCACACAGAACCTGATAGATCGGCATAAAAAGTTATATACCAATTGATAATGGGGCAATCAAAGTTGGAGCTACAGCTATCATTTTAGTCAATGGCTAACATAGGACATAGGTGGCTTATTGAGAAACTGATTTTGTGCTCAGGGAAAGAGATTCCACGGCATTTGATTATAATTTCCATTTATCTCAAAGTGGTCTTCAAAGGACAAAGTCACAACCAGAATGCTCACTTTAAGTTCAGTGCTTGACAAATGGACTACTAGCTGTCCCTTCTATTTGCCTTTAGTTTTATCTAAACTACTTGTACTGGTATAAATGATGTTGACGTGGCAATTTGGTGTCCACTGCGCCTGCATGACCGCAACTGAATGAAGAGATCATTCAGGGACTGTCTGACAGCCGTGATTGTTGACCCGACGTCATGACATCATGATGACGTCATGGCATCCTTGTGACATCATCAGTGTACTGGTGTACTTGTACTGGTCTGCAGGAAATTCCGGCAGTGAAAAAGTTATAACACTCCTCTTTAAGTCTAATTGGTCAAAATCCTCATCTGGTGACATGAAAAAGCCGAACTTGGAGCACTAAAGAAAGAAAGTGATTACCTGTAAGTCTCTTGTTCTCCATTCTGAGTATTACACGTCCTAATACTGTCTCGAATCTCTCCTGGCCTCATGACATGCTGCCAGTGGATAGGCTTGTTGCAAAAGTCAACAGACCAGCATCCCAGAGGTCGTGCCCAGATCCGATGTGTCACATACGCCAATGGGATTGGCATCGTCGAGTTTGATTCGAGGTACACGAAGTGGGATTTTTCTGGAATAGAGAAGGTAAACACATGATGAGCTCAGATGCAAAAATGCCTAACGCCATTCCGAAAAAGAATGAGATAACTTTGTTAAAATGAAGGGTGTACATGTAGGGTCTCTACTCAATAACTGAAATCCTTCAAATGAGGAATTCTATACACCTTTCCAGAAATGGGGCGCTGAGTGTCCGAAATAGTGATGTCATAAGGGGAAACTAGGCCTTATGGTGGAGGGACAAAGGAGATAGTCATGGTTGACCAATACACTTGAATGCCTTTAATGACGGACAAGGGGGAAAAAGTTAGTTCCAATGCAAGCCACCAATTTCGGGAAGCATGTATACCATACGTCATCCAAAGAGGATATGGACGGATAGTATGAAGGACTGGACAAGAGACTGAACACCCAGACAAGGACAAAGCAGCATTGTGCATGTCACCATATTGCCCACAAGGCAGAGCCATCCCACTAGATAAATGGCTACCGAACTCTCTCTGATAAAATCTGCATCCACGTTTTCAACGAAATTCAAAATATTCAACCACCTACCTCCAGCCATAGGTTCCATTGGATTCAACCTGAGAATGACTCTCTCATCCAGCTTATTGACTACCTGCAGAGCTGAGCGAACTGTGATCACCTTCCGAGCACTCCCCTCCAGATTCACAGCGAACACAACCCGAGCTGGTGGCAGATCGGTGAACTGAAACAAAATTCGATATATTGAGTTGTTTACAAATACAGCAGAACCTCCCTAAGGACACCTGGACTGATAGGTACTTAGTGTGGCAAAATTTGTTTTGAACACCCAGGCCTATAGGGGGGTTCTGAATCTTGGGAATTGGGGTTAAAAATTTGAATACAGATACTGATTGACCAGCTGCTTTTGATATCAACTTACAATACTAGATGACTTGTTGATCTCTGGCTTGGCTGTCCTAAAGTAGACACCAACCCTGTCGACGGAAACGGGCGAGGTCTTGTTCCATCCATCCACTTTCACAACCAGCTGGTGGACACGCAACTCGTGGGTACTCTGAAAAATATCTTTATACTCAGTAGGGCAGAGTAAGAGTCTCAATGACGTAGTATTATTTTCAGCTATCCTAAGTTTGACCATATTTTTGTCAGACACATAAGTTATAAGTTTCAGTTAGCCAAAAACGAAATAAAAGAGGTCTAAATTCTCTCATAGACTGTTAGTAAACAAAAATAGACTTGTTTTTGGTTCAGATTCTTTGCCAGCCATCAGCATCTGGCCAAGTGAGACGGAGTGCCAAGGTGTACAAATGTCTGAAGTGTTCCGATTCTAAACCAAAGGTTCATGATTTAGTCACTGCTTCGCCCTCCAAGTTCAAGATGAAGAGAGTTTGTTTACCTTGCCAAGGTCACGGTCAATCTTACCTTGTGTCTCATTTTATCTCTGCCCTCAATCGTGAAGGCCATATCTTCACCAGGTTTGACCTGTTTCCATTGACTAGCATGGTACACGGGCTCCACTTCACTGATGCGGCTGTTTGACTTGGCAAGAGAGATTCTGCAATGTGAATATAAACTTGATACATCAAAAACACAAATATAACTATAACTCACCCAATGTTATAATTTTTTTATCATCCAAATTTCTGGAATATATGTCAACTTCATTGGAAATACTTACACAGCTTCTTTGTCAAAAATCAATAGTAAATAAAATTCAAATACCCAAAATTGAAAAATCAAGATAGCTTAGACATGTTAGAATCAAAATTACAAGTTTAAGAAATAAAGTCACAGGGAAAATATCTGAAGACCAACTGCAGTTCAGAAGTTGAATGTATAGGTGTAAAGTCCTGAGCGCGCCAAGCTTAATTCCCACATCTGCCGTACCTCTTCAGATTTCTATTTGAAACACTGGAGATATGTGTGGTTCGGCAGGAAAAACGTTTGGCGAATCCAGCCTTTACTGGCTAAAGCAACATTGGAGAAAATAGACAAAGGTTGATTCAAATTAAGCGGCTGAAGTAACGCTGTGAAACTGCCGCACGTGATTTCAAACACCCGTCTAATCACATCACAGCTAATAAAACCAAGAAACAACACTTGTAAGCAGACTATTTCAAGCAGACTATTTCAAATTTCACTGGGGGATTATTACAACATGGTTGATATAACAATACAAAGTGAAGTTGGGTACCCATTAAGAGAAACAACACTTTGACATATTTTGTAAAGTTTCCCTTTAGAGGGTAACTCGTGTCAAATTTCACCATATTATGTTTTAGCTGTTTTTGACAAATGTCTACGTCACTTTCTCATAAATCGGTAAGGTTTTCGAATCGAAATGCACATTTTCTAGAAATTGATGGTTTAATCCCACCCGGACAGCTCGCTTCGATGCTGTTGAAATTGCGCTACGCCGACGATGTTTCGTTGATGACGTCACAACATGAACATTTTCGCGGTTGCAGTGGTTTACATTCAGCGATTTTATAATAAATCTAATCAAAAATGGAAAATTTGAGCTTTACATTTGTGATCAACAATTAAAAACGGACGTATTTCCGCAAAGTTGTAAATCACATCATAGTATCACTTTAAGATAGTCGTGGACTTTTCAGCATTTTGTCACCACAGTGCTCTGTAACCCATCCCCTCAACTTATTATCAACACAACAAGTCACAGATCATATAAATAGACAAGGAACTCGTAAAACATTTGCAGTAACCATGGTAACAATACAGGAAGCTAAGCTGATCGCTGAAACAGATCGGCACAAACAGAACTCCAGCTCCACACACGTCAAACAACCTTACCTGACACACTTCACAAAACTGAAACCCATCAGTGAGATCAATTAAAATAGCAAAATACGTTCGCTCAAGATGATGAAATGTAAAATGTAACTTATATTGCGCTTTGAACTGATCACCTTTCTGTAGAAACCCAGGGGGGCACATAGTACGTCGCTACACTTAGCCGTTTCAGGCCAACGGAAATTACTGAATGACACTGGCCAAGCTTTGAACCCATGACTTTCTGATCACAAGTCAGACGCTCTCACACTATGCCACTCTTCCACCAGACCTCCCTGACAAAGCTCCAGTGATGCGTGAAGCTGACAGTCAACGAGGACTCCACATCAAATGTCACGCCAAAGTTAATTTTCAACTTTCAGATCTTTTTAAGAGATTAAAGACAAATAAGTTATCTTTTGAAAATGTTCTGATTGTGTGGTCAAAATTGTGATATTGACCACCTAATAGAGCAAATTCTCACCAGAAACGTCCATCAGCAATGTGATGTCTTGTTGAAAATGATGTTATTAGGATGAGAATTAATCGCAATGGTGACTTACCGAGTAGGGGCGGTTGTGACCGTAGCAAACCAGAGCTTACATCCTGTGTGGTTGCGAATCATGAATGGCACAAACGGCGTCCGCGTCTTGTGACTGGAGACAGTCCGACTGACTGGATTGGGGCTGAAAATAAGGAGACAACAGTCAGGGTGAGGCGTAATGGGGCTAAAACCCACTGGCAGAGCAGTACCGTCATCCCCACAACTGTGATCAGTGGACATGTAGCCAACTCAGTTACGGTGACTGGAGACAGTCCGACTGACTGGATTGGGGCTGAAAATAAGGAGACAACAGTCAGGGTGAGGCGTAATGGGGCTAAAATACACTGGCAGAGCAGTAACGTCATCCCCACAACAGTGATCAGTGGACATGTAGCGAACTCAGTTACGGTGACTGGAGACAGTCCGACTGACTGGATTGGGGCTGAAAATAAGGAGACAACAGTCAGGGTGAGGCGTAATGGGGCTAAAACCCACTGGCAGAGCAGCACTGTCATCCTCCCAACTGTGATCAGTGGACATGTAGCCAAGGCAGTTATGGACATATTTTAGTAACTTACTTTTCCTCGCCGTCAATCATATTGTAATAGTCATCCATCCAGATCTTCTTGGTCTTTTTATACTGTTCCATCAAGACTGAGCTCACGTTGATGTTCAGCACATCAGATGCTGAAAGATAACAGAGCATGTGATTAGCTCAGAACATTACTATTACTGTTAGAACACTTTAATTGTTAGGGCACTATCTGTCGGTTAAGCTTTTAGTGTTTTTTTCCTGTAGGGAGGATTCTCCATTGTTAAAATCCTATTCCTTTGCCCCAGATACTACTTTTTGAAACATTACAATGACGTTTTTGATAGATAGCGCGCTGGAAACATGCTGTACCTACCAGTGACATTGACTGTCAATTTCTCTCTCTCTGGATCATATGGTGTCCTGTTCCAGGCGAGCTGGCATCTGAAATAAAGTTGATGCTACTTTAAATCTGAGCTATCCTCAATACCTTCCTACAAAGGAACTTTCATCTAAGAATAACTAACCGAGTAACAAACAAGGACATGTGGAAAAGAGCAAATAATGAGGAACCAATTGAGACTGAGATACTTCATTAACCCTGGAGTTGAATCGGGCATGCACTGAGATAACTGCCATCCAGCATCACCCGACAAGCCCGGACATGGAACCCACATACATGGAAACAAACTACACACAGAAATTTATATCAGAAGATTTTCATTTGTAAATACGAATAGTAGCTTCGTGAAAATAGTGGGTTTACAAAAGTCTTCTTACCCCCATGGTTCAATGACTGGCTCCCAGCCAGACAGCACTCTGTTGAAGTAGTTAGCTGATAACTTGAAGTTGGCCTGGCCAGCAGACTTGTGCTGGAATTTCTGTAGGAAATGGAGACCTGAAAAAATGAATTTGAAAACGGTTTGTTCCTTCATTCCACGCTTTAATGGGGTGTGATTTACCAAAGACATTGAACCTGTAATTTGGGCGAGCCTGACTATAAATATTGCAAACTCCAGGTATTTTAAAGCCCTGACTACACAGGCAAGATCTAAACAAGGTGGCCATAACTCCAGGCCACTCACAACAGCAGTGATACGCACCAACAAATGCAAAGAATAAGAAGTCTACCCACCTGCAAAGTTGAATTCAGCGAGCGGCACGTCAGCGTCCTGACAATCGTCAATCAGGCACAAACATATGAGACTCGCACGAACCTCGACCCCAGACACCTGCATCCCAGGCTTCTCCTCAGCAGCTACAGCAGATGTCATGCTCCGGGTTATTTCGCTTGCCTCAAGTAGATCTGAGTTAATCAAGTGAGAAGTGGTCAATAAGTTTCAGAATTTCATATTTGCCTTTTCACTACCTATTGCCTCTACGAAAGGGCCGACTTTTTCACAGCGGAGATTCAGCTAGCATACTCATTACGGACTACAATCAACATGCCAGAATCTTTAGTGGTTGGTGAAAGTGACGGACGAAAGGAACAAATGTGGCCTGTAAAGAGGTCAATTTGAATAACCAGCATGTTTTTGACTCCTTTCCTGAGGTGGCGATCCATCTTTGATAAGAGACTCGAAATCCCCCAAAGGCAAAACCGATCACGTCTCAATGTATCGTTGTGGCGTAATTTGCTGGCTCTGTTTGTTCGTAACGTGCGACATCATTTATCTCATCAGCGGATCTCATGAGACGTGATTGGTTTTGCCATGGTCATTTCACCTCCTTCGTTGATTTCAGGTGTCAAAGCTGACCTCCTCGTGAGATCTGGAAAGGTACACAAGTGACTGCACCCCCTAGTGGATTCAAATAGCCACTATCTCATCATGATGTTAGTCCTATTATCTGTCCTTACCAGGTTTCACAGCTTGATTCTTTGCTTGGTCAGCCTGTTTGGGCAGTGAGTTCATAATGGCAAGAAAGAGCTGCATGTCATTGTAAGAGAGTCGGATATTCATGGTGCTGAAGCCAACCTGAAATAAAACAATAGTACCAATACACAAATAAAGGTTTCTATCAGGCCTTTTTCATAACAGTAAACCCCTAAAATTTTTGTGATCTGTGAAAACTTCATAAAGCATTTTTAAACTCCACATTTTTTCATAAATTCCGAAAAATTCCGAAATTTTACAAAATATTTCGTTTTTGCAAATGAAATATTTCATATCTGACTTAGGCTTTCAGCAACTTTGAGATGACCCCTTATTTCATTTCTTCTCATGGCATCAAGGAATTATGAGATGATCCCTCACCTCTAAGAGTGGTGGTCTATCTTCATCCAGCGTCGCATCGAGCAAACCGCTCGGCTCAACATTCCTCGGTATGCAAGCACCATTGCCGTTCATCTCAATTGTAATCGTCATCGGGTCAATGATCGACAACGCCGTCTCATTTTCCGATGCGAGGCAGCACGAGAACACCTCGAGACTCTGTAGACTGCATGATAGAGGGCGCTCTGAGAAGGATGGTTTGTGGGTCAACACTGCAGTCATCTGGAAAGGATATTTCAGAATTTAACAAGGACGAAATATCTACCCGGTTGAACCTCGTTATGATAATCTACTTTCAATTCATCTTTCCAAGCCTGCCATTTGAAAAGTACATATCAGTAAGTAAAGGAAAACCGAGTTCGAGATGCTGCTAGTTTTATAGCCAATGGCTAAAACAGGCTATGGCTGGCTACTTGGAAGATAAAATGGCTAAAGTGTTTCCCTCGGACTTAAAATCAAATGGTTCGTTATAATTCCTACCTTAAGTATTACAGCATTGGTGTCCCTAGCTGTCGTGTCTTCCACAACCACAATATCTGTCTCAGTTACATTCAGCTTCAGCTCGAATGGAATTTCTGCTGGCTATAATCATAAAGAGGATAAAGGATAAAGAGTTGTGCAGATAATGTAGGGTGTAATGGGGGGGGGGTCTGAAATCCAAGGGTCCATGAGCTGGCAAGAGCCTTCCATCCGGTGTTTAGTAGCTGGAAAACGGCACTGTTTTAGCAGCTTTTGATAAACATTTACCCCTTATGAGAATGAACTTTTACCGAATCTCAGCTGTATGTCTCATTGAAAGGATGTGACAATGGCAGTTAATTATATCTTGTTCAGTTTTGGTGACAAAGTTCCCCTCATATTCTTAACTGAAGGTATCTGAGAAACTGCAATGACTCACCTTTTCATAGACAGGTACTCTCTTGGTGACAATGCCACCCCCCACATTCATGGGACTCTTGGTCTGGGCGCGCAGACTTTCATACATGCCAGACTTGCCCATCATATTCAGACTCGAGTCTTCCTCTGGATGGAAAATAAAAATATTTCAGTAAATAAAGAAATCATAAAATTTGTGGGGAACAACTCATGCACAGGACTTTTTGGGCTTCACAATCAACTTCAAACTGAAGTCTTCAGCGACTTTAACTTTTGATGTCAACTCCACTCCTGCATTTGTGTAATCATTTTCCAAGCACTGACCAGGATCAGGAGTGGCAGCAAGGTTTACTGGGTACGAATACTGGACAGAACATATTCAAGATGGTCTTTGGCCCCAGTAACACTGTCAACCAGCGACCTAATTGGTTTCCCAGAAAAGACAATTACGCAACTGATCCGCCAACTCAGAAAACCCACTCAGTTGTTTCACTATCTTACCTTTTAGAAATGGGTTGTCGGGATTCGTGAGTAAGTACTCCTTGACAGCCAATAGCCAGTCTATGACCCCCATCAGCCTCATGTTGTTGAGCAGGATCGTGAACCTGGTGTACAGCTTGGTCGACCTGTAGTGAAGTTCTAGCTGGAGGGTGTTGTCGTTCTTGCCTCGCTGCCTCAAGGGTTGCAGGACGTTCTCAAAGACGTTTGGCCTTGTGTTCACTGGCTGGTCTGGAAGTTGATTGCATACCAATTATGTGATAGTGAGTAATTACACTGAGTGAAACCTTGATTTTAAATGGCTGTATGTTTTTTAAATATGATTCATAATGTAAACAAACAAATTTTCGTGTCTCTTCATATATATTACAAAAAAAAGTTTTTTGTAAATTTCACATTTTTGCCAACTGAGGTTAAAATAAAATGCTATCACAAGCATCAAACCATGTTACCATACCTTGATATCTGGTGTCCGAGGCAACAATCTCCTTGGAAACCAAATCCACATCTTTCGACTGGTCGGAATAACTCTCATACGTCAGTCGCGATGAGATGAAGTCAAGCTTCGCCAGGGACGATTCTTTCTTGCTGGGTGCAAAGTGCTCGTGGAGAAGCTCCACACTCACGTTCACAAGGTCCAAGTTGATGGAGACACATTTCCAGACATCACCACTAAGCACAGTCTAGATGGAGAGGAAATTACAATCATTAGCTCTAAAAGGAAACTTCCAACTATCAGACTTGCCCAATGGTGTAACAGAAATTTCTTCTCATGATAAATTGTCTCTGGATAACAACATTGCCACCTGAACTTACATGAATCTTCGGATCCTGCAAATGTGACATCAGCGTCTTTGAAAAGAATTCCTCCAGCGGTTCGCCGAGATTGTGGTCCAGGATTCCCCTGATGAGCTTATACTGAGCGAGGTCAATGGAACATTCGACGGCTGACAGCATGCCCATGATGGCAAAGTCTGGTGAGGAATGGCTCACGTCTCCCTCAAGGTTTCGCTCGACTTGCAGCTTGAGGACACACTTCTCCTTCAGCGGCTTGTTCGGCTGGAGAGTATCAAAAGAGAAGAAATGTAGAGAGGTTTTGCAACACCTTATTTGTGTAGTAGGGTGTGCACGAGTCCTACGAGAGAAAACTTTGATTCGTGCAAGTGTATTTAGTAATTTTCACTCACATTGTCAAACTGTTAAAAACACACTCTTGAGTTTTTTTATATTGATGGAACAAACGGTGTAGGTGCTATTTTGCTGGTTTTTGTGTGTCTGTTTCACATAGGCCTATTACACATACATGTAATACAGGCCATTTGTACATGTGCCCTTCAACTGGTCAAAAAGCATCTGCACACTATCTCATCTTGACACATCAACATTCACAGAATTGATCTACTCATGAGCTCAACAGAACTGTGTGAAATTCTTGAAACTTTGAAGTTCGGCTCAGGGCAGGGTAGGGAATGTTCGAGTCCATAATCTTTTACAACTTTTAGAATTTTCAAATGGCTTACCTGTCTCTGTACCACAAACGATGGGAACTCCAGATCTGCATCCAGATTTCCAGCGTAACTTTTCTTCTCCACGCGCTCGGCCGAGAAGAGATCCATGTCCACCAAATCAACATACGTCACATCCAAGAGACAGAAGTAAGATATTTCACTTCCCGCATGACTCTGACAAAAAGTACCACTAGATGGTGGCACCTTGCCCGAAAACTTCTGCCGTTTTTCATCAACAGATCTCGGCGTTGTTGGCGACTTTGGTTGAGATCCATGGCCATTTTGACCCTGTGCACATGGAATTGAGTTCAAAGAATGCAACTGCGAAGTTGACATACTCTCATAAACTGAATCATTCCCTTCAACAGTTTCGAAGGATTTCATATCAGGACTTGAGCTGTCCATACTGTTGGCAAAGGACTTATCAACAGGACTTGGATTCAATACTTCAAAATCGGCCAACGTTAATTTATTTGTAGCCGGATTAATCGGCTTAAATGCTTCCTCGCGCAAGTCATGGTCTAAGCTTCCGTACACACTTTTAGTCATAGAGTTCAGCGAGTACAAGTTTACATCACTCTTGATGCTGATATTGTCTTGTTCGCGTGGCGACCCATCCGGTAAGGTGCATCCTGGGGGAGTGCCTAACGAACTCTCAAACATGGAGTAATCCATACAGTTCAGACTAGAAGTGCTGCCACTCAAATCGAAATCGTGGCTGATCACACTAGCGTTTATATCAAAACTTCCCGACATGCTCTGCTCGGCGCCCTTCATCGTACTATTCAAGGGAGCATCCGGTTTCTTCTCATCCTCCTTCTCCGATACGAAGGGATCCTTCATTGTGGCCAAGATCGACCCCTCTGAGCCATTGACAAGGAACGTATTGGACACAGTCAGTGTTCCCAAGTCCACGACTAAGATATCTTTAGAGAGGGAGCTGTGGGGTATCAGTATAACGGGAGAACCGGCAACAACGTCTAAGGATATTCTTGCTCCTCGTGTAGCTGTTTCACTGATCTGGAAACAGGATGAACAACTTTTAAAGGTCGACCAACTCATGAACCCAACTTTATGGATTCAAAGATAATGTGAAACTTTACAGTGATACAGGGAACTGGCGATCCAAAAATCTGTGGTTTGAATCCCAGGCAAGAGAACTTGATTTTTCTGTACTTTTTTCATTCTTGCTGATTCTTGGTCAAACCCCGATCTCATATCCCAAAGATGTACTTCAAACTTAGGAATGCTTCGACTGACATACTTTTTCATGGAGACAATTCACATCATAACCCCACTGATGAGCCTATGCGATGCAAAACAAATGAGGCGAAACGCGTCTGGAGGTCTATTTAAAAGTATCTATGTTTTAAGGAACTGTACACAGTGCCGCCTGTTCCCATATTTTCATACTTTTTCATGGAGAACATAATTTCTACTGGATCCAATTTCAATTCAATATTTTTTGCAATAAATTCATTCTGAGCACCATGACTCCATGATGAGATTTGGAGTTGAGCTAATTTTTTTGACAACATTTCACGGTAAAAACGTTTCCAGGAAATAAAGAACTTCTTTAAAATCGTACCTTTTTTCCAGCAGACGCAGCTCTCATCCTTCCGAGTAAATCTTGTAGCTGCATGAAGTGCTGACAAAACGCTATCGTCTCCGACATGAACCTCTGGGTATGGGTGTACCGTACGGATGCCATGCGCAGTTTGACACGGATGTCGTGAGGTCGGACATTACCAGGGTCAGGAGTGCCATATCTAAAAAGAATGAATCAAAATAGATCTGCCTTATATGAAGCACATTAGCATTGTGACTGAAGCCTGATGATTCCATATGTAGTGTACCTATGGAAACCAACTTCTACATTTTCAAAGCAGTACAGGCAGTTACCATAATACCAATGTTGTTACTAATCAGTGTTAAAAAGAGGTCACATTCACTACCCATTGAGCTGAAAATCTTAAATCATTATCATCATCAAACCTCTCTAGTTTATCTCTAGTACATGTACTTGGTACTAAACATTTTAAAGCCTGATCCAGTAATACTTACTTAAAAACATCAAAGTCAAGGGCCTGGTCTCCCAAGGTCATGAACTTCTCACGATACATTGCTCCATGAAGTGACGTATCCATCAGCGACATGCTCCCTAGCTTTCCCACGATGGCGAAGTTTCCGTCGCGAAGTGACACATGAGCGCCGACCTTTGAGACGCTAGCTTTAGCAAGTTCGTAATCGGGTTTGTTGAGTATGAGAGAGAGGCTCTGAATGTTTAAGTTGACCTCTGTGTTGATTACTTCCTCATCTGAAAGAAGTGCAAGTCATTTAGTTCCTGAGGGGAAGCATGCCGGCGATATCGCAAGAAAATGGCATTCTGATCAAATATTTCTCTCAGAAACGCAGCAGTTAAACAAAATGTTATATTTCATCTTACGTCTGAAGTACATGTAACTAAAAGAATAATCAAAGTTATAATCCTTTTGTATTCTATGGGACATTCTCTACCAAAGCTAGGAAAGAGGATAGAATCTTTCTCAAACCCATCTACTGTCACTAACCCATAGTGGCAGGCACCACATGACAATCAGAAAGAGACATTCCATCTCCGGGAACTCCACTAAGATGCCCAATGCCTACACTACAGGTTTGCAAGTCAAAACTGATTTCTACGATAGAAGTTACTTACAGAATGGTGAATCATCCATGCTAGTCATTTTGGACATGGTGCGAGACATCTTGGCTCTCTCCTGCACCAAGTCCTCATCGTAAACCTTGGCTCCCATCCCCAGGAAGTCCAGCAGGACGACCCACGTCTGCAGGTTGATGACGGTGTCCAACGAGTTGAAGTCAACGTCGACGAACCTGTTGGTCTGAAAGTGAGAAAGTAGCAACTCATGAATTGGCATGTTCAATCATGAACTAGCGTCATGCCGAGTGTATAGATGAACAGAGTGTCACAGCTTATGAAACGGCCACACAGATTCGGCTGATGATACACTCTTTACTTCCAAACTTCTATCACCAATACCAGGCTCCTAGCGAGAAGGCAACTTGTACTTTATATCTAACTAGCTGGCGGCTCCCGACTGGCTGCATCGAAAAGAGCTACCTAACGGAGCTGTATGTCGCTGGCACTTACCTTGTTGTACTTCTGAGTATATTCAGGGGACTTCTTATCGACCAGGAGAACATTGATATGTACGAGTGCATCACCAATGGGCAGCTTCTCTTGGGAGGTTGATCGTGACATGAACGGGGATGGTGGAGGGGTACATGGGTACTCAGCCGGTCTGAATAGAAAGAAATTCAAAAACACTCAAAGCAAATTGCTAACTTTGCACTGACTTTAGCTTGGCTTCAAGTCTTAAGGGCTAAACTGAAGGATATGACACTACCGGTAAGTTCAAGTTAATGCCTAAAGATTAACAAGCATGCCCAGTCTCTGAAAGGGATAAGACTCTGGGAGGAAAGACTGGACAACATTTCCAACCAAGCAGAGAGATGAAATAGCTAGGGTAGGACGGCACTCACCCTTTGTTTGATTCCTTGATATTCATCCCCCGAACAACAGTCGCCGATTTGGAATGATGAGCCACAAACGCATTTTCTTTATGCAAATTAGACGGCAACGATGACGGCATACCAGGAGCAGGAGGTAGGATGGTGCTGTTGGGACATGATGTTGAAAGGAAGGGCTTCGATGAGGCATTATGTGACGGTTCGACTTTACTTCCAGACGACACCACCAGGTGGCGATGGCGTGAGTCCGGCTCTTGAAGTAAGTCCTCCATATCCAATGCCTGAAGTGTCACCTGTATCGACGTTGTCGTTGGGTTATTTTTCTCCATCACAACATTAAAATTCTGAAATTTGATATTCACCAAACCTTGTTCCCCATCCGCAAAATCGCCTCGCATTTCGACATCAAATATTGGCAAGTCGAAATTCGCCTTCAAAGTCACAAAGGAGTTTTTCTTAGCCTCTTTGGTAACTTCCAATTTTTTCTTACTGTTCGTCTGCAAGAGAATACTTTGCAGTGTTTCGTCCAGTTTCAAGGCAGACACGCCTGGTTCCATACTGTCTTCAGCAGCCTCGTCCAACGTCTCCTCCTTGCAATCCCTTTTGTCCCCTTGTTCCATCGTCTCGGGGAAATCCTCATTGTACGTGATATTATCAACAGTTCGCAATATTTGTTCGTAGACTTTCTTGGCAAGAACAACCCGCAATGGATTCACGACGCGTCCCTTTATCATGATTGTGGATTGCTCCTCTTCCGTTGGAACAGACTCCCCAGCACGGGGCGTGAAGTCTTCCCCAAGGCTGAAATCATGCGTCAAGTTCAAAATTTTCACCTCCGGGTCAATTTTGTCGATCGTCAACTCGACCATGGTATCGTGAAGTATCTGTTCACCAATGTCCGTCCTAGAGAACAACTCTGTCTGCGACAGACCTTTCAGTTTCGGTGCCAATTCGTCAATATTCATGGAATATAAACTCATGTCACGAATATCGACATAAATCCGATCCTTATTTTCCACGACGCTACCCAGATGCATCGGAGTATCCAGATTCATCATCGTAGAGTGATGCGCTTCCGGATTAACATTCCTGATGGAGATTTTCCCAAGATGTGCCACCAAAACTTCTGGACTCGTTTGGGTCTTCGGGAGGACGATGATCGGAGTTTGTAAAACAGCGTCTATTTTTAGATTAATCTCGTCCTCAATGTCCCCTTCTCCTTCAAGGTCATCTGGAATATCCCCAAGAGACATACTGATTCTACTCCTGCGATACGTGCTCGGAGAATCTAAACTCATCGTACTCCCATAGAAAGACGCACCAAGCAACTCGGATCGTTTGTGTACTAAACCCATGGCGACCTCCGTGGCAGCATATTTTAACGACTCGGCCACATTCGACATGTAGTCTTTGAACTCGGTAGCGCACTCTGACAAGTCGTTCAGAAACTGTGGCGAGTGCGTATAAATCAACGACGCCATTCGGAGCACAAGATTGACGCTGTCCTCTTTCGGTGCCTCCTGGCCGTATAGATGACTGTGAATCAGTAAATCATCATCGTCCTCCCCTAAATACGACTCGTCGCTTGCTTTGACCTGGCGTAAATGAAATGATAACGCACATGCCTCCGATCCAATCTCCGTCATGTCTTGCATGTAAACTGATTTGAACATGGATTCGTGAGCGGTTTTGTACATGTCGGCCTGATGAGGCATGGGGTTGTCCACATTTGGATCATGGCCAACCGTGACCACCTTCTGATGGTGCGTCCCCTCCGGGGTCAAGTCAATCATCTGAAGTCCTCCAAGGGACCCTTTCACTTCCATAGTTTTTCCTGGAATGATACGAAAATTTGTTCAAAATCGAAAATCATTTGCTAGATGATCTTGATGGACGACATCATGGGCTTGGCAGGACGAATGATTGCCGGCCTGATCCACCTTGGCAAGAACCAAACAGCCTGGTGCCCCAGCCCCCAACAGTGCAGGGTCGCCCCAATAGCCGTGCACACCTGTGGCCAATGAACAATGATGACAAACCTAAGAATTCCCTGCATTTCCATTAAAGCCTCACTGTATTGAACTTTCATTGCATCTGCACTTAATGAAATGGCAGCTTTAAAGCACTTCTTACGAGTACTTTTGAAAATAAACAACCAGTGAAGCAACATTTGCTGAAAAACAGCAGACAGCACTATAATGTACTGCAATACAGTGTAATGCATTACATGTATACACTGCATTAATGGTTGTGTACATCTGCATGTAGAAGACTGCATACAGTGAGGCTTTAATGAAGGACCAAGCACTCTGCCTGCTACAGTATTTCAAGAAAATCATTGTGATACTTTACCCTTTTTAAATTCTGGCTGAAACACTGTAAGTCAAAATAAGGTAAATGAGACCTAAAAACAGTGACTGGAATTATCACACAGAAGTGGCCCTGGTCGTGTACAAGCCTACTGATTCAACCACCGATTTTCACAGACGCCATGCCAATATTTTCTCAAACGCAAACTTGTGGATGGAAAGACTTTTAACAGTTTTAATATTTCTTCAAAAGAAACTTCAAAACTAACCATATTGGATCTTTGCTGGAGGTATGGAGTCCACTATAGGCTACCTACCACCTATGCGGTATCTTTTACTTGCCCTGGCATAGACACTCAGGTACAAGGGACCACGGCATTTTGTCTCATCGACAGACTTTCGAATATTTTAACATTGTACAGGTTGTGAAGAGCAGGACTTTTAGTTCCTTGAAAGATGCATCGGTTCATCCAGAAATACAATCCTGGGTTCTCTCAGGGACCAAATGCTTGGAAGTAAAGAGTGTCAACAACTAGCCTATCACCTACCTATCGTTGCCTCTATCTTGGCACCAGTAAGAGTAGCAGTGGCCACCTTCTTGCCGACCATGTGGCTGTCTTTCTCAACAGCTCTCATCAAGAGGATGTTCAGCCTCTGGAACTCGGCGGTCACTTCGGTGGTGGTTTCGACCGGCTCGACTTCCTCCGATTGGTTGGCGGGATCTTTGAGGTCTGCGAGTAGATCAGGGTTTGACGGACGCTTCTCTTCAGGTAAGACCCGCTTGAAGAAGCTTAGGAGTTCTACGATGGTCTGGGTATTGGCTGAAACATGCAAGAGACAACATGTGTTATCAAATTCTCAAACTGATATTATCTTCTTCTACATCTGCAGGTGGTATTGTCAATTCCAATGGCCTTAGCATAGCGTTATATAGGCCCACTCTAAGCCGTAATCTTTTCACTGGTACATCCCACAGCAAATTCAACATTAACCACCTCACTATGGAATATCAAGCCTTCCCTGGCATAGGCAATCAGACAGAGAGAATGTCAGTCTTTTGTCTCATTTAAATGACTGGTATGAACACTTCCGATTGGAACAGTGCAAAATTTATGGAACTAACCTATGATGTCCAAGCTGTTGAACTGGATGTTCAATAACTGCACCGTCTCTTCACTCGTTGACGACGGACCATTTGGACTGATCTGTTCAAACTCCACCGTGATGAGAGCCTCACTATCATTGGCAGACGAGTTCGTAGAAAACGCGGAATCCGGTGGCGTCATGCTCAACGGAGGCGGCTGAGCAGCAGACGTGAAATTCGGAAATCCTTGGAATGAGGAGCCAGAGTTGACTAGGGATTGGAACGCAGAGGAGAGGACTGATTGCACTGTGTTGAATGGGCCGGAGGTGGATCTTGATGCTAGCATGTCATCGCTAGGAGATTGGGGAGACTGAGGTGACTGGGGTGACACTGGGCTGTTTGGGTCTGAGTCACGTATGCTCCCACTTTTACTATCAATACTGGAAAAGGAAAGGAGAGACAGCTTTATTTCATTGTCTGGGGCTCAAAGAACATTTCTATCAAGATTACCTGTACTTCTCATTTGTTTGTAGTACGTTGAATCAACAAAAACTTCACCTTCAAAAGCACACTTTAAAGAAGAGATTTTGTCTTACCATAGATTTCTATGAGATGCCACCAACAGCTCAAAGTCTTGTCCATATGTCTGCAGAGCGTCGACCACAAGTAAGCTATGTACAGTGAGCATGATTGATGTATCATACGGGCGCTTGGTGAAGTTTGCTCTTGCTCCAGACACTTGGAGTTCAGCCACAGAACGACCTGCAAAAGTAAACAAAGATTGAAATCATCTCAGAAACAATACAAGATCCTCACTAAGGATGCTGGAGTATGGGGTGTTACCAGATCTAGGAATTTAGAGCTTGGGGGGGTTAAGGGCCTAGCTTTATTTATTTGGGGTCATGTCAAGACATTGGTTCCTTACAGGGTAATTCAGTAGTAGGCCTATTTCCTTTGTGATTCTAATATTGGGTGTAGGCCTATGTGGGTTCTCCATGCCTGTGTTCTGGGCCATTTGACCAGTTCATGTCCGTGTGAGAGGTTTAAAATATATATCTATATCATTTACAGAAGTGTCATAAGTTATTGCTCTGAAGAAGAAAGTCTATTGTCATCCGGAAGAAGCAGTTTGTCTGTCCCCGGCTACAACCGTTCGTCGTGTAGTGCTCAGTTCAGGCATCTTTAGAAAGGCATTGAACCCTGCCATCAAGGATCTTTATCAATCAATCAATTAGTCATAGTAATAAGAGAAATGTCGGCGTGGAGAAGAAAAACGCACCTCTACTTTGGATTTCAAGCGACATCTGATTGATCGAGAACTGCATGATTAGTTGTCGTGAGTCAGCAGCATATTCCCGGGACTGATCGCCATCTGCAAGGCTGGAAAAGAAAGTTATCAATTACACTCTTTACTTCCAAATTACTAATTGTAATGCCAGGCAGCTGGAGAGAAGGCAGTTTGCACCTTATATTTTACTAGCTGGCAGCTGACACTGAAAACAGATGCCAATTGGGCTTGAACCTTTGACATTCCATCCATGAGACGAACACCTAAGCACGAGGCCATCGGGACAAGTACAGGTACAAAACAAATGAGTATTCTAAAATACCTTGGTACCGTAAAGTCAACTTTTAAATGGAAAATGCATAAGCCTCGTTCTGAGAGCGGAGTGTTTTGGACACGCAACCAAGTTCCCTCGGGTTGCACTAAAATGTGGAACCATGCACACGTCACGTCAATGGAATTTCAGCTCACTTCAGAAGTTTGAGGCTCTCAAAACACTGCTTCAAACACAAATCAGTCAAGGAAGCATCAACCACCCTAAGTTTTTTAATGAGCACTACACATATTTGCCGAGAAAAACGCTCCAATTTGCGCGGATTTTAGCATCACTTGAGCGAGCCGATGCGGACTTCCTATGCGCGCTGTACAAAATGTACATGTCTCATTTTCTGTAACGTTGCCGTAACATAATGTAAACAATGGCGCTACCGGCGCTCCGGCCGGGCCGGCGATGGATGGAATTTGCCAAATTCGCACATATTCAAGTTATTTTCGTGGCCTATCTTTTTAAGTTTGAGGTATTTTAGAATAGAAATTGAACCCTCGGCTTCGGACCTCGGTTGAGTTACCAAGACACTCTCGGGTGGAGCTAAAATTTCGTCCAAACCCTCGCCTGTCGGCTCGGGTTTGGACTGTATTTTAGCTCCACCCTCGAGTGTCTTGGTAACTCAACCAAGGTCCTCCGCCTCGGGTTCAATTCCTTAAACAAAAAGTTTGAATTTGATAAAGTCATTTGATAAAGACATTACCATTCGGTGGAAAGGTATCAATGAGGACTTTCTTTTGGTACCATTTAGCTGAGGGAGCATTGATTTGTTCTGGGTTTGATCATAAATTTTCAGTTTATTCTTGAAATACCCAAAGAACTTACTTGGTTGTGCTCTTGCTGAGAGCAGGATGGGTACTGAAGTACATGCTCTGATCGACTGTGGCCTCAGATACGTCTGCCATGGAATCAGCCTGCACGTCTACAGGGCTGGATTTACTCGACGGGGGCGCTGGCTCTGGCTCCATCAGCAGACGCATGCACATTTTTAACGCTTGGATCTGAAAAACCGAAAACATTCAGTCCATGTACTTTACTCCAGCCAGGGATAGGAGGATAAAGTGCCATATTTTGCCAAATGCAAACTCGAGTGACCAACACAATATAAAGAAATGGTAACAACTATATCAAAGGCCCTCTCCGTTATATATCATTAGGTTCAGCGATGATAAACAAGTTTTTTTTCATGAATGGTCTCAGCTATGGATGATTAGGATCGCCACTTTACCTTACTCTCATTGACATGGACAACCAATGATGGGAGGTTTCCCGCTAATGTTGCACTTGGCCACTTAGGGTCGGCTGAGTATATCAATCGCCTAGAACACAAAACAGTATGATCATCAGATTGGTACCAGGCTTGCCCGGGAAGTTACCCTGCAGTAGACCAGCATCATATCCAGGGAGACAATAGCCCTGTCAACTTTAGAGTTTTAACTCCTCTTAAATCACTGCTTGTGCATATAGAAGATCACCATATTGCAAAACTTGAAAAGCTCGGTTTTCTCAATATCAGTCAAGATGATTTGGAACAGTATCACAATCAATGGCTCAGTTTTACAAATCAAAGAGAGCAGCCTACCTTTCGAATTGTAGAGAAATACTGAATCTATCGACGACGTGCATGTGCCCTGTTCCCTTAAAATGAGATTGTCGCCAGTTGTCACGCGCTCTCCCTGTCATGACCTGCAGGTCGGACAAGTCTAATGTGTACCTGAAATGACAAAATGACATTTAGAAAAAAGATATACACATTTTTTTTAATTCAGTCAAATAAGTCATCCTTCAAACACCATTATGCCACCAAAGTTTCTACACATGCTAACTACCTTTTGGGGGGTTTTCCACTGTGCTCACTTATTGAGCATTTTGTTGCAAGGGGCGTGCCTGTGCCCACTGTCTTTTCCCGGGGAAGTGGAGTAGATCACAATGTCCTTATATGTCTCTCTTGGACAGTATCTTTGGCTCGTCATAGGCACCAGGAACACGGTATGTTTCAAATTTCATTCAAAGGACATGACAATCAAATGAGTCAAGTTCTAGTTCACGTACCTATCATATATTTTCTCATGTAGTAACGCTTGGTCACTAAATTCATCCCCCATCACGTCACTGAGAACTGGACTTGACGGATTTTGGCCAACACCGCCTGCACTGATTTGGTCCCCACTGATTGAGCCAGTGGGAATGGTGCTGTCATCTAGAAAGACAAGGTGGACATCATTCTAGTTGTGGCATGGGAAAGAGATTTTTAGTCGAGGCATGGCCGATCTGTTTCTTCTTCTGCTTCTCTTGACCACTCAAATTTATGAGTGGTTGGCATATTTCTATGGTTACAGTATGGTATCGGTCAAGATGAGAGACGTAATAATATTATTTTGTTTTTCACCCACCTTTTTCAGTGTCCTTTTCTGCAATTTTATGTGGCACGCTACCGAACTGGAGATGACCAAAATCAAACACCACCATAATCGTGTTAGGATCATTGAAGTTCTCAGGAATGATGATCTGGGGGGCAGATATGTCAAAGTCCATTGCCCATCTTTTACCCTGAATCTAAAAATTGTTGGAAAAAGACAAGATTATTATGTTTTTTTCATGCCACACCAATGTGGGCACCAATCACTGGTGTCCTCGAGCAAGAAACTTACATAAATGGCTCCATATTTGGAATGAGACATTTTCAAAGTTCTTTGTACCCAGTAAATTTGCCAGGGCAAGCCAGAGACCCCAACAAGTGAGAAACAAGAGTAGCTTGCGATGTTCAATAGAGTTACCAACCAATAAACCTAAGTGGTGACCTTTCCAAGAGTCGAACCCATGACCTCCTGATACTGAGCCCTGTGCTCTAACTACTATGCCACTGATCCCCTCACTAGAGGTCGGACGAATCCAACTTACCGCATCCTCTCCCTCCAGGAGTTGATCCAGAGTGTGTTTTATACCCGCTTTTGTTTGATTCTTTAATTCTTCATAACGCGTTTTGGCAGCAGCTGGCAAACATCAAGAGAAGGATATTAAGATATACATGTATATAGAATAGAACCTCTCCATAAAGGATACCTTTGATACTGACAGGTTCTGCCCTTAATAGAGAGGCAGTTTAACAGAGAGGCAAACCAATTAGATAGGTCAAATTGAATGGAAACTACCAATTTTGAACCAATCCTAGTGTCCTTAGGATAAAGAAGCTGTCAAATATTGAAATTATAATTTACATGTATCATGTAACAATTGTTGTAAACTACAGTGACGGTATCCAGTTTTACTTCTACTATTCTGATTTTATTGTCTGGTCCGTGTGTATCATCGGTTGATCCTGTACTTCTCAACATGTGCCATTTGGACAGCCCACCTGCTTGACTACAACAGAATGTTTCAACAACAGAGTCGCAACAAAGTCTATAAGGTCACAACGTCATTGAGAAACCACCCCGGAGTCATGATGTCATTCAAACTGTGAACTTCGAACAAGACAGATGCAAGTCAACCCCAGCCACCCTGATGAAGCCTAGAGGGGCAGAAACGCGCGTCGGTGGAGCAACACAAAAGCCCAACAATAGGGACTGATGGACATTGTTGTAAACTACAGTGACGGTATCCAGTTTTACTTCTACTATCATGTAACAATTGTAAACATACTTGTTAATTTCAATTCAGATGTCCTTGAAGCCAGACCCTTTTTATGAGAGTTGAAGAAGTCAGAGATTCGCTTGATTGCGGTGGGATTATATACGATATCCAACGGCTTCGTCTTGATTGTTAATCTGTGAATTTAAAGGGATACAAATTGTGATGTTCACAAGATGATACGCAACAATAGGCAGTGTTCGAAATGACTACACAAAATAACTAAAGACATCTGTTGACAAAGGTCAACTACAACTTGGGATGGCTGACTTTGAGAAGACGATATCCAGCATCCACCATATTTCCTGCAAACCTAGGAACTGCCATGAAAAATTGAACAAAAGTTATTGATATTATCCATCAAAACAATTTTTACACAATTTCTTAACAAAACGTCTCTCTGCTTCCTCTGCAGAAGGAACAACCTAAGGACCAAAATGCCAACAATTAAGTTATAGCAAACCAACCTATGATCGGTGCCAGAGTTCGGTGGGGTCTGTTCATACACGAGGCTAAACAATGATTCCTCAAGAGGGTTATCCTTATCTGATGTACCGAATGTACCCAGGCCCAATCCAGCAGTATGAGCGAGGGGTGGTCGGCTGCTGTTACCAAAAGCACCAATGTAGCGAGATTGAGTCATTGTCCTCTCCTGAAAAGTGAGAAATGATTGAAGAAACGGAACTGTGAACTGAGCTACCAGCGCCTTTACTGGATATTTCCGTTGTGACTGACGTGAAGATGTTTGAGACGCAACAAAGAGAGAGGACACCATTGGTGACCACTTCAACCTAGCTAGCCATAAGGGCCTAGACGACATCACAATCACAGTGATCGAATTCATACACGGCCCTCCAGGTCTCGACAAAACAAGAGACCTCTGACTCCGAAAAGAGTCTAACTGGATCCATAGATTGCCCACCACAGCTCCTCTTGGTCTTAACATCATGGACAACTGGTCCTGGTAGATCAGACCTTACTTGTTGCGTCTCAAACATGAAAAGTGAGAAATGATTATTTGTTACAAACATTATAATATTCATTTCAAGAATAACTTTTACATGAAGACATACAGAAGTAAAGTGGCCTCCCTGTCCTTCATTGTTGCAGACAAGGGGTATATCCTATCATGCCAAGCATGAATTATATTGTTTTGTCTTCAGCCCTGGCCCTGGCAGAAGGGACTGTAACAGGCACGAAACTGAAGAGGGATACTTGATAATATAACAAGGAGTTCTTTCTGAGAGTCAATGACCTCCTGAAAATAAACCCAGTGCTCTAACCAACAATATACCACAGGCTAAATGATGAATAGAGGTATTTTTCTTTAACCAACCTTTTTCTGTGGAGACAGAAGCACAGGGAAGATACACCCTTCGCTAAACGTATCCTTGAGGAAGATACCGCCAACACTGATATCGAACTTGAAAGCACTTGTACGCGGCCGCGACTCAAAACCCATCTTGATGGACGAGCATTCGATCTCCATAATACTCTGGTTCTTCTTGTCAGGGCCACAGTTAGAGTTAAAGATCTTGAAGGAGCCGGCCTCGAGACAGAAGTTGATGCGAGCGAAGACGATATCACGCCGAAGCAGCGTGTTGTTTTCTTCCGATTCTGCTAACATGTCGAAAACCTCCTGCTCTGCTTCCTCTGCAATGAAGAGGAGTGGAAAATGATTTTCAACTCATTGCACAAACCTGATAACCTTGAACCCTGCCCATCTTGGACCCCCAATCAGGCTTTGTAGACTAGGTAGAATGCTCCTTCACAGTAAAACCGTTATATAGCTTGTGTATTATCCAGGTCAATCTCCTCAGTACTAGAATTGAGTCCCTCTGTTGAGACCAAATACAGATAGCCCTAATCACCTTCAAATACAGGCTTAGGCTGGTGAAAAGCACTGCTAAAAAGCCCAAAAATACAAGATCTAGCCTCACAACAGAATCTAAGTAATTTCCAAACTCACCTAATTCGGCTTCATCAATCTTTGCAACCTTTGGCGCTGGTGGCAAATCATCAGCGCTGCGACCTCCAATCGCATCTTCATAGAAAGAATCAGCCTCATTGTCATGGTTTTGATCCGCTGCCTCCGGCGATGCACCGTAGCCCGTCCATGTCCACCAGCGCTGTAGAACACCTCGATTATCCGAGGGAGATTTCACGGCAGGTTCCTCTTTTGATACCGGCTTGGGCTGCATGTCCTTCAGTTCCTTTGATGCTCGATCCATGGCCACTTCCCGCAGGATTTTCAATTCTTCAAACGTCAACGTCTCCTCCATGTAGTCTCGTACAACCTGAACCACAATTGAATCTCTCATTTTTTCATAAAAACAAGAATCGGCAAGGATTACGTGACTTATGAAAAAAGTTTAAAGTTTTGGGCTTATAATCCGATATCAATAATCTGACCTCACACTTCAACCCTGGTGTATCATGAAATCATTCAGTAGAGTTTAGATGAGCAGCTTATTTAGTGCTACAGCATGAGCACACCGACCGGTGCCCTACAGCTGGGTGGAGTGTGGCAACTTAGACAGAGTGACACCTGAAGTCTCAAGCCAACTGTGGGGTTTTAACCAGGGACATAATGACCTCAATTGCCTCTAAGAATGGATGCTCATTTTTGGTCAGATTTTGAAAATTCAAAGCTCTACTGAGAACTGAGGCATAGATCTTTCCATTTCTGGTGTGAAACTAAACCATTTTCAAGCAGAGAAAAAACCTGAGAAATAGGAGAAAAATCTCAAATGTCACAACCTTGTTTGAATGACCATTTGCAACCAAAATATTTTTATGAGCTTTATTTTATACAATTGAACCCAAAGTGATTTTCACATTGAAATTGCATAGCCAACCTTGTTTACCTTATATTTCTGTTCCACAGTTCCGCTGACGAGGTATTGCGTATAACCCTTCACATATATCACATTTTCCTTCGCTCTCTTCAGCATATAGTGCTTGGTACTTCGAATGCTCCTCTCTTGAATTGTAGTCAGATTGGCCTTTATGGCATACCACCACCAGCGGATTTTGCTGAGAAAAGTAAACATTTCACGATGAATAACAAGGAATAACAGACAAAGAAGCAGTAATACACTAGAACCTCTCTATTAAGGACACCCTCGGGACTGACAAGTGCTGTCCTTAATAGAGAGGTGTCCTGATTAGAGAGGTCAAATTGAATGGAAATAACCAATTAGGGACCAAAACTAGTGTCCTTAATAGAGAGGTGTCCGCTAACAGAGGTTCCACTGTACTGTAAAGCCCTTAGTAGGCCAACAGCCAATATGATAGTTGTCCAAACTTGACTTACTTTTCTTTGAATTTAACCGTGGGTCTCCACTTCCGGTACTTCCTCCCCCGATCATATCTCTCGAACTCCTTAATCCACGCAATGATCCCGAGATGCTGCACATCGCTCAGTGACAGTGGGATCTTCTCTAGTTTGATATCTAGTCCTATCCTAGGTGTCGCCACCGATCGCAGTGGTAGGGGCGTCGTGTAGCGTTTCATCTGGGCCTGGGCACTGACTGGTTGCACCATGTAATCATGTTGGGTGAACTCCTCACTTGAACTGGAAGAGTAGGCATCCATGTCTTTCTGTAAGGCGGCCTAAAAGAAACAACATTTCTGATCAATTAATCCTTTTGCACTTTTGCAAATGGCCCAGATCCAATAGTCCTGCACCTTGGCCAAGAAATTTTCAACCTCACCCAATCTGCAGAAAAAAATCAACCTCAAAATTCCTGCATACATCAGAGGGAAAGTAGTACATATTGCACGTCAATGTAAAGTGGGAGACAAGATCCACACAGTGAGCTACGCGTCATACAGGCTTAGTTCCCCGTCTTAAACTAAACAACATGTTGCTGCATGTTCCCTAGAAAAATATCTTTAAAAGAAGTGACTTACAGCAAGATCCAAATGAGGCAGATCTCCAATGAGCTCAACACCATCATCCCAGTATATTGAAAAGTTCTGAAGATCCACAAGTTTATGCATCACATCTGAATTATCACGACTAACAAACTTAGGCACCTGAAATACCAGACATTTTTTCATTAGGTCTTTATATAAAGAATGGTATAAGGCAGCAATGACATAGTGGCAGTTAGACTGTCCAGTAAAATATATGTGTCCTTTTACTCTGAAAGTAGAGAACAGACTAGGGCTCCATCCAACTTCTTCCTGCCAATGAGTACTTGGTGACCAAATGCCTAAGAGGAGTGTCCCTTGATGTAAAGTAGGCAGGACTTTTGGCCAGAGCCAAAGTCACTTTTTGCCCATAAGAGCTCCTTGCCCTTTCCTTAAGGAGAAAATACGCCCCTTTCAAATCATGATAGAAGAACTCATTAGACTCACCCACTGTCCATCCGTACTCTGTGCTGAAAGACTTTTGATGATGATGCCACAGGCGAAGGTACTCCCTGGGACAGTGCAGTCATCCTCGTAACGTAAGTGCACATTATTGATTTGCAGCTAAAAATACAAAAGTAAATGAAACGAACGTAAGATTTTATCACTTGGTAATTTACAACATCCTGAAAATGCCTTACAGTCTACATTGACTTTCCATTTTGCAAGTTGCACCCTTGCAGATACTGGTAAGTGTCCTAGCTAACAAGTAACAGCTCCAGAGCCAGAGGTCACTGATAACATTTTACACTGATTATAACATTCGAAATGATTCCCTTGAAAACATTGGCCAAATTCATAAAGGGCGTTTAAGGGTTAGACGTGTGTAACTTCTCTCTAATCAGTTTCAGGGCCTATTCTGATTCATATTCTGTGAAGATTTACATGAAGGACCTGAACCTGTCTATTCAGTAGTTAAACGCTGTTTTGAACAAAACGCCCTTTGAATTTGGCCCTAAATGTCCCCAACGTTTGAGTTACCAGCAACTTACCTGTACATTTTCTATGATGTTAGTAGCCAGTGAGGTTCCATACGCTAGCCACGATTGCCCTGCTTGTTGTTGAGATTTGTCAGACCTTTGACCCTGGAAGTACACATATACATCCTATCAACTGCCCCAGTGTCTTTTTTGAAACTACTGAATTTTAGTCAAAAAGCCACACAGCCTTCAGCCAACTTGTGTTTGTCTATTGGCAATTGTTTTTAAAAGTATTTTGAAAGATCTCTGTCAGAAAAGAATGATATACAAAAGCAAACTTGAATCATATTGTGACAAAAATTATACAGCCTTACCTGCCATTTTGCTTCTAAGGCATCGAGCTGGGCCTTCTTGGCACTGATATCGTGAGCTTTTGCTTTTTCTTCATCATACTAAAATAAGAATTAGAGAACCGTCAAAGCTGATACCAAGCACCAAATAAACTGAATATAGCGCTATCTCCAATTAGCATGGAAAGTACACGAATTACTGCACCAACTTGCAGATTCGTGGGCCTACTCTGCCATTAAGGTAGGAAGATGTATTTTTAAAAAATAAAATTGTTATTGCCGAGACAGGCAATAGATTTTACTCCTGACTGCTACAATGATATTTTAAAGTATATCTGAGAAATTTCGATTACAAAACAACATGACTTACCTCTCTATTTTCGATGGGTCCAGCGACGAGGTACAAATTATCAATTGATATCACCCATGGTTCGCTTCTCAACTGCCTGACGGGTATTTTCAGGGTGATGCGGCCTACATAGCCCGACTTCACCTCCAAGGGTAGGTCCAGTGACTTGAGGGCATCCTTCTTTAGGGGGAGGTTCTCTAGCTCCACAGCTCCTGAAAGTATTAAGCAAAAGTGCAAGATTGAACAGGGGAGGGGGATGTCTAAGTTGAAAGGCTTCAAGTAGTCCATGCAAATTGTAAAAGATTTTGAATTATCCATTTTACCAATCTGTCTAAGAAGACCATTTCTAAATATTCAATTTAAGCTTTATTATACTGTATGAGCTGCAATTAGTTGCTGAATAAAAATCTGGCCCTTTTCTGATTTCGCGCAGCAGCCACTATTCACTTGATGCCACTTGATTGATTAATTCAGTTGGTTAGTCAATGGATGGGCAACACCAGGTTTTCAGATGATCATGACATCATGTTTCAGCATGTGGCCCTAAACCTGAAGTCGATGTAGTGACTAATCCAGTCTAATGAATTGGTCTTAGACCGGTGAAACTAGAGTATATTAGATGGCCTGGCTCACTTGAGTACACCTGTCCTATAAAACAACATCATAGAAGTATAATATGTTCAATCAATATGATAACAAAAGCTGGGACATACAGTAAACATTAAAACTGTCAATGCTGTCATAATGACTTGTACTGTAACATAACTGAAATGGCACAGTGCCAAGAAGGCCTATTTCAACTCTTGATACTATAACAAACACTGTAACAATGCCAAGTTTCATTTTCATAATGTCATTTCTAAACGATGTAGAGTTCATCGAAATCTGAAAGTAATTATCTTGGATTCTCATCTGTCTGTATCAGCAATTATGTGACCAGTCATAATTGAACAGGACAGTGGAGTCCATCCTACAGTACAGGTCAGAAAAAAGTGCAGGAAAACTGAAAGAAATTTCACAATACGCCAAATTGAAAATTGTGAAAAAAAATTTCTTGAAATGTTTGTGTACTGTATACCACCACTCGCCAAACATTGAGAGACATTTTTAACATTACAATCTCAGTCTAACTCTAACCTAAAATTTGGTGTCCATATTACCAAAACTTAATAATGATTGATATATGTAGGATTCCAACTGTTGACCTTACCTTGTAATAAACCGATTGAAAGCTGATCTGTGTTGAGATTCTCCAAATATTCCCCAACGTACGTGTTCAACACCCATGCTGCCAGGCCTTCAAGCATACTAGCATCTGAAAGATCAAATCAGACTATCATCAAAACACACATTCAAATTATCACCCACCACGGTCCAAGGCAGACAATACAATGCGTATAAGTATTCTGGAGAGATAATGCCGTAACAAACCAAATGAGACCAGCCAAATGGCATGCATTGGACAACACTAGACCAGATGTTCACATTCATGAAGATCACCAAAATATATCGAATCCATTCATCCACTTCATCATGCGACCAGACAAGACCACAATGGTACGCATTTTATAATTTTATACAGGAACAAGGAACCCACCCTATTCGGATTGGTCATTTCTTGTTCAATCCAGGACTAGAAATAAAGCCAAGGCACCAAGGCCATTTGCTCCTGGTACCCACACGACATTTTCATTTGGCCATGTTCCCAATTACAGCTCGGCCACTTCTGCTAAGAGCAGCCCCTGGCAGTTTTGTGGCGCTCTCTGTTTCAGCCTGGAGGCCCGAACAAGCTGCTTATAGCACTAGCAGCTGGAAAGTGCAGGTTTATATTTTTAACCTGATCTCCCCAGAATTCCCTCAATACTTCGATCGCTAAACGTTGAGAATACTGCATCACAAGGTCGGAAATCAATATCTGGTCATTATAGATTTTCACATTATTGTTGTAACTCCACAAACGCGGCTAAGATCGTGTTGTCTGTGCTAATCACTTACTTTGTCTTTATATGCAACAAATGTAGCAAAATATCAAAGGTTTCCTCATCAATATTTGCTTTAACCTATTCATTCAAGAGTTTGAACACAACAAGGTCATTTCGGGGCTAAAATTGAGAATTCGTGGACATAGCGAGATGGCAAACCTATTATGGCTGTCCACGAAGTTACATTTACATTCATCCATAAATTGTATAAACAAGATGACCCAGGTGCAATGGTGCACATTATACAAGGTGCAAACCAATTTTCACATAAATGAAAGTCTGGCTGCTCGGTATTTTTGCATGTATTTCCGATCAAAACCCGGGATAGGAGCCGGTTTCATAAGAACAATTTTCAAATTTTGTACTGCTTCTGACAACTTGACCTTAAGCCTTGCAATACGACAAACTTAAGATTGACAAGGGTGTACATGTAACACCCCACCCTTTTTTCATAACTTAATATCAATCGCCCTCGCTGCTCCCTTGGCCTTGAATTGAAGGATCTCAATTGTCAATCAAGTCCATGAGAAAACAAGACACAAATGACAAGCTAGGGAGTGAGGATGAGTCACACACTGTATGCATGATGACATTTACTTGTAGAATGATATGCGTGAACACAACCACACACATGTTTTATCAGCAGAACACCTGGCAGTATAACACCTTAAAGTATCAAAGCATACAGACGAGGCACAGATGAAATTTAAATGAGATTTTCATCAATGTTTATAAATAAACCTCTGTCATCAAAATGATTCACAGTCACGTGGCTCAGATGAGACTATTGAGTGAAAACTAGACTCAGGCACTTTGGGATTATTGCATCACACTTGCTTCACTGTGTTCGTTGAGAAAAGCTCCAAAAACTGCCCTTCTGACAGTGCTGTTGATATTTCTCTACATGTAGATAACATTATGAGGAAAACTCATGATGTTTGGCTGCTATACGCCCTTCTACCATTATACCATACAGCAAACCATTGTAAACAGTAACCCGTCATCTCTGTTGAGCGCTAGCCGCTAGTAGGTCTAACGTTGCACGATATTGTATCGCCACTTCTGTGTTAGGGTCCACCTAATGTGCGTCCGGAACTCTGTTTGCGCGTCCGGAGCGCGTCCGGAAGAGAAAGTGCGCGTCCGGAACAATTTCCTATGTAAATATGAACCTATTGTTGCATTAGATGGCTTAAATAGCATTTTAATTCCATGTAGAGAAAATAAAATTGAAAAAAATCTTTTTGGTGACTTGTATTTTACAATTTTCAGCGAGGTGGTTAATTACTAATGCCATACTCATATCCCAACTTCCTTACGCGCCTTCTCCTGTTGTGGTCGTCTAAGTCGGTATGAGTTTGTCTTTGCGTGCCGTGGGATAAGGGGCAATAGCAATTATTGTGAAGCCAATTTGCGCTTTTAGGGGGGAGGGGAGGGGACCGAGGGGGGCGGGGGAAGGGGGTCAACAAAATTCATTCCATGTGCTGAGACACCAGATACCAGTCCAATCCATTACAACACGGCTACTATCGAAATTCTGCAACTGCAACAACAATTGTTGAGGAGAAACGTCAGTAAACTGGGATTTGATGGCTGTGTAACACCCAAATCACCCCGCTGAAAATTGTAAAATACAAAGTCACCAAGGAGATTTTTTCCAATTTTATTTTCTCTACATGGAATTAAAATGCTATTTAAGCCATCTAATGCAACATTAGGTTCATATTTACATAGGAAATTGTTCCGGACGCGCACTTTCTCTTCCGGACGCGCTCCAGACGCACAAATTGTTCCGGACGCGCATTAGGTAGACCGCTGTGTTATCACCATTTACAGATGTACATCATGACGTTAATTCCTGTGGATTGATAAACATGGCGATATAAAACGCTCTTCACACAGCTTTGCAATACATCACGCAATGTTAGGCCTGCCTTTATAGAATATGCGCATTGTTACCGGTATGACCTTTACAAATCAACGGGTGGGGGGGGGGGGCTTATTACAATGGCCTACTAATCGATTATAGCCTATGTTAAGTTAGATATCATCAAGTATCATGAATAGGAAGGCATCCAGGCCATTAGCATGGGCTGTCCGGTCTTTCCTGTTGAATGAATGAATGTACATTTACATGAGCCAATCGTACACAGTCACAATGCATGCAGTGACGAGTGTGTACTGTGTAGTATGTGTATTGATGTATTGTATACATAAGATGACATTTATATTCGACATTTCCAAACTGCAATGCTTTTCTTGACGTACTCGTCAATTAATCGAACAATCACTAATGATACAATGACATACCATACTCTGAAGTCCATTAAAGTTAGATATATTATTGTTAAAATCCTTGATCAACACTGATCCATAGGTATTTACAGCACAAGTAATCGAGCAGACTTTCAAGCATGAAAATTCGCAATTGCATTTGCGTAAGTCTCGCGCAATGTGCAAATCGCACATTAACTCATTTCCTCTACCACACATATTTTGGTTTGCTTGCGACTAGCAGCGGTCTTTTGGGTAGGTTGTGACTGATAGGGTGGTTGTATTGGCCCAGAGGTCCAATTTCCGAGTTTTTTACAGTTTTTTTCAGAGTTTTTTACAGTTGTGAAACTGGTTGTGCCATGTCACCATCACTCAGTGTCACTATCCCACGATCTTGAGAGGATGGAGTTTATAAGAATATGAATTCGAAATGTCACAACCTATACCACCAAAGACAGAGACAGGCCTGAGTCTGCTGTACATACCGGTAGTCTTATGCCATAGTATTGATGACAACATTCTAAGGCCAACACATATTGCCTTAGGATATTTTCTCCATTTATTAAATGAAAGCAAACTTGTAGCAGAAGAATAGGTTTGTTTCTATTGGCAGTAAATGGAGAGTAGGTACAACCAGTCCACAAGAACATTCAGCCCAAGTCAACTCCATCCTGATGGGTTGGTATATACCATGACCATTGCAGAGGAGACACACACCTACCAGTCAAATAATCTGTAAATTGGCTGGAAACGTGTCCTGTGAACATTTTTTCCATAACCATTGCCTCCTTTCTAATACTGTCTGCCTATACCAACAAGGTGTCCTTTAGAAAATGCAGGGGACATGCCAACAGTGGAGGAATTCTAACACAGTGATCAGGCCTGTCTCTGTCTTTGATGGTATAGGTTGTGACATTTCGAATTCATATTCTTATAAACTCCATCCTCTCCACATCTTCACACTGTCCTCCAGATATTGTGCATTGGTACAGAGGGGAATGGGAAAGTTTGGGTTTATGATGGTCAAGGTTATTTTCCTCAAGATTATCTCTCCGTACAACAGGCCTTCTCCAGGCTTGTAGTCAGAGACCAATTTGGAATGAATGGAATCAAACATCATGGAATCACTCTCCGTGCATTACTTCCATTTTCATGATTATAACTACAGGATCAGGTTAGGCTCATTTCGGCCTATCATACTAAAGGAACATGGAGGAGGGCCAGGGCGTAGAATTTTCACAGCCAAGAAAAATATTCTTATGTGGAATATTTGCATGGCGGAAAAATATCAAATGAAAATCAACAACATATTGGTAGTCCAAGACAATTTTATTCATTTTCACAGAGGTATCAAATCCAGTGTCCATTTACACCATATATACAGTAAAGTAACACAAGTTACAACTACAAATATTCCACCATCTCCTGCCATGATTAGGGACACTAAATGCAACGAAACAAGGATGTATATTTGTTTCTAAATACAGTAGGCCTACAAGTACTCACTTAGTTCAATGACAGCGGCCAGTTCAAATCACTTTATTCAGCTTCCTCTTTAGGTTGTTTTGCTGGTTACAAGTTGACCAACCCAATTCAGCCAAGGTGACACTGTATGTTGATATTTACCAAATATTAGCTTCAAGATCCCTTCTCATTTACAAATCCAAGAAAAGACTAAAATCCTGGATTTTACCGGGATACTGTCAAACCACCCTTTCAAAACCCACCGAAGAGCTGATCAAGCATTAGAGCATACAATGAACACTACCTACAATATCAAATAAAAGTAAATCAGTCTAACCTAACATCAACCAGTAGGTCATCAAATTTGATGCAGTTCATTGCTGCCACAACACCATTCCAATGCTGGAGGTGTTTCCAGGAAACCGCAGAACATTTTAGGCCAATGGTTTACAGTGCTGGTTGAAATACTAGTTTTGATGTACAGTGGCCGATAGCAAAAATATGATGAAGCCTCAATATATAAGAAAAAGACAAAGCGTTGACCTCTCCCCAGAAATTCTTTGTCTTTCTAAGCTTCAACCTATGTTGAGATACTCCCTTGATAACAAAGCAACACATTAATCACTAGTCTGGTCTTATATGAGTTGACAATACTTTGGGTGAAGGTTTTTACACTAACGATAAAATATAAAGCAACTAGAACAAATATTCTTACAGGCAGAAATCATTTGGTATGGTATTTTAGGTTTTACAACAACACTGTGCATGTACAGTACGCCTCGCACTCACCAAGGTCGGCCCGTTCTCTCCAATGTTAGATGAAATCATCCAAGTTTAATGCAATATACTAATAAATCACAATAGTCTTTTGGATGACCCATCCTCAATGTTTTTGCCCGATATCGTACTTTATAAAATATACACAATTTTTTGATACTCCTAATTCAGATGGAGACAGTACCCAAAAATTCTGGTCAGGTCACTCCGTCAGCGGTACATGTATGTGCCATCATCCCGGTTGCTCACTATAAAAGATTCAAAGTACTTCACGCCCGAGACCACATAGGTGATCTAATTACCAACATACTTGCTGCAGTCTCTCAGTGCATAGCACATCTGCATGTACAACTACCATCAGTCATACAAGGGTCAACAGGTTATTCATTGGTAAATGTATTTTCTTGATCGATTCTGCACAAAGAAACCGATGTTGGTGGATGATCCCAACACGGTAGGAAAGTCTTCCAACATGCTTTATTTTCAATTAAAAACAATTCCTTTGATTCTTCCGAGGGACCATATTGATATACATGTAAAGAAATAGCAGGCTGATTTGTTGAACTTGATCATAAAATTGGTTTATCCATCGACTTGAAAAAATCCCCGACCCATGGCACCACCTGACAAAGATGATCTGTGACACAGTTCTTTTGTCAGTTGACTGACGAGACAAAACTAAGAGCCTGTCCAATCACTTTTAAGCCAACCATCCCATACTCATTAGAAACAGCTTAAATCCCACATCTCTCAATCCTTTCCGTGACATTCCTGGCCAATAGTTGTCAGTTCATCACATCTACAACAGGCCAAGTCCAAAATCATGCTATATGTACAATTTCACTGGAGTTCCGTCGACTTCCTTTGCATCGACAGAAGGGCCTGCTCTCGAAGCTTGTTCAGCGTTCCACGCTCTTCACTACTCTCATTCTGCAAGACACAAGATTTGAAATGATATACACCACAGCAATATTTTGTTATTCCTGAAATACAAATAACATTCCACTATTATCACAGGAGGCATACATGTACCACGGTGTTGTGTTACACCAAGGCCCATTACTGCTAACAATGGCCTGAGGTACAGGCACCCTCAACTGGTTTAACCATGTCGACACAGCATACGTGAGGAGATACTCTCATGAAGACTTTGGTTTTTTCTCAAGATACACCAACATTTATGGAAAAGTCTGGTGCTTGAAAGGTGGACTGTTGATCTATTCTATCAAGCAGAAAAAAAAGACGACGCCAGTGAATTGTGTACCGTGATGAGGAAAACACTGACGACTACTAAACAAAACTTAATGATTGATAGCCTAGACTGCAGTATGAAACAAACATGTACATCCTTTCAACCCGTCACCCTAAACTTCTGGCAAACCCCTTTTACCAGTCAATCACATCACACTACTACCACACAAGAAAAGAGTGAATACAATATTCAGAAACAAAGTAACCAGATATCAACAACTGAATCTTGATTGAGCTTAAGCATGAGATTTGTAAAACCAACAGATCCAAGATTTTGCCAGAAGACACAAAAAGCATAAGTACCAAAATGAGGAAAAGCTCTTTATACCATTTCCTCTGCAGCTTCCCCGGCCTTCTCTCCTTTCTTATGTTTGTGCTTCTTGTGTTTTTTATGCTTCTTATGCTTTTTATCTTTTTTATCCTTCTTAGCCTTCTTCTTCTTGCCATCGACCGAAGCCTATGAGGGGAAAAAGAAACGTTGCAAAAATGATTACTTTGCCAAAAGCGGGACTACTTTTACCTGCACATGACAGCACAATCGGAGCTACCTACCAAGAAGTCCATCTGTGTGTAAACCCTTGGCAAAATAGTGTAAATTTGTAAAGAAAGTGTAATAGTTGGGCAGCAGTTAAGACTGGGCTTTTAAAAACAGAGTAAGTGAGAGAGAAAAAGCTAGACACATAAACTGACGTGGTTGTCAGAGCCGATTCTGTTGACTGCATGAATTTGTTGTAGAGCTTGTGTCAGTCTCTTATGGACCTATTGTCTCAACGGGATTTGACAAGGTGGCGACATCACTTGTGTGTGATGTTTCTTCCTGCCAACGCTTGATCTTTGAAAATCATCTCCCTTAGAACCCCACACGGCATTGTACACAGGAACAATTTGAGAAGCCACGTACCTCTGAATCACTCCCTGATCCACTCTCACTCCTCTTGAACTTTTTCTTTGGCGTACCCTCCTCACTGACTGAACGTTCCTTTTTCCGCCTAAGGGGAGGTGTCCCTTCATGCATTGGAGCTGTTCTCAGCACATGATCATCTGAACGACTTTGGCGGGGTGGTGGCGACTGATCAGGTCGTGACCTTCCACGTGGTGGCATATGTTCAGGATTATCATCGGTCGACCGCTGTCGACGTGGCGGACCATTCGTATCCATTCTTTTCAGAGGAGGCGGGGAAGGGGACGCCATTCTTCTCCGCTGGATGGGCGATTCTGAACGTCGTGATATCCTCGGCGGTGGTGATACAGAACCAGATGATGACCTTGCACGCACCTTGTTGGGCAGTCTCGCACCATTGCGGTTTTGACGCACTGGGGAAGGGGAATACTCCTGTTTACGCCTTTGTGGTTTGGCATTCCTAGGAGGGGATCTGAAACATAAGTCAGACAGTCAATTTAATTCTTCACACCAGAACAAGATAACTTTAAAAGCAGCATAATCCTTAAAGAGATGAATTTTGCTATCCAATCCAGCCAAGATATAGCTTAGTACTAAGATATAAAGTTCAACAGAAAACATGTGTGAACCATCAGAATCAACCACTAGAATCCATGCCCAAAATAATAAATTCAATAGTACAGAATTAACTACAAATTGGGCAGCAATGAAACCCATATAAACACTTACTCTGGTGAAAAATCCCTCTGTTGTCTCCCACGCTGCTTGACCTCTGGAGATGGTGAACCACGTCTTCGCCTTGGGGGACTCCCACGCCTGCCCCCTGGTGACCAATTCTGTTGCTGCCTACGTGGCGGGGATTGAGATTTATAAAGTGGCGGTGACCTCCTCCTCTGGGGAGATGGAACACCAGGGGGCAGTTGTTGTCTGTTAGCGGGCTGTCTGTCACGAGGAGATGGTGAGCGACGACGTCTTGTTTGTGCTGGGGGTGACCATTCAGGAGACCTGCGCCTTTGCGACACCTTATTGTCAGGTGACATCTGCCTCCTCGGAGGCGATCGTTTCCGAATAACCCTCTCTGGTGAGGGTGATTGGCTACTGTCAGATTCACGTGGTGACATCTTCTTTCTACGGATTATTCTTTGTGGCGCTGGTGAATCAGGAGAGGAATCACGGCCAGGCCCTCGCTGCATGCGCATTGGCCCAGCATCAGGTGACCTTTCATCCTCCAATGCCTGCTTCCTTCTCGGAGATATGGAGCGTGGCTTGCGTTTTGGTGACCGACGCCAGGCATCAGGTGGAGCGTCAATTCTCCTCCTGACCATTTCTGGTGACGGCGCTTTTTTTGGCGGACCCTGATCGTCAGAGGAAGATGACGAAGAACGAGTTCTTTTAATCGGGGAGCGTTGTTGTCGTAGTGGACTCGGCTGTCTGCGTACCACTTCGACCGGTGACGGACGACGTCTTCTTATGGGAGACACCTGCCGACGCTGCCTCACTGGCGACGGGGACCTACGATGTCGCATTGGTGAGGGTGACCTTCGACGCCTGATTGGTGATGGTGATTTACGTTTGAATGGTGATCTTCGTGGAGGTGACCAGCGCCTGGGTGGTGACCGCCGTTGAAACGGTGAACCATATCGTTTCGGTGAAGGTCGACGAGGAGATAAGTGTCTTCTTGGAGGTGACCGAACATTTCGAGGCGACATGGATCTATTTCTCCCTACAATTAAGATGGACATGAATCAAGTCTAAAGTAGAAAAAGTTTTAGACATTGCCACCTGACAAAAGTCAACTGTCAACTGACCAAAAATCCCTAAATGATTTCATTCAGTTGTGTAGAAAAAGAAATCTCTCAAAGAATATGACCAAAGGTTGTAAAAACATTTGCGATTGTAGCAGTGGCCCATTCAGACTAGTCATGCAGCCGTTGCACAAGGTAAATCTTTTACCATGTGATAACTTCGTTGAATATTTGTCAGCTGTCTGTCTCACTTAAGATAATCGCAGTGACAATGAATTAGACTTACTTCCTCGTACAGGTGATGCATCAGAGTCTGATGAACTATCTGAGCTCTCTGACTTATGCGCCCGGTATTGTCTACGTTTCTGGACTGATGCTTTAGTGGGAGATTCGCTGCCCTGGAAAAGGAGTTTGATAAGTTATATTTCAGAAGTCCACAAGAAAGGATATCAAATGTCTGTTTGGCAAATACTCCAAGGTAGGGTGAGCATTTTTAGCTGCAACTGTAGTTACCTGCCAGAGGGCTTTGGCCAGAGATAAGAGAACATCACAAGCTGCTCATGTTTTTCACGTTTGCTTACCCAGGCAAAGAAACCAGATACAAGAAGCCACGGTTTTACATTCCAGTTAAAGGACAAAGTTATTTAGGCTCGAGTGCCTTGAGGACATGAACACAAAAAGGAAGTGATCTTGTAGGAAGCCAAACCCATAACTCCTGATAATGGAGCCAGCACTCTAACCAAGCTATGTCACTCCAATGGCAGGTAATATGATGGAGAAAGTGTCAGCATTTACAGATATCAACTCACACTATGTCTTGAGTTAGACCTTGACCGCTTCCTGCGACCATCTCTTCTTGCTGGTGACCTTGACCCAGAACGTGACCGCCTCCTGCAACGAAACAAGATATCAACATCATTCAAAATGAGCATGAATCACCACTGAAAAAGGAATCTTAGCCATTCGAGTAAAACCTCAAAGTCAATTGGTATTCCAAAAAGTTGACGACAACAGGGACCTTGTGGCAACATGACCGTTATCCTTTTCAGGTGGGGAACAACACGCAAGACTAAAAGGGAAGATATGAGATGGAAAGACACACAATCATGATCTTGAATGTGCCGCAAAAACAAAGAAACTAATTTTCATGATTGTATCCAACAGATATTTACCTCCTTGGGCTTGGTCGCCTTCGGGGACTAGGTGTCCTTCGCCTCCTAGGAGAGCGACTCCTACGACGTGGTGGGCTTCTCCGCCTCGGGGATCTGCTTCTCCGCCGTGGGGACCTCCGCGGTGACCGCCTCCGTGGTGGTGAATGTCGGCTACGGCCGGATCTGTGATGAGGTGACCTCCTACGAGGGGAACGAGATCGAGACCGTGACCGGGATCGCCGTCTTCTTGGTGACCTTGACCTGAAAGTATGACGTAGGGGACACATCAACCCAGTGCGTGAGACTTTGGCACAGGACTAGATGACATAGCTGTGATGCTAACCAGGGTACAGGGAATCTCACTCTCATATCATACAAAGGACACAGAACATGACCTGAAATTCGACAAAATCCAGGCTTTTTCAATTGCATCCAAAATATACACACCTGGTAGAGGCTGACCAGCACTTCACCTGCCAAGCAACATGGCTCCTCCGAACTCAACCTGAGTCAGCTTAATTCATGAATTGTAAATGTCTTAGCCTACCTGGTCCTTGACCTCCTCCTCTTTCTCTCAGGTGTCTTTGACCTGCTCTTCTTCTTAGGCTTAGCCTCATCTTTTTCCGGTTTGTCACCAGTAGTTTCTTTCTTTATCTCTTCGACAGCGGCCAAGTCTTTATCATTCTCTGCAGAAGCTACAACGTCATTTTCTTTGGGCTGACCTGGTTTTGGACTCCTGAAAAACAGAAACATGATGGATGTAGTGGTAATTCTACTGAATCTTTATAGAGCAAAACAACTCAATACGCAGGTTTTGTTGTAATGAAATTTAACACAAGACTGGCCTAAATCTACTCTTTGCCTTTTCCAATAGATTGTTTCAAATAATTTTTTTGGGCAATTCCGAAATTACCCTTTCTACAGGCAACTTAAATATCCAGAGAAAAAAATGCCTACGTCAAAATGGACTTCATCTGGCATCAGGTATCATTATGAAACTGACCACTAAAAACACACAAATGTGATTTTTTTTTGGGCTGATAAGGGTCACAAGAGATGTCTTGAGTGCAGCTGTCCCTACCCTGTTGGCTCCCCTCCCAGTTCTGCCTTCAATCCAACTTCAGCCACATCTTTCTTCACCTCAGCGTCATCCAATCGCTTGGTTTTATCAGGAGTTCTAGATTTCGACTTTGATCGAGATGGGCGTAACCTTGGCGATTTAGAAGGACTCTTATCACGCCGACCTCGTCGCCTTCTCTGTGATCGGCTCCTACTTCTTGAGCGGCGTCTGAATATAATCGAAAAGAGATTTGTAAATCACCGATGATCTGTTATGAACGCTGTTCAGAAAAGCTTAATGGACGACACTGCCATCTGACAGAAGACCCAAGCTCTCGACAATTTCAATTATTTCTCCCAACTTGAGATTATGAATGAGAGCTTAGCAACAGCTAGGACTGTGTTGGGAAAAATATCAGATGACAAGTTAAACTGGTGTTACATTCTGAATGTTACTACAAACAAAAGAATGATCTTAAAGTCCAATTCTGTACTGGTACTGACCTATCTTTATCATTTTTCTCGTCTTTGTCTTTTCGTTCCTTGGCTCGTACTTCTTCCTCAATCTTCTTCAGATTGCTCTGGATTCGCTCCATTTCAGCCTGAAAAATAAAACATGCACTGATAAAAAAATCCGTTTTCATTATCAACACACCCCTAATCTATAAACCCGTCTATGCCATTTTCTAATGCGTTCAATCGCAGCATCTCAAACTCGAATTTAAGTCTCATAGTTGGTAGTTCAGCTCATTATGCCTACGTCTGGTGATGGATGGCAGGTTAGTGGGGTAATCCTGCAGTATGGGGGTCGAAGGTTGGACTTCAATCCTGCACAGAGAACCTGCTGCACCCACAACAAACTTACTGCTGTACCTCGCAACAAGTTGGCAAGGAGACGGTCTGCTCATCATAAAACTTGAGCTGCCAGCCAAACGGGCCGATTCAAGACAGCTATTGGGGGACATGTTGGAAGAGGTAAGATAGAAATTCTAGCAAACCACTCCGCTGAAACAACATTTTTCAATGATGTATTAACAACTTCACACTAACCTGTCTTTTCTTAATCTCTTCCTTCTTCTGTTCTACAAATGCAGTAGGAATACCACTGATATTTTCCTGAGCACTGCATAGTAGATCCCAGAGCTCGTGCAGGAGAGAACGGGCATTTTTGGCGTTGAGAAATCCAGTCAGGTTTATCTGCATCTCCTTCGGATCGGGGTACTGGAGCGAGAGAATAAACAATACAGACCATATTAGAAGATGAAGCGACAAATCTTCATCATGTCGTAGTACAGGAACCTATCTGAACCCTTGTAGAATGGAGGACGAGTTCAATCTGAAGTGTTCCCTGAACTATTGACTAACATTGTGCTGCCCACGAACTCAAATTCATCAGACTTGCTATATGAGTTACAGGTAAAGCTTACATGGCATTTACAGACAATCTCTGAAAGCTGGGGATCCATTCCTGACTCTGGGTTAGAAGACACAACGTGCCCAAGTGCCATGCTCAATGGTTGAGACCTTAAGCTTGCACAGTGGTGGTCAGCTCAATCGATGGAATAAACTACCCTCCATCCTCACTTATCATCAGTTTGTCTAACTCAAGACCTAACACAGATCCCAATAGAAACTCATTTGTCCCAAGATACATACCTAGTACCAAGTACCAAGCATAGATTGAGCAATGCTGGTTAGTTCTAATGTAAACAGATAAGTTGACGCTGCCAACCTATTCATTGCTGTGTAGGAACAGATAACATCAAAAAAAAATATGGTGAGGGACTGTGGCCGTTTCAGTTTCCATAACTAGACTTACTGATTGAAGTCGCCCACCCTTCTCAAGGTCAGATAGGGACACTTGGTCAGTGAATACACTTCATTTTATGAGATGTCACGAAACAATCAAATCGTACAACATTACTTTTAAACAAAAACGTTAATGAATCCCCAATTCTAATGAGCTATTCCAAATATATTAATCGAGGAAAGTCGCAACTCGACCCCCTTCACAACTATTTTCAAACATCTACTTATATGCCCTGCAAAAAGAGCATACATAGTTATGTTCAATTATCATAAAATCTGATTTTACTCAACAATTTTGTTTATTTCAAGACATCTTGAATTCTCTGCATTAAGGTATGGTTTTACTTCTTCTGAATCCAGTAGATATCTTATGTCATTTAGAGCAATGATTAAAGCAAGATGAATCTTTAACTGGTACGTCTCGGCAATGAGTAGAGACGTATTAAGTCGTGACAACACATCCCACTATAGCACTGGGATGTACTCATGGTCCACAGTGAAACCTGTAGGAAAATAGTGAAAACTTCTATAGAATTTGTTAACATGTAACACACATAATAATTCATTGATTACTCGAGTGGTTCACTAGCGCCCAAAGATTCAAGAATTGCACTCATCAAATTCCTAAAACGTTGTCTTATTCGAGACAAAATGACATACAAGTTTACGTAAGAAAGAAATCTACTTAACTTTAAGCTCTAAAGCTGTTGATACAAACCACAAACGTTCCTGTGTGTAGAACTATCACCATTGCTGCCCAGAAGATTTTTGTGTCTATATTTTAATGCAACCCTTGGACTCTGTGAGACCTTAGTTTCAATCAACGGGTCGGATATTTTATATGCCTCTAATTGTGAAGGAAATATAGGCAAAGTATAAGTACACATCATTTAAACAACTAACACGGGTTAGGGCTCGGAAGAAAATAGTCTACTTCGGATGACTGGTGGCTGCAAGTGCTGAGAGAGCAAAAACATGAAGACCAAGTACCCCCACCTGATTAAGTGGCATATGACATCACCACAATATTTCTCCATTTAGTTGACAATCATACACTCTAATGGAACTCCATCTTTTCAGAAGAGATGAGCATGGTTAACAAAAAATAAGAATAATCAACCCATCCTCCCACCATCAAGAAATCTTATCCCAATATCAGCATCAATGATATATTATATACATTCTGCATGTTTTGCCATCTCAAGACAAGGTGCATAATAATCAATATCAAAGTTATCATCTGTTTTATAGTGGCAAACGGGCACAACACCGAGAGATCTTTTAAATCACTCGATACAAATCTGTGAAAAAGCAAAAAATTATGAACAAAAGTAATGCCAACTTACCTCAGGAACTTGTGGCAACAAATATCTACCTACATGTAGTAACTGGAGATCACCAACAGATGCTCAACAAAGTTGTGTAGAAATTTCTCACAAATTTACGACCAGCAGAACCAGATATGAGACAGGATTTTTTGTTTGCACACTGGCTTCACTTTGGTTGTTGGCTTGACTATTTTAGAAGAATATTTCCTACATGTAGTTCTTGGTCACAATCTTCTCCTAAAGCACCTAAAATGACGTTTTGAAAAAGAAATGTAAACAGGACATGACAATTACCCTTTCATCCAATTGATTGAATATATATTCGACGATGACATCATCTTCAATTCCAAGCATCTGTGTGACTTTGTTTGCAATCCATGGCTTGATTATGTCGATGTTCACCTTGGACATGTCCACCTGAAAAATGAAAAAACTCAGAAATGTTGGTGTGTCTTCATAATATATGACTGCAAAAAGAAAAGTTAATCGAAGTTATTGTTGCAGCCTTGCCAAACTGATAACTGAATCGTACACCAAAATTGCGATTTCACAAAACTCTGAAATAAAATGGCAGTCACAGTAAATACTTAAGTCGGGAGCTCTGCTTGAAGTATCTGTTAATTGGTTTGTTAACAATATACAATACAAGTTAAGCATAATTTCGAGCATTTACCTTCCTCTCCAAACCTTCAGCAAATTTCATTGATTTCATCAGTTTCTTCTTTTTGTCTGCAAATCGGTTGTCTTGGTCCGCACTAGTTCCCTAAAAAATGTATGAAATATTTTATGACTATCGACTTGAATGAACAACTTGAATGCCAGCATAACAACACAGTAGATGGCAGGGCATTTAATCACATGCCAATGCCATGGGCATGGGTGATGCGGCATGGGATATCATAATCATCAGTCACCCATGCAGGACGATGATCCTGCAGACCTACCTAAAAATATCTAACAGAACCGACTGTATGTTAAAGTGCAACATGCCAAGCCGCCGCCACCAACTCTATGACCTCACATACAAACACGTCACCATACTCAAGCCGTCAACATCGAAACTTGTGAGGTTCAAAATGAAACCATCTGCTGATGACAAACTCCATGCATTGATTTGGCGGCCATCTTGAATTTTGTAGAGAAAGGCATGCGGCTATTTGATTGTGAATCTTCACAGACCAGAGACCCAAGTATCACTATTGATGCGATATTTCTGATCTTGAACTATTCAAGAATAGATTGCACTGGTTTGTGTGAGATCTTCTTTTCTAGTGATTGCAATTTTTACCTTGAAAAAACCGGCATCGGTCATTTTTCATTCGTGCAATTTTTCCAAATCGGAGAAAGACACCAGAAGAAATTTGTGACGACTAAAATTCGAAAATAATTTATTCTGCCTTTAAAACACAATAATATCAACTAAAATTAAATATCAACAAATGCTAGACAATGATTTTTTTTTTACATATATCATGCTTTAAATAATGCCTTATATTAGTGTCATTATTGACGGCTACATCTAGCTCTGGTAAAAGTTGGTGGTACTTGTAAAGTTGCCATTTGTGAAAAAAATATAATTTTTGCTATTAAAACCCAGAATTAACGTAATTGAGAAATAAACCCAAAATGTGCATATGCTTTAAAACAATACCACATATCATTTTATAAATCTTTAATGGCAAATTTTCTACAATCAACATCATTTTAGTGAATGATTTTCTAAAAACCGTGTTGCACGTGCCAAATATTTTGTAGTCCGCTAAAAACAAAGTCATAAGTACCAGCCAGTTGATTGAAAAATTTATTGCTGTTCCACGATTTCTGTTTTTTACCAAGATTTTCATCAAAAGTTAGGGTAATTTGTCGAAAGGATGGGACGTTATGCACGCAAGAAAATGCATAAAGGCAACAAAGTGCTCAGAAAATTCAAAACCAAACACAAAACGAAAGATGTAGATGAGATCCACGAAGATCTGAAGCCAACAAAGCGTGCCAAGTTAGTCAGTCAAGAAGTTGATTTAGATGTGCCTGGTGGAGCACAACATTACTGCATAACTTGCTCGTAAGTCTGATATACGCTTTTCCTAGTACTGGTTGCCAGCAGCACGCTTTTGCTAGAACTCGGTGAGGTCTTGGTAGTAAAGGCCACAGCCACAGGCAAAGCCTTCTTTTTATTGGACTGTGGCCTGTGGCCCAGACAATGATTGGCTTCACATATTGAACAAGTTGCCATGGACCTTTTCGACAAAGACGAACCAGGGCCCAAACATAACAAATGTGCACACTCGGAACATGTCAGAAGATCTAAGGAGATTTCAAACTTGGCCATAAGCCACTGTGACCCTTTGTGACGCATGATTGGTCTCCACAACATACTTCATCAACATCGTCCATTGTCATTATGCCAGTCAATCATAACTCCAGCAATCTGGCGTTGTTGACATGTTGTTCATTATGTGTGCAGAGAAATTTGTTTCCTATTAATTAAAGGGGGACTATAGGCAGGAACAGCGGGTTCAATTGGCGATCTTTCGGTGACTAATATGCACAGTAAGGGCACAGGGTCATGTAAGATTCAGCACCAAATATATTCATTGTACAAGCGTAAAATAATTTTGATGTACTGTGCGATGGGAGAGACCCCTATTGGCGACTTTGTGTAACTTTATCTTGCCTACCTAGCAGCTGCCTATAGAGTCCCTTTAAGTTGGGACATCCTGGAATTTGACATCATCTCTTCCTATACTACTAGTACCAGTATTCAAGACATGAGAATTATCTCATTTCAGAAAACACTGTGTGAGTGAAACAGCATTAAAAGATCACTTCAAGTCAAAGCCACATAAAAGAAGGTAAAGACTGAGTTAATAAAACTTTGTATTTTTTTAATTGCGATAAGTGTCAAATTCATGTTTTTAAACAAGAGAATGGCTGCATTTTTATCCCCTGAATAAATAAGTGCATTTTGGTCATCGGGCTGATGTCTTAGTACAAAAATGCAAAATCTATGTTTTGGTTTAATCTAATATTGTTTTGGTCTCAATCTGTTGTTTTTCATCATGCACAGCATCTGTGCCATTCAGAGAGCCACTTTACTTATAAACTTCTTATTCATATTCAGGTTAAAGAAACTTGAAACAGAGCCATATACACAAGCAGAGGCGGACAGAGCTGCCGGGATGGGGTCATATGTTGCACCGAAAAAAGTCAAAGTGGATGGTCAAGAAGTGGAACAGAAAATGGATCAATCTGATGAAGAAACATGATCTTTGAGGAAGAAATATATACAGTGGAACCTCTCTTAGTGGACACCTCTCTGTTAAGGACAACCTCTCTATTAAGGACAATAGTTTTAGTCCCAAATTGGTTGTTTCCATTCAATTTGACCGCTCTATTAAGGACAGCACTTGTCAGTCCCGAGGGTGTCCTCAATAGAGAGGTTCTGCTGTATTCCAATAATTGTTGATGTAAATACTGCATTTATTTCAAAAAGTAAATAAACGATTTTATATGAGAACTTGGCTGTTTTCTTGTTAGTCACTAAAGGGTATGAAATACAGGTATCACAACTTAGGGTATGACATACAGGTATCACAACTGATTTGAAAGAACCCACATTCTTGTCTTGTTTCATAAAAAAAGTGTCATAAAAGCCCTTTAGTTCATTTGCATGATATATTGGCTGTATAACAATGGGGCCAACATTGAAATCGGGCTGGTTGTACTGTAACAGAGATACCATCACAATCAGGTTGGATGTACAGTAACAGAGACACCATCACAGTCAGGTTGGATGTACTGTAACAGAGACACCATCACAGTCAGGTTGGATGTACAGTAACAGAGACGCCATCACAGTCAGGTTGGATGTACTGTAACAGACACCATCACAGTCGGGTTGGTTGTACTGTAACAGAGACACCATCACAGTCGGGTTGGATGTACAGTAACAGAGACACCATCACAGTCAGGTTGGATGTACTGTAACAGACACCATCACAGTCGGGTTGGTTGTACTGTAACAGAGACACCATCACAGTCGGGTTGGTTGTACTGTAACAGAGACACCAGCACAATCAGGTTGGTTGTACTGTAACAGAGACACCATCACAGTCAGGTTGGTTGTACTGTAACAGAGACACCATCACAGTCAGGTTGGTTGCACTGTAACAGAGACACCATCACAGTCAGGTTGGATGTACTGTAACAGAGACACCATCACAGTCGGGTTGGTTGTACTGTAACAGAGACACCATCACAGTCGGGTTGGTTGTACTGTAACAGAGACACCATCACAGTCGGGTTGGTTGTACTGTAACAGAGACACCATCACAGTCAGGTTGGTTGTACAGTAACGGAGACACCATCACAGTCGGGTTGGTTGTACTGATCAGAGACACCAGCACAATCAGGTTGGTTGTACTGTAACAGAGACACCATCACAGTCAGGTTGGTTGTACTGTAACAGAGACACCATCACAGTCAGGTTGGTTGCACTGTAACAGAGACACCATCACAGTCAGGTTGGATGTACTGTAACAGAGACATCAAGATAGACAAAGACCGTGCGCTGTCACAAGGACCAGGCCCCATGGCTTCTGATGGTGGTGTCACGGCCTTGACATCCATGTCTTCTGTGGCGGGTAAATTCACTGATAACCCGATTGACACCAGTCCTGTCAAACAGGCGTCGTGTGTAACCTCTGTCCAGATTTCTGTGGGTGTGGGGGGTTGCCAGGAGCAACTGTCCCACCATAACCTGATAGTTTGTTACCAGTGCTGGTCCGTGGGAAGATGCGCTGCTTGGAGAGGACATGCGGAATGTTAGTATTGGTCTTCCCATCTCTCGTCTGCAACTGCACCTTACTCGACGAGATAAAGTCGTCCATTTTATTCCGCTCTTTTGGAATCTGCGGCAAGACCAATGGCGCGAAATGCTCGGATTTCCCGTTAATATAGTGGTCTAGTTGTATTGGCCCATTGATCTTTTGAGTACGGAGAAAGTTGGCTTTTGTTTGCATCCTGTACGGGTGGACGCCCTTTCTGTAGGTGATTTGCGGGGAGGGTGTCTGTTGATCCATTCCATGTCGTGTTTGAATTCGACGGGTGGGAAAATTTGACATGGTCCATTCCGAATAGACGGATGGACTTGAGGGCTGATCATACGTCGTCTGCCGCCGCCTCAAGTCCGGCCGCGCGTCGCCGTGACCTTGGTTATGACTCTCCGTTCCTTTTGTTTTTTCAAAACTTTGAACAGTGCACTGTCGAGTTAATCTCCCCGACAACTCGTTAATTTCCTGCTCCCTACAATGCTTAGCAACGTCAGTCAAAGTACTTTGATATTTCCCCAAAGTCTTCTTCTGCCAGCTCTGATCCAGATTCAGAATGGCGTACCGTTCTGAGATTGGGAGGTGGGCGTCGCATTTCCGAATCCGTTCCGCATGCTGAATTAGATATCGATCATGTGACTCTTGGGTGTTATCCAGAGGCCCACGGTCTTGATTAGATGCGTCAATGAACATTGTAAACAAAGACATGATGAGCCGAGATATGTTTCTTGGAACAAGAAGGTCAAATTTCGCAAGTCTTCAACCTAATCTTTCAACTTCTCCTTACAAGTCCCCTTCCTCTTGCTCAGTGGGCACTTCCTTCTCCAGTCAGATTGTCTGTCTCATGACTTGCCCTATGGACATCACCACAATATGGTCCTTGCCTCCGCATATATCCACAGGTCAAGTTAAACTCCTCCGGAGGCTGGCATTGTCACGTGCATGTCCCTTTCTTGAATGCCAAACACAACAGACAAAAAGTGACATGTAACCGAAGCATGCAGAATGTCCTGTACGTCTCAAATAAAAATCAATAGTTTACCAGGTATTTGGTTCGCTGATTTATATTGTCCATACATATATCAGATGACGCCCATGTAAACACTTCGACATGGAGTATGAACTAGAACACCGAATTCACAGTGTAAACATTACTTTCCATGTCTTTTTTTCAAGTTGTTCAGTCGAGCGTGATAGACGAGGTAAAAAATTGGTTCCAAGACTGGGGCTTAGGGTTGTTCAGGTATATATTTTGAAATGTCGTCTGCTTAATGTTTGTTCGACAGCAATCCTTGCTGCAGGCAATCATGCTATGATTGTCGAATATACTATTATACTAAGTATTCTCTGAGTGTAGTCCGATTTCGCGTTACTCAGAAATTATTCTTGTTTTATACGAATGCAAACGGCGTCAACTCGTGATCGGTGATTTGATGTGTATTAGTTATACTTCATCAGAATTGAGAAAGTTGTCTATGAGTCCTCAAGGTTTCATTGACTGATCCTTGAATCGTTTTTGTTCTCTCCAACCACACTGTCTTCAGGACTCGAAGTTTTTCCGTCAGAACGGAAGACGTGATCACAGTAGGGCCTTTCCAGTCTGAATATGTAGCGGTATATACAATACCGTGGTTGCTTGAAATTCACAACTAATTGTTGTCTAGGCATATACTCTCTTCTCTGCACAACTGAATAATTTCAGAATAAGACTAATGGATCGTTTGCCGTCCTCCCAACTTAGTCAGATGACAACATATTAACACAATCTGAAAATACATCAAAGTGCTGTTGCGCTCCAACTATGTTGTGTTGATAGAGTCCTCGAATTGTCGCCGTCACAACCGAGTGTGTTCCGATCAGACGATAGCCCATTTATGCACGAACTTGGAATTCACTGTTACTTTGGTGGCTGGAACCCCCTCAGCGCCTTCTAGTATTAAAGTCCATGTTCTCAGCATGAGGGCCTTGATCCGTCTGCAGATCGGAGTTGACCCGCTGTACAGAGGCGTATAGTTAATCGTCTGCTCAAATCGATCAGCCCTATAGATTAACGTCTGTTTACGGGATCTGATGATCCGACCACACGCTTATTAGTCTCACTAAGATAAAAACTCAAATTCCGGTATACCGCTAACACTCCCGAACTACAAGGCTGTCAAAACAAACTTCAGTAGTCAATAATGTTCTCCGCAGCTCCAATGTCAGCAGGCTGTGATTTCCTTCGGGTGGATAACGACTCTTCGAATCTCCATCCATGGCCATCTGGCGAGCTTTTGTTCGCTATGGTTGTTCTGTTGCAACGATATCGCCGTAATGAGACAGCGACAAAGACTTCTGGCAAAGACTGACCGACGGCAGAACGCTAAGGAGTGCGGCCAAGAATGCTGGTAAACGGCCGACTGTATAGAGAGAACGACTTCTGGCAGACGGCAGACAGTTGGGGGCAGCGACAGAGATTCCGGCAGATGTCGGACTGTTTGTGATGGCGACAGAGATTCCGGCAGATGTCAGACTGTTGTGATGGCGACCAAGACCCCTGGCTGATTGAAGGCTATAACTCTAGCGAATCCCCGCAGATTGCAGAGTGTTTGAGAGAGCGACCGAGATGGCAGACAGTTGGATGCAGCGACTGACACGTTGCTGATGCAGATTGTTCGTGGCTGCGGCTGAGTGTCGGCCGGGAGATGGTAGAGCTCCGTTTGAGACAGCTATACCGCGACAGACTTCAGGCAGATGACAGACGGCTGGAGATTTCAACAGAGACACTTTCTTCGTACACAACATATATCAGCTCTGCCGAAATCCAGTTCTGTATTGAAATATATGCATACCATTAAACGAAACAATAGAGTGTTCACACTACATGTACCAACTCATAAGCACAAAACTCCAATGAAAATATTCTTTTAGGCGCATAATACTTTATATCTTCAAACATAAAAACTCCATAAGCGAGAAGTGGGCAAGATCATCATCGCTTTTGAAAGCGAGAACATTTGTATGTTTGGGTCTCGTCCACCCGCTGGGTAATAATTTACCTAAATACCCAAATATCATTTAATCAAGTATTCATCGTCATGCAACAAATGTTGGGGTGTTTTCGATCTGGGACATGTTTCTTTTATCTTCTTCCTTACATTCAATGGCCTGGCTTGACGATTTGTGAGAGGTCGGTCTATTCTTGAAAAGCTCCGTTTGAGAGTAAGAGCAAAGGCCAGTTTATACTCGCTCGCCGACCCACAGTTTCACTTTGGTAGGCGAGTAGTCCGCGCACTCCACCAATCGTCTGACTAAAAACGCAATGCGCGCGCTTTCGTCCAGGCAGTGACGGATCCGACTACTATGGGCGTTTATTACCGCAAATAAAGACAAACCAAAGCAAAGACACTTGTGTAGCATATCAAGGACACGTAGATTGATACTCCTATGTGTGCCACATCAAAGACATCTGGAATGTATGTTTTGTTTTTGTTTGATACAGCATAGATAAAACTAGACCGCAACCTCTCTGGGATAGACAGTTGTTTTCATGAGCCATACACAGCACAGATAAGACATGACCGCAACACCTCTCTGGCCCATACACCACGTCAAAGATAACGATGCGAAGTCAACAGACGGCGCCACCGTCATGGGAAAAGTAAAAACGACATCGACAACTTCAGGTTTTTGTTGATATAAGCGACTAGCGGGAAAATGCACATGTGACATGATGTGTTGTTATGTCACTGTCTATTGCATCTGTCGTATTTTGAGATCCCCTTTCTTTTCAACATCATCAATCATACTAGTATATCATAACCATGGATAGAGATATCCCAAATCTATATGACTAGGCCTAAAGCCCAGTTATATCATCACTATCAGATTCCAAAATAGCCTTATGCCCTATTCGCTTTTACAATTTATAAACAAATTCATCAGGTTCATTTCAATTTAAAACACGTTGCTTACAACAATAATAATAAGTGCGTTGTTTTGTCATCCGGCCGCCAGCAATCTACAGTGGCGCCGCCTGTTGACTTCGCATCGTTATCTTTGACGTGGTGTATGGTCCAGAGAGGTATTGCGGTCATGTCTTATCTGTGCTGTGTATGGCTCATGAAAACAACTGTCTATCCCAGAGAGGTTGCGGTCTAGTTTTATCTATGCTGTATCAAACAAAAACAAAACATGCATTCCAGATGTCTTTGATGTGGCACACATAGAAGTATCAATCTACGTGTCCTTGATATGCTACACAAGTGTCTTTGCTTTGGTTTGTCTTTATTTGCGGTAATAACCGCCCATACTATGCGAGTTGTCCGCCTTTGTCCGCATGTCACATTTCACTTGTTACGCAAGGGTCTCCTGCGAGAGTGCATTGGAACTAACTTTTTCCCCCTTGTCCGTCATTAAAGGCATTCAAGTGTGTTGGTCAACCATGACAATCTCCTTTGTCCCTCCACCATAAGGCCTAGTTTCCCCTTATGACATCACTATTTCGGACACTCAGCGCCCCGTTTCTGGAAAGGTGTATAAACTGGCCTTAAGAGTTCATTTCAACGCAAAAGCACATTCCTTGGTCGAGTTGGCCAGAAGGCACAGTTTTGGTATTCATGACAACATTTTGGGGGTAGAGCAAAATGCTCTCAACGTAAAAAGTGAGGTATAGCAAAATTTCCCTCGGAAATAGTCGCTTCTAAACCGGATATTTTAACATAAGTAACCAAAGAATCATTTCAACTGCTCTTAACTGTTAACTCTTAATGGGAAACTCTTAGCCCATTAGTTGCCTCCTCTATAGGTGGCAGGACTGAAGCATGTTCGGCCATCGAGTAGTGAAATGCCGATGAACTAAAATATTCTTAGCATCGGATATTATCACGATTAAAGCCATGCAGTTAACGTCAACTTTTTTTAATTGTCGGAACTCTATTATATCGCCTTTTCAATCATGATATAAAGAACATGACTCACTTTTCCCACTCAATGTTGTGACTGATGACTGCTGCTTGGTTATTGATCGGGTGGTGGCGTAAGTCTGGTTCGATGACAAATGGAATGTCCCGGAGCGGTCCACATGTCTGCACGGTAACTCAGTCACGCTCTATATAACTTCAGCATTTTATAAAGCACCACATGGTGACAGGTGTTTTTCGTTCCTCTTTATAACAATATCAATGGCGTTTGCTTTTGATACTCCATGAGATCGATTGAATAGATATGTTCTCCCAGCAGGCGCATATAAGTTCTGTACGCGCTCTCTACAAGTCAGGTCAACCATTACATAGGCCTATCCCTACTGGATGCGTTGTACATGTATTTAAATACAAGGGATAGTAGGGATAGGCCTAGATTGACTGTAAATAACTCCAACAAAATTGATAGATCTGATATTTAACGAATCTGAAACCATTGCCACATGTAGCTGAGATCTATGCCTTCGCTTCCAGTTTAGTGGATCTAATGCACATGCCATAGTTGTTGCTCAAAAAGCGTTTACATGTTTCGACACTTCGGCAGCCGAGAAAGTCTAATTTAGACTCCCGGGGTAATCCATTTCGTCATCATATTAATCTCCTTATCTGCCGGGCGACAGTACGAGGCCGGTCCACTGCGTTCGGAGTGCAATTGGGTGATCGTTGTCACCGGTTAAACTCTCAGACCATAGTTATGCACTCCATAAATGACAATCCCGGGCACAATTCAAGACAAAAGTGCGATTTATGCCACTCCATGAATAAGGAAATCCCCACCTGACTGGCCTAAGGCGGTGCATAACTCAGCTTCATGGTGAGGCATGATTCGACTTTATGGCGGGGCATACTGCAGGATATCCGAGGTTTTCATTGGCTTATTTAAGGGTCACCATGAGTTAGAATTATACCAGGCAATAATTCAGATTTATGCCGACCCTTAATTCGGAGTTTTCTCCGCTCCCGCCAGCCATACTGCATTATGGTACCAAAGTGGGACAAGGAAGTAGCGACGTTATTACACAAATGTACGTACATGTATATATATTTCGAATAAAAAGCATTTATCATCTTTTATGTGGTTTCGAGACAATGTATACATAAAGTTGACATTAATCTGTGGCAAATAATCTACAGGCAAATAAACGTGAAGTAGTCGTCAATTAAAGGTAGTCTATACATGCTTCCCGAAATTGGTGGCTTGCATTGGAACTAACTTTTTCCCCCTTGTCCGTCATTAAAGGCATTCAAGTGTGTTGGTCAACCATGAATATCTCCTTTGTCCCTCCACCATAAGGCCTAGTTTCACCTTATGACATCACTATTTCGGACACTCAGCGCCCGATTTCTGGAAAGGTGTATAGGAGGAGATAGAACTACGCTCCCTCTCTCTAAAAGAGGGACGGGAATTGCGCTCGAAATTGAAGCGTTTCATTCGCCAAGCCGAAAGTAAACAAAGTGTTACATCAATTATTTCCTACTTAATTATTTAATTACTTTACTTTCACAATAGGGGTTGCCACTTTACATTTACAATAGAGGTTTTCGATTTACATTTACAATAGAGGTTGCTGCTTTACATTTAAAATAGAGGTTGTCACTTTTACATTGACAACAGAGGTTGTCCCTTTACATTTACAATAGAGGCTGCTGCTTTACATTAACAATAGAGGTTGTCACTTTACATTGACAATAGAAGTTGTTGTTTTATATTTACAATAGATGTTGCCGCTTTACATTAGCAATAGAGGTTGCCGCTTTACATTTACAATAGAGGTTGTCACTTTACATTGACAATAGAAGTTGCTGCTTTACATTTAAAATAGAGGTTGTCACTTTTACATTGACAATAGAGGTTGTTGTTTTATATTTACAATAGATGTTGCCGCTTTACATTTACAATAGAGGTTGCCGCTTTACATGTACAATAGAGGTTGCCGCTTTACATTTACAATAGAGGTTGTCACTTTTACATTTACAATAGAGGTTGTCACTTTGCATTGACAATAGAAGTTGCTGCTTTACATTTAAAATAGAGGTTGCCACTTTAGGTGTACAGGTTGCCACTTTGCGTGTACAAAAGAGGTTGTCACTTGACATATACAATAGAGGTTTCTACTTTGCATTTACAATAGAGGTTGCCACTTAACGTGTGCAATATAAGTTGTCAATTTACGTGTGAAATAGAGATTGTTACTTGAAAAGATAGAGAACAGAGGGTCCGGTTGTCTTTTTACATTTACAATACAGTTGGTGCTTTACATTAACATTAGAGGTGGTCGAGATAGGTTGCATTTACAATAAAGGTTATTACTTTACTACACATTAAAATGTGTTGCTTTATACATTGCCATTTGCATTTACAATAGAGGTCGTTGCCTCACGTATACAATATGTGTTGTCGCTCTTCATTTACACTATGGAGATTGTCGCCTTTCATTCACAAATCATGACAACTCGACGATGGTGGAATGCGGTGGCCACTTGGCAATCGCTGATCATGTTGCAATGGCTCCTTCGCAGGTCTCGCAGTGGCTGAAATCGTTTTTGCGGCGCTTAAAAGATCAGTAGCCCTCAATCGATTGACAGCACACCCTCACAACACATGTGTGCTGTCAGTGAGGGAGTGGTTCCCAATCAATTGCGGGTGTAAATAAAAAGCTCAAAAAATAGACAATGTCACTGCAAATGTAGAGCTCCAACCATAAAATATAAAGCTCCAACCGCTGCAAATTTTACATGCTCCACATCCATTATGAATACTAGAAAAAGAAGCTCCAACTTTTGTGATGTAAATTTTTAAGCTTTCAGTTTTTGCAGCAGCTCCATCATGACACGGATCTATAAAGCACTGCTATGTATATAGTGCTATGTCCGTGACCATGATATGCATGCCGTAGATGTTTAATAAGTTAGTCCGTGTGATACCTCAAATAAATATCATTTGAAAGACTCTGATTCTATTAAACACAAAGTTTGCAGCAATGCAGGCCTAGCCCGAGTAAACATACACAACCGCGGTTGTTCGCACGATTATAACTGCGATGATCAGAACAAACCATATTACGAGCGCGCTGACATTCCAACCGAGTGCGCACTTGGACTTCCGCTTGGCTTCCTCTATGTCGCCTCGGTCCGCGTCGTCGCGCGACTGGAGGGAGCAAATTAGGGCGATGATGCCGAAAATCAGGTTGAAACAGATCATTGTGACAATGGAAAAGGGAAGGTATGTGTTTGGCCTTTCCTGCAAAGTTCCTTGCTGGACAATCACGGTGGTGGAACCCTGTGGGTATGCTTGCGGCCCTGGTTGTGGCTGTTGCCACTGCGCCTGTTGTGGGTACCCTCCTTGCTGTTGTGGGTACCCTCCTTGCTGCTGTGGGTACCCTCCTTGCTGTTGTGGGTAACCTTGCTGCTGTGGGTATCCCCCTTGCTGTGGTGGATACCCTTGTCCACCATCGACAGCCGCCGCTGAAAACTCTTTATCCTGAAATTCGACATTAATCTCTAATAATTAAAAAAGAAAATAGAACAAGTTGTCAAATCGCCAACGCTTATGAGTCTCAAAATCTAGATCGTTAACAGCCATTTCATATGACAGCCCCATTCTTTCAGAGATGATTTTTCAAAAGTTTCGGACGCTGTGGGAGCACTCCTCAAGGATAGCGCCACTCCCAAAATTTATAACAAATTCATCTTGTAATGAGGTTCGAGGCTGAAACATGTTAATCAGCCGAATGGAGGGAGTTCTGCGCTTACAAATTCTATGAACTGCCTCAGCACCCCCTCTATAGAACCATTTGAAAGACTCTGATAACACCAACACCCGAGTGCGTTCGCGGTGTTTTTCTGGTTCTCTGTAACTTTAAAGGCGAATGTCTCAGGAAGCACTTGACCGATTGGATTGAAACCACGCTGTTCGTCAGAGGAAATCAACGTCTTCAATTTAGGACAAAAAAGCAAAGATCCGATAGAATTGATAGATTGATTTAAAATTATCTGAAGAAAACGCCCCAATTACGAAATTTTTAGTGAGATCTTTATGTTTATTCCTTTATGATAGCACAATATAGTGCTATATTATGCTACCAAATGTTCTTGGCCAATAGCGTAACTCGATTCACATCATGTGATTTCAAGTCATCACATCGTATCGGATCCAAAAAAGCAATAACGGATCCAAAAAAATGTCGTAACGGATCCTAAAAGGTTTTAATCATTATTTTTAATCATCATTTTTTTTCATTATTTTCCTTTGGATTGATTTCTTTGCCAAGACATTTGGTTGCATAATATAGCAAATAGTGGATGTTTAAGGTCGTCCAATATGGAATTTTGCTGGACTCAGAAATGTCATGGCGCCATGACATTTCTTCGTCCATCAAAATTCCATATCGGACTCCCAAACATCCACTATTTGTATAGTGAAGTGTTCCCCTATTTGTTTGTGAGCACTAAAAGACATAGATTGAGACGATTTTCTATGTTTCTCCCTACCGAAAAGTCTTCTTTTTTTCTCTAGCTTTCTACATTGAAATATGGAGAACAACCACACACTGACATTGAGGCACCTGTCAGGCCTGTTTGCGAAGCAAGTACATTGTATAGGCCTACTTGGTTAAAGTGATATAAAACGGATATTTATCGATACAAGGATCTTACCTGAGACATAATTTGAGATAATTTCCCAGCAAAATTAAGATTCGAGGACAGAAATCAATGAGAAATCCGAAATGATTTTCGATCGCGCCCTCGACCTGACTGGTATATATTTCCACGCCCTTGATTTTGGTTCGAATTATATTTAAAGTCAATAAGACTATTCCATGCTCTATTTACTTCAAAAGCCCCTGGGCAGTCTATGTTGCTCTTACAATACTGGTTCGATGATGTATATACGTTATGATTGATCTACATAACGTGGTGGATCAATAGAGCTTTTTAGAGTCTCATTGATAGTCGAAATTTTTAATTCATATCTATTAAAAAAATTTGTATTAAAATTCAGTAACACATGTTATTAGTCACATCTGCATGCCCTTTACAATCTAAATGCATCCATGCTAAAGGTTACTGAGTCAGCATGGTTAACAACAGCATACACGTGCGACGCGACAATACCGACGGACCAGACGCCTCAAATATGAGTTATATATTAGGGCTGTTTACACGGGACCAAACCGATCTAGATCGATTCGGATTGGTCTAAATGGGTCTGCCGTGCAAACGCGCAGAAAATGTGATCTGGTCTGGGTCTGGCTCGACGTACATTCTTGCATGGACGTCATATGAGACTTAGGACGTACGTCACGTCGTGAGCGATGTGATGTAATGTGATCTGGTCTGGTCGGGTTTGGTTTGGTCCCGTGTAAACGGGCCTTATGAGAAGTCCCAGTGGCGGACACAATAGGCAGCCCGTGCGAAGAGCTACAGTAATTTTCCATGAAGTCGGTCCAGAATTCGTTTACAAGTGAGTTCAGCAATCAATCTGTATGACCATCGGACTTGAACAACTCAGGAACTGAATGACGTCTCTTTACCGACTTTTATGAATCAAGTAGTGGATAAAATGTATAGCTGCTGTAAGACAACATATTTTTTTAAACTTGTTTTTAATCATATTACCTTAAGATTTTTACATTACATTTCTACATATGAACATATTATTGAATTAATTGCTGACGTTCGCCGCCGGTAAGTTAGTATGTAATCAGCACAACAGAGCCAGCAAACGACGTTTTTCGCTTGGTGTGGATCTCGCGAGACTAAAAGTGGCTGGTGGCGTAACTGGTACAGGTGACGAACGGACTCATTATAACGGGCTGGATTGAGCTGCGCAGCGAATTTCCAAAACGCACCCATCACTCATCAATTCCCGATGATGCACCTGCAATGTCAAGGATAACTCAGATAGCTTCCAATAAAATGATAATTATGATTTTCATCCTTTTATCATACGGCATCATTCCGAGTTTCAAATTTTGGAGTGTGGGCACAAATTGCGATGAATAATACAACAAATTCGGTTATTAACTTCTGTCAACATATAATTACTGCATGAAATAGTTGATTTGACCCAATTATGTGATTATGGATAATTTTGTGATTTTGCGAGATATTAGCTGAGACTGGCTTTATGATCAGTTGGAAGGGAGAGAGCGTCCACCAAAGCTGCGCCAGAGAATATAGGGAACTGTAAAAATGAAGGTAAGATCGGATACTTTCCCAAATCATTTGAAGTCTTTCTTGGATTATCTTGGTCTCGCTTTTTAAAGAGTTGAATTGTCCGATAGAATAACCCCTTCTCTCTAAGAGTGGTGCTTGCTGAAGCCGCTTCCATCGAGGAATTAACACTCGGAGGTGCAGTAAAATAGCGCTGTTATTTTCTAGGGCTTCTTCTTCCTCCTGGTCTGTCTGCCTGCCACCTTTGCCGGCATGGCCTTCCCCGTGGGAACAGAGAGGGACGTCCAGGACATCTTCAGAGACGTGAATCCTTCTATCGTAAGTAAACTCCCCCGCATGCAGTTTCGAATCGCTCAACCCGCGGATTTTACGCGCGTCATTGGAAGATAAACGATATTCTTTTATGAAAAATTAAAAGCGGAAGTTGGCCAGATTTTTTTAGGGTTTTGCCATATACCCCATTGTGAGATCAGTTTTTTTTACTCCTACGTAAAATTTCGACAGCCGGAGTATATATGGCACCATCCTGAGTTTCAGGGCGTATCATTCCACAGGGATACCTTCCTCAATCACGTGTGCAAGGGGAGGAGCATGTAACTGACCCTGGTATTCCAGGCTGGCTATCTTCTGATCGCAAAACTTACATCTTGGAGCAGCTAGAACTTAGTTGGCTGCATGCATCTGGCAAATGTTAAAAAAGGACCGAGACGCCGAAATGATATACTAGTATATACTATACAAGTTCTACTATGCTGTGTTATACGCTAAGCGCATGATCGAAGTCTGAATAAAGCGTTCGAGTGGAAGACGACATTCAATTCCAATCCTGAAACACACTTTAATTTTTTCAGCGATGGGACAGCACGAACTTCTTGGTGGATGAAGCCGGTCCGTATGCGGACTGCAGCTACGTGGGCACCCGCGGTCTAATCTCCCTAACCAAGCTGACGGACAAGTACCTCCAGGCTCACGGGGTCATGGAGAGCGTGGCGGGGCTGACTGATGACACAAGAATGACCGGCCGAACACTCTCTGGGGCCCGCAAAGACATAATCACTATCACCAAGTCGTGGGTTCGAAAATCTCCATTCTTTGAACAGGTAAGAATGACAAGCATCCAGTATTTTGGCGTTGAAAGCTGGAGGTTTATATAGGAGTAGTCCGGTCACATTGTCCAATAAGAATTGTCACGTTCTTCATGTAATGAGTCAACCAAAAAACTTTATTTTGGGAGACTTTCGGTCAATTTTGCTTTCGAAAGTCATAGTGGGCAACGTTAAGATGAAATTCATTGATTTGAAGGGTCGCGGGTATCAGTAACCACACTGTGGACAAAGTAAATGTGACTGATCATGAAGCTGATTATACGACTAACCAAGTGAAATAACGTATAAACAGACATGACGAAGAGAAGACTGACAAAAACTTAGGTCCTCAGATCGAATGTAGGTCTATACAGATCAAAATACATGTACCATTTTTTTACTAAAGTTAATTAGTAACATGATATAAAAGTCCTTGCCCAATCATGCCATGGTCGTTATCTGACCATCAGTATCCATCGTTTAGACATAAAGCTGCAATGACTATTCGTGCTGTTTTTCTTGGCGGAATGGGGACATTGTAAATTGGTAGTGAAAAATGTCATGACCCGCACTAATTTCAAACAATCAGACGGAATATATATTCAGGTAATCATATAGATTACAGTATTACTATAGTGGCAGAAGCCATTGTATAAGTCTGAAATAATGATGAGGAGAAATATAAATAGTCACTAGTCACTAATCAATCATCCTCTTCATAACAGACGCCTGTACTCTGGCTCTAGATCTTCTGTAGAAGTGAAAAAAAATAAATTTAAGAAAGCTACGCAACTTGTATTTCAACTCAACTATAATGCAAGATCCGACGGAAAATTACTCTAAAAACGTAGTTCTATAGCCTTGTCATATCGTGATTGAATAAGTCAGAGCAAGATGGCCGCCATAAGGACCCATCTTGCTTCATTATCATGATCACGTTGACTCTTCGAAGGCTTTAAAATATGTAAGTTTTTTTCATTCTGACCAAATAAATTCAGTTTCAACAACATCTGATTAAATGAATGCTGCTCAGTAAAACAGAAAAAAACAACTTTCAAAAACGCTGTAGTTTGTGATACATTAATTCGCGCACCATTTCGCTTCTGCCCATAAACTAAAGAGAAAAATGTCATGTCAATGTATAAATAAAATCATTAGGCCAATGATAATTGACGAAATGTCGACACAAACTACACCACTGTTTGTGTATCTCGAAAACTCCCTCAAATTACGCGCAATATTTCCCGAATTAGAACTTATGCCCTGATCGTAAATGATGGTGACCTCCCCAACGGAAGCATCAGATCACTTAGATGACACCCTTAAATCATAGCTATACTTAATTGTTTTGACAATAATTCATGTCCAAATAACCATTCATTTCCTGTTTGCACTGCCCAATAAGTAGAATTTGCAAGGTCACATTTACTAATTACGCTTTCAATGATTCGATGATTTCAATGATTCGTATGCGAGAATCGTTGCACTCAATGATCCTTGTCTTATTTCCTATTCGCCCAATTTGCGAAACAATCTCGGGGAGAAACGTGCCGATAATAATCATCTTGACCGTCAATGTATTGACTGACATTGCTAAGCTTACAGACAGCGCGCGTCCCCTGCATGGAGGCAATACCGCTGGGAGTTCAGTATGGTAATAACAGGCAGGTTTTGCAACTCTTACGAAGAGCTACGAACGATGAACTATACGTTGTAAATGTATTTTATCGACGAATTCACTTTTTAAACATTTTCCCGATTCGCACGTCACAGATCTTCGTTTTTCGTACTTCGTCGTTCGTGAGGCTTGCAAAATCTACCTAATAACTAATAATCCTGACATGGACACTCAACCGAAGTATAGATAAACGAATCAATATTGAAATATATTTCATAGTTCTCATAATCTCTTCCTAGATCAAAGAAGCACACAAGTTTGGGTGCAGTGTCCTACCCAGTTGCGGAGACAGGACTGTCGTCACATGCATCTTTACTCCCGCATAGTAAGTTCAATCTCCACATGTAAAGTGTTTCACGAGCGTATAGGCAGCAACGGATATCTGCGTGGTATGCGGAGAGACAAATTTAGCCTACATGTTCACAGGTAGCAAAAGTCATATACCGTAAACACGGCTTTTTGAAACTGGAAATTTCTGATACATTAGAAGAGGTCACGTACTTCTGTTATGACTGTTCCACATTTTGATAAGTTCAAAATCACTTTCAGTCCCATTGAGATTAACACCACTATACACCAGCATCCATACACCCACAACCACTTACCACGTACCACTGTCTTCTCTTAAAGTGGTTGCATAGAAAGGGGAGCAATGTAAAGGACTATGCAAATAGAAAATCATCGAGACGGGAATGGAAAAAGGGAATGTTTTGACAAACAAGGGAACATGTATGGAAAAGGAGGGGCTTGAATAGGAAAGAATTGGCCTGTATGCTTTTATAGATTAGGGAAGAATTGTATGGTAAAGGAGGGGAGCATGTATGGAGAAGGAGGGTAGTTCACCTGTATTTTTTTTATCGTTTTCTGAAATATTATGATATTTTATTGCTTCCAGTCAAGGTCAGGGTGACCAAGGCGGCCAAAATGGCGGCGGCGTAAACTCAGGAGCTGTGGCCTTCACTGGGGAACAGTACATACTCACCGAGGGAATGTTCCAGAAGCAAAATAGAGTCACGGTAAGGATCTCAAAAGTTGCCTAGACGAAATATTTTCGTCTAAGGGGAAGGGGCCCGTCAATTTTACCTTCCAAATTTCGTCTTTTTAAAATATTTCGAGAAAAAAATGCTTCGTGCATTATGTGATGTAAATTAATATCGAATTGGTAAAAGCACCGTTACAAGTGGTCATTAAATGTGTCCCGTGTAGCTCAAACTCGTAAAGAGTTGCCAATGTTTACAGTGTGTACGAAGAGGACAAAAAATGAAAGTTTTCTTTATAGAATTTAGTTTTCAAAACTCGTGTATTTTAGAAATGGGACAGGTCATACTTCCTCGAGAATCTCTCAGGCACGGAAACATCTTGTGCCATGATCGGCAGGCGACAATGGAACTACCAGAAAGCCCAAAAAACCGCCCGCAAATACAAGAAGGGATCCATTGGTTTGTTGTTCGGGTGGGCGAATAGGTCTGGCAACACTGACAGGGACGTGGAAAATATAACTGGCCAATGGCTTAGGACAGACGAGGGTCGAAAGCAGGTAGGTACAGGTGTTTCACGACGACATCATACTTTGGGAGAATATCAATATATCCGGAAGATTGGTCGCAATGTTTGCTGTTTACAGCTTTCGGGCAAGAACGAAGAATTTATCCTTAAAGGTGTGCGCCGTTCGTTCACATATTTATTGTTGGTCCAACTCTAGTTCATATTTCTAACGCCAGACGACACCAGTAGTTTCTTCTCTTTCAATCATGATATCCCATACTGTTGTCATGGTTTTTATTGTGATTTCCCCCATTCGCAATCGTCCCAAACTAGTTATTGTCCTTCAAATCTAAATTGTCTTCTCCTTTCAGATTTCCCGTGCCAAGAATGTTGGTTGCAGCTTGATTCAGGAGTGTGGTAACGGACAGACTGTCGTGTCGTGCATCGTCACACCAGGGTAAGCACAATACGAAAAACTTGCTACAGTTCGGCCCATCAGGTCAGAATGAAAGTCATTCTCAAAGCAGATCGAAGGAACGCGGCTGCATGGTCGAAATGTCTGTCCAAAGCTGTCGCGGAGCGGACTGTGAGGAAACAAGTCTTAGACCCCAATTACAGTATAATCACCCTAAGGCTGACGAGATAAACTGGGCCGTCGCCGAAATATGAGCGAATGGGATGAAATTGTGTTCGCAGAATTAAGTATGCCAGCTCAGCTGGTATGACAATGCGGAAGGGACAACGCCGGTCAAACCTTCATTGAAGTGAACACTAAACGGAAGCAAGCCATAGCCGGTGAATAAGTAGAAAATACCCCCAGGAAAAAGTGTCCCGGTCCTATTGTACAATGTGTTTTGACGGTTTATGGAATATTGTTCGATAGAGGCCATGACCGTCATGAGAAAATAGAATCCTTTGTTCCCCGACTTATCTTTAATATTCATACTGTTTCAGGGCATAGATACTCATCAAAATTCTTCAAGACAGAAAATTTGATATATCCAGTTACGATCACATAACGCGGTAACGAATCCCGAGGCGTGGCGAATTCCAAGACACGCCGACGTTCGACATACATCTGTAACACAGTTTCTCCTGTATCATACTCATGTTGTAGTTAATAAAAACACGAATACAAATTCAAAAAGTTTAGAGATGATATTTTTGTGCGTTTTTATAAGTTGTGGACTGCGGAAGAGAAAGTCACACTTTGTATGCGGTCTTATCCCCCCATGACCTAATGTATGAAACCTGTTTAGTCAAAATAAAGAAACGTTTTCCTCAACGGCCCAATGCGATCATCCACCTCACCCAATGCTACACTCCACACAGCGGAAAATGAGGAGTGTGTATAAGAAAAGAGGGGACATGTATGGAGAAGGAGGGTACGTGTCTAGTAAAGAAGGGTACATGTATAGTCAAGGAAGATATACATGTAGAAGAAATGACGGGTCTGTATCGAGAGAGGGATCATGGAGTAAGAGAGGGGACAGGGAAGGGCCATGGGTTTATTAGTAAACCAGTTCTTCTCAAAGGTAATTTTCATCAGAATATATGAGATTATCCATAGATATTATCCTTTTTTTAAAAGTTACGGTTGGGACTTGGACACCCGTGTCTAGTGTCGGTAGTTATGGCTTCGACACTGATGCAAGGTATGAAAATATGGGAACAGGGGGCAATGTGTACAACTCGACACAGATGCAACTCATTCTGTGACTGTGTCCAAATGGCATAGCGACGTACAAATGTAATTATTTGACTTTATGCTTATGGGATGTGTTGAGACAAGGACATACGCCATCACAGAAATATGTCTCTGATCGGAGGTAGGGTGCTTGGTGTCTTAGATCGGAGGTTTGGGATTATATCCCGTGGCCTACTATCGCGGATTGGATAAAACATTGACCCCCTTTGTTGGCCAAACGTCTGTGCTGCTACCTATTGTATCAATTTTACACTGCAGAGGATCTGGGGAGGGAAGGTTGCTAATTGCTTGTTCCCCATTCTCCCAGAATTCAATCAATCTTCGGATGAAGGACAATCTTTTCCACTTTTTTATTTATTTTTATCGAGACGAGATTGCAATTAATTTATATCTCGATCATTTATCAGCGAGCGACTTACAATACTGTTTAAATTCACAATAAGCAATCAGGCATTGTCTTGTATGTCTCCCTGTAGAGACAATGTCACAACCAATCTGATGACAATGGCTTGGCTATAGCTGCTACAATGTCCAAAATCTGAATAGTTGTTTTTCAGCCGGCTTCACTCATCCTAGACACTGTCACAAGAAAGCTGATGCCAGTAGCTGTTACACTTCTGATTTTACGACAGAAAATCTAACCATTTCGCTAGGCCCTTGTGCCGGGAAGTCCGCAATACTGCGCACGTGCGTTTGTTTACAATTTCCCGCGAAATCTCAAAGATCACATGACCTGCTAACACGGACTGGGCCCCAGAGCTGATTCACGGGATATACCATGTCCTGACGTCATTACAGGATTTCGTGTTTTATCTACGGGTGTGCGCTAGTATTAAATAAATTCTTTAAAAAAGTATAACGCGTACTTTGGATTTAATCTGCTTCAACTATCTAAAACATATACTGGTACAGCAATTTTGAACACACGCCATTGAAGGATATTTGTGCAAAAGAGGATTATAGGGAGCTCTTAAGCGAGCTTTATGGTTAAGGGTCGAATGTGTGTGTGTATACCGTCAACGAAAAAAACTTGACCCGGTTGACCGGAACCAGAAAACCTCTGCAACCAGGTGACATTTTTGCACGCGAATCGTATACGCTAATGCACAGCAATTTACCTGGGGAGAGATTTTCTTTTTCCAAACAATTCAGCGGGACGCTACGATGTTTACGCAGAGAAGCCGCTGTTCGGTTGAAGATTTCGTCAAAACAGGGCCGAATCAAAGTGTAACGATACCCTGGGGCGAATCGAAATGCATTAAACAACAAGCTGCATCGCTGCCAGAGATCATTTTTCTCTTTCCGCGACGAAATCGTGCTTTGAACTGGCAAAATTCCGCAAAAGATTTTCCGTCTGCTAACTTTTCCGTAGTTTCAAGCGCACCAACATGATCGGTCCGGGGCTGCCCGTTTCCGACGACGATTTCGTCAATATCATGGGGTGTGACAATATGTCAACGGTCTGGTTCCATTAATAATGCAATAATCTTGAAAGTACATTGGTCTCAATGTCTATTTCCCCGTTTCCATGTCAAAAACCTACCGTGAAACCTGAAACCACTCGTCCACAACACTGGCCATTTTAATTTTCCGTAGAAAGCGCATGCGCACTTAACTCAAACGCACGCGCTTCCCTCAGGTCTCACAAGCCGGTGCGGAGGCCAGGCCTACCTGCCTCCAAAAATGACGCGACGTCATTTCATGCATACCCCTGTTCCAGCGGCTGTAGACTTGGCAGTACGTTACTCTCACACAAACCAATACATTTCTGAATAGCATGTCTCTTGTATTGTAGAATACATCTGACCAAGTTTGACCAAGTGATCAGGTGTTAATCTTGAAGTTATAAGGCATAGAAGTGACATTTTTTTCAAATTTGCGTTATACAGGGTGTCTCATGCATTGTGCTACATCAGTCTATGCATGACTGTATGTCCAGGCGACGTTGGTCTTTTTGAATTAGAATATAAATCTTAATTACACTTGGGTCTTGGGATCATTATGCTTATCTCCGGGCAAAAATACCTATCCTTCTCCTGTTGTGTTTAGTTTCCCACATTCTCCCCACTTATTTTCTATACTGCGACAGCGTCTATTGGGTCAACTGCCATGATGGCATCATCCTAACTATATCCCCCCTCTCCCACCAACCAACTACTCGCCATCAATCATTGACATTGTGTGCTAGCCAACTGCTTCTTCGGTCAACTGTCATGATGGCATCATCCTAACTATATCCCCCCCCCCCCCCCGAGTCTTCTCGCTCACCAGCCCTATTAACGAAGAGCTCCCTATCAAGGCCTGAGCCTTCCTCATATTAGGGAGCTCTAGCGAGCTTTATGGTTAGAGAGTGTGTGTATACCATCAACGAAAAAAACTTGACCCGGAACCAGAAAACCTCCACACCCAGGTGACATTTTTGCACGCGAATCGTATACGCTAATGCACAGCAATTTACCTGGGGAGAGATTTTCTTTTTCCAAACAATTCAGCGGGACGCTACGATGTTTACGCACAGAAGTTGCTGTTCGGTTGAAGATTTCGTCAAAACAGGGCCGAATCAAAGTGTAACGATACCCTGGGGCGAATCGAAATGCATTAAACAACAAGCTGCATCGCTGCCAGAGATTATTTTTCTCTTTCCGCGAAGAAATCGTGCTTTGAACTGGCAAAATTCCGCAAAAGATTTTCCGTCTGCTAACTTTTCCGTAGTTTCAAGCGCACCAACATGATCGGTCCGGGGCTGCCCGTTTCGACGACGATTTCGTCAATATCATGGGGTGTGACAATATGTCGACGGTCTGGTTCCATTAATAATGCAATAATCTTGAAAGTACATTGGTCTCAATGTCTATTTCTCCGTTTCCATGACAAAATCCTACCTTGAAACCTGAAACCACTCGTCCACAACACAAGCCATTTCTATTTTCAGAAAGCGCATGCGCACTAACTCAAACGCACGCGCTGACCTCAGGTCTCACTAGCCGGTGCGGAGGCCAGGCCTACTTGCCTCCAAAAATGACGCGACGTCATTTCATGCATACCCCTGTTCCAGCGGCTGTAGACTTGACAGTACCTTACTCTCACACAAACCTATACATTTCTGAATAGCTTGTCTCTTGAAGAATACATCTGACCAAGTTTCAACGTCGTCTAGACTTACAGTCATGCATAGACTGATGTAGCACAATGCATGAGACACCCTGTATATATAACGCAAATTTGAAAAATTTCACCTCTATGCCTTATAACTTCAAGATTAACACCTGATCACCACTGGCTAGTGAGACCTCAAACTATTCAGGACGGGGGGGGGGGGGGGGGGTCGGCTAAGGTGTTTTTGAATTAGAATATAAATCTTAATTACACTTGGGTCTTGGGATCATTATGCTGATCTCCGGGCAAAAATACCTATCCTTCTCCTGTTGTGTTTAGTTTCCCACATTCTCCCCACTTATTTTCTATACTGCGACAGCGTCTATTGGGTCAACTGCCATGATGGCATCATCCTAACTATATCCCCCCTCTCCCACCCACCAACTACTCACCATCAATCATTGACATTGTGTGCTAGCCAACTGCTTCTTCGGTCAACTGTCATGATGGCATCATCCTAACTATATACCCCCCCCCCCCCCCCCCCACCACCACCACCACCACCCCCACCACCACCACCCGAGTCTTCTCGCTCACCAGCCCTATTAACGAAGAGCTCCCTATCAAGGCCTGAGCCTTCCTCATATTAAACACTGATTTTGAATGATTTTTTGAGTTGTCGATATAATTCCCGTTGTTCATTGTGGTGAATCGTAGGATTTCGGGGAACCTTTCGTGGACGTCATTAAATAGAGGATTCCCCTTTCAAGATGGGTGATCTCAATTGGTGAAATAGGGGTGGTGGTAGCAGGTCGTATAACCGAATGTGCAATAATCAAATATATCAAATGTATCAAATTTCAATAAAATCTGAAGAGCTTTTCGCTTATTTGGAATTGTAGCATATCGCTTGTGCTTTGGTTTGTTCTGAAGAAAAATAAAAAGTTTTATAAGTGGCAAGACTAAATTCTCACCCCTATATGAATACCCAGTGGAAAATATGGCGGACCATCAGGCTCAGCAGAGCATTCAGAGCGGAGCTCCGAAAAACCTAGAAATTTCAGACGCAGAAATGGAGGGCTCCAGCGGAGAAGATGACGACGGTGATGTGTTCGAAGTGGAGAAAATAGTTGGCATCTCCAAAATAGATGTACGTTCTCAGTTGTAGAGTAATAGATTTAGACTTTGAAGCCTTTCTTTCATCCCCGTCAAAAGCTCGCTGCAAAAATGCACGTTGTCATCTCTGTGCACAGTGCATTCTTCTGACTCGGAAGTGAAAGATAGAGTCACAGTGTCAGTGGCTTACATGTATGCCATGCGAGTTGCCCTATAAAACAACGGACTGGAAGCTGGTTGAAAGGATACCTCACTGTTCAGCCAAGGGAAAAGTTAGGCCTTATTACCGGAGAGGGCGGGTTGCACATGGCAAGGTTTGCTCAAATCAAGCCGAGCCCCCTGGGCACTGACCTGGTCATCAAAACTATGCCCTTATGATTTTTATATGATTGATGATTGAATGATGGTTGAGATGAATTTCTCATTTCTATTTCATTACAAGCTAAGGCATTTGTGGACCCATGTTCGTTTGTGTGGTCGTGACCTGCTTCATGCTTGTAACCATGCTATTAACCAATCCTGATGCATTACATTACCGGGTGATTGCATCACGGACCAAGTTTAGTGCAGACACAATGGGGTTCTTTTGTGAAAAGCCTATTTGAATTTCTGGTGGGGATTTGAAGTGCAAACTAAAGATAACTCTTACTGAATTTACTTCTTACTGAACTATTATACTTATTTCAGGGACAGACTATGTACAAAGTGCGTTGGGTCGGATATGGTCCCGCTAACGACACATATGAGCCGTATGATAATCTCCTCAGCTGCGTGGATATGATTGCTGACTATGTCAGCCAGCAAAAAGAACAAAGGAAGAAGAGAGAGGAAGAAAAGAAAAAGGTATATTATATACATGTGTAATGATTAAACTCTCAGTAATTACAACCCTAGTGTACTCATTGTTCAGAATGGAACTTGTGAGAAAAATCAAACATTACAACAGTCTTTAAATTTCTCGCAAAATGCTGTACCAATAGCATAGTGGCCTAACAAAACAAATTTGCTACGGGGGGGGGGGGGGGGGGGGCAAGGGATGTTCACTTGATGGTGCTTTACAGGGCTTTTTTGTGGTTGAAACAAGTGCAAAACCATCACAAAATCCATGCTATCTTTGACGTCATTTTGGTAACGTGTCCCACATGATGTTTTTCGTAAGGATTGTAGTGTTTTAATCTTTTCCTACAGAAATATGATGTGATTGTTAAGGATAACCCCGAGGGCCCAAAGCTGAAGGATCCTTTCTGGGATGACCTTGAAAAAGGAAAGATAAATCTCCTCGATGGTCATGACATGTACTCCAAGATCAAGAGTGGACGCGCCGCTCGGCCAACCTCATTCAAAGGTTCCAAGGAGCGCAGGCGACGAACGAAAACAGCAGACGCTGACGGCAAAGGTGGGAAAGTCGAGAAGCATAAACGGTCAAAGACGTCAGGAGATGGAGCGAGTATTGAAGGGAAGAGGAAATCTCAGAAGACAATGCCAGCAGGTCAAAAGAAACGTAGCTCTGCATCACAGGACAGTGTCAGTACGGTCGGTAGCCATGGCAGCAAGGAAAGCTATGATGCAGGAGAAGATGAAGGGTCTGTCAGCGGAGATTCTGATTCCTTGGGTTACTCACATTCGTCGTTCGCAACGTCCCTTGGCAGCTTCGACGATGCACGATCTCAATCGCAGTCTGTTGGTGATGAAATGACAGAAAGTTTAGCCTCCCATGAGGACGGTGCTTCAATGTCCCAAGAATCTCTGAAAACTTCCCAGTCTGATTCTGGTTTCACTGCCTCCAAGGAATCATCTCAAACCTCATCTCAAAATTCTGTCACGTCTGCCTGTGAGGTTACTAAGCCGCTGGAAAAAACACCAAAAGCTTTGGCCCAAAAAATCACAATGAGACCAGTGAAAACTGACTCTGTTGGAAGAAGCTTGAGTGATGATGATGATGACTTTCTGCCTGATCTGTCCTATGTCCCCATCAGTAGTTCTTTACAGTACAGTCTGCCCAACCAGAAAGTCGAAAGATCTAGAATTCCTGATATGAAGCCCAATTCTGCCAGCATTAAGAAGTCTGATAGTTCTGGTAGTGCAACTAAAAAGCCAGTTGCTCACAGTAAGAAAGGAAAAGATACAAGTGATGCAAAATTTCGAATTAAATCTGACATTAAAGACTCCAAAGGTTCTGCTGCAAATGATTCTGTTTTACCTGATGTGACTACCGGATCAATGGTGCAAGATTCTAGTGCAAAGGAGAAAAAGTCTGACACACAGTCTGTTAGGTCATCTAGTGCCAAAGAGGTGAAAACAACAAATATGAAAATAGCCAAGTCGGGTGCCAAAGAGAGTAAATCCGAGAGGGAGACTACGCTGGCTGCTCCTGCTGCCAAGTCCTCTAGTGCACAAGTGACTAAAAGGGAAACATCTCAAGCTGCTAGCAAGGTGACTGGCTCAAAGGAGAGTAAAAGTGAAATGAAACATGCTGCTGTCAAGTCGTCTGGTTCCAAAGACACCAAACTGGAAAGTGCGCAAGGAACTGCCAAGTCCTCTGCCAGCTCTGGTGTAAAAGACACCAAACTGGAAAGTGCGCAAGGAACTGCCAAGTCCTCTGCCAGCTCTGGTGTAAAAGACACCAAACTGGAAAGTGTGCAAGGAACTGCCAAATCCTCTGCCAGCTCTGGTGTAAAAGAGACTAAATCAGACACTACACAAGCTGCTTCTAAACTGGCTATCAGGACGACATCTTCTTCGAGAAGAATTCAAGTCATAGAGGCAATGCCAATTCTCAACCCAGAGCTTCCCGTCATCAAAGGAAAACAACACAAGGATGATCATAAGTCGTCGAGGCGAGCGAGTAAAGACGATTCGCGGTCTTCCAAGCGTTCTCACCGTAGCTCTGTGGACACTGAGACCACGCCGAGAGTGAAAACATGGGAGGAGCGGAGAGCTTCTATTGATAATGCGGCAGAGGAAAAGGTGAGTACAACTGCTTTTGAAAACGGGACTAAGGGATACATCTGGGGAAAACAATGAAATGTCTGCCTCATTTATTTCATAATCTCATTTTGAACCCCCAAAAGAAGAAGATGTCACTTTGTTGGTCATCGACTCTATTGTTGTACGTGTATTACAGTAGAGTGGACTATATAAAACAAATTATCACATTTCTGTTTAATCAATTGTGTGAAAAGTATTGTTTTTGTGATTAAGTTGTCTTGATTTTTGATTTCAGGCTAAAAGTTGGGGGAAGTCATCTGAAGAGATTGAAATGCTGGGAGATAAAGGTAAATCACCTGCTGCATGAGAAATGTAACCAAATTGTCTCCAAATGCTATTGCGACTGCTGACGTCTTCGGGCAAATAGCAAGTGAGAGTCACTGAGTAATAAGCTGATATAAGTAAAAGTCTTTGCTGCCTAGTTGACCTCCTTTCAAGACACAGGACTTGATCTTTGGATTAAGGATATGGAAGTCTTGCATCTCATTATGCCGGAGAACGGCTGGTTTAGCTGTTAACCCTTTTGCTGCAGGTGACGTGCATACCGGTATACCATGCCATGTCACAGGTCCCCACAAACTACTGTCACGACTGTACTTTGATAAATGTGAGACTTTTACGGCACTTAATCCCATGTAGTTAAAGCACTTTACGTTATTGGCCAAGCTCTTTGCCTGTATGTCGCGGATTCAAGCTGAACTCCCTTTGAAGCATCACGAAATGATTAGAGACTGAAGGAAACATCTACAAAATATAATTTCACTTTGTCACAATGACCATATGCAGTTGTTTATTTTCTGTCAACAGATATGGAAGTCCTTGGTCTGGAGTTCGATGATATTGCGATGGACATCGATGAATGGGAGAAAAAGGTGCGATGCATTTGAAGCAACATGAATACGAAATTTTTTATAACGAATATTTTTGAATAAAACATGTAAGGCAACAGAAATGATCAACCTAAATTGTATTTCTGTCCAGATGCAAATTATCCAAACCAAAATGAGTGCTATTTGTGTTGTTTTATATCAAAAACTTACGAGGCAGCTCGCTTATATATTTTTGTTTGTAATCTTTAAACTCATTACATGGATGACACAATTCTAGATTTATTGGTTGGCCTTATTCTTCAACCTACTTGTGCCTTGATGCAAATCATCCAAACCAAAATGAATGCTAATTGTATGGTTTCGGATTCTTTTAAGATGACATAGTTTTATATTTCTTGGTTGGCCTTATTCTTTTCCAAACTATAAAAAGCTTTGATATTGTATTGATTTGGGATATTAGGGCATGACTATAAAGTTCAGAGAGGTATTAATTTCATTTCTGCAAAGCTCATTTTAATGTGGATTTACATGCATTTTGCAGGAGACTGCCAATTCATTTTAATGTGGATTTACATGCATTTTGCAGGAGACTGCCAATTCATTTTAATGTAGATTTACATGCATTTTGCAGGAGACTGCCAATTCATTTTAATGTAGATTTACATGCATTTTGCAGGAGACTGCCAATTCATTTTAATGTAGATTTACATGCATTTTGCAGGAGACTGCCAATTCATTTTAATGTAGATTTACATGCATTTTGCAGGAGACTGCCAATTCATTTTAATGTAGATTTACATGCATTTTGCAGGAGACTGCCAATTCACTTAATAGATCAAGCAGTTTCTCCACCGATTTGACAATGTCAATGGGTAAGTTAATGCTGTATAGCAGTTTTGGTTATTAGACTCTTAGACGATATAAAACATAACAGTTCTTCCGCTTTATTCAGGAATTCTTTGCTACAAAATTCGATCTCCGTCCTTCTTCTTCAGCGCGCCATTCGACCCCCGCGGACCAAGTCCGCACCAGCCGGATGTGAGCCGAAGACAGTCACATCCTACTGGGAAACTATTAACTCCTATCCATCCTCCCTTCCCCGTTAAAACCTTAACGGTAATCAAATCTATTAAACTTATGTACATGTGTATACTATTGATAATCAATGTCCCAACTGATAGAACCCCAAATTTAACCTATTGAGTACTGGACTCACAGTTGTTCAAAAACTATGCTTAAAAGGCTTATGCCGAGTTTAAAGTGAAATGACGTTTTGTTAACAAATACCAGCTGAACCCGGAATATTCATAAAATGACAGTCCATAATAATTTCCGGTAACGTATCCTGACTGACTTTACAGTAGGTTCAGCTTGACTAATGCAGATCAACTGTCTATAGAATATATCCAATAGTGAATCACTATTCCATCTATACTCTTTGAAAATGCCAATTTTTGTCCGTCTGTCCATCTGTTATGGAACACAGAATTCTCAACTTCCACAATTATGCACAAAGAATGAAACGGTTGAAACTCTGAATACTGTCATCCACAAAAAACTGTAACGTGTTGGTTGATATGGTTTAATGAAAAACAAGTAACCCCAAGCAATTTTGCTCCCAATTCTAATTATCAACCCATTTTGATTAAGTCTAAACAAACTGATTGTTAGCATTCAGAATTTCTGTTGTTTCATTAAGTTCACCATTGTCCGGATAGTGACTGATAAGCACTATTTCAAAAAGGTCTCTACACGTATCCAAGTGTCCATTTCACAAAAAGGATATCCATAATGATAAGTCTATTAAATGTCACTGTCCTCGAGCAAGGCACTTCTCGATGATGGTTAACATGGCTTGGGCACCATGCACGAACGATCTGCGACCAGCATGGCTTGGGCACCATGCACCACGAACGATCTGCGACCAGCATGGCTTGGGCACCACGCACCAATAACGACAGCAAGCATGGACTGGGCACCATGCACCAATAAGCGACAGCAAGCGTGGCCCGGGCACCATGCACCAATAAGCGACAGCAAGCGTGGCCTGGGCACCATGCACCAATAAACGACAGCAAGCAAACATGTCAGCACTGCAGGGGGCACAACCTGACGATTGGCCTTATCATAGTCTTCTCGCCAACCTGGACTTTGACCACTCGACGATGACCATCTCTGCCGGTAAACACTTCTGTTACTCGTCCCATTGGCCAATCTCCTCTCACTGATCCAGGATCTGCCACCAGTACAACGTCTCCTACTTCTAAATCCTTCTTGACATCTCTCCACTTGTGGCGCTGACGCAACAGAGGGAGCCACTCCTTTAACCACCGGGACCAAAATTCCTTCAGTAGCTCCTGAACTCTCCTCCATCGTCGTCTTGGGTTGAAATCTGAGCTATCTATCTCTTCTGGGGCAAACTGTCCGCCGCACTGACCAAATAGAAAGTGGTTAGGTGTTATAGGGGGAGCATCCTTGGAATCTGCTGACTGGTAAGACAACGGCCTGGAATTGAGCAGGGCTTCAGCTCCAGTGAATGCAGTGCTCAGCTCTTCATCTGTGATGTCTGCTTTCTGAAGTACAGCATATATCGCCTTCTTTGCACTCTTCACCAGACTTTCATGAATTCCACCAAAGTGAGGTCCATGTGGCGGATTAAACCTCCATTTTATTCCTCGCGCTGCTCCATCTCTAGTTACTCTCACTTGGTCCAGCTGGGTGACCAATTCCATCAATTCTCGGTTAGCCCCAACGAAGTTCGTGCCATTATCTGAAGTAACTTCTACTGGGACGCCTCTACGGTGAGTAAATCTGTTGAAGGCATTCAGGAACGAGTTGGTATCTAAAGCATATGCCATCTCCAAGTGTACCGCCCTCGAGGCATGGCAAGTAAATAGGCACAGGTATCTCTTAGTTTGTACTCTCCCTCGTCCTTGCTTAGTAAGAAACGGTCCAGCATAGTCGACTGAAGAAACTGAGAAGGCTCTCATTGGTGGACTCACTCTTGTTCTTGGCAGGGGGGCCATCAATTGTGACGTTACTCTTGCCTTCTTACGTTCACAGGCTGCGCACTTAGCCTCCCAATCCCGGATCTCCTCTCGACCTCTAATAATCCAATACTTGGCTGACATCTCTGACAAGATCTTGTTTGTCCCAGCTACATGATTCTCTCTTTCATGGTAGAATCTCACCAGTAACTGGGTCACGTGGTGTTTTCTCGGTAGTATTATCGGGAACTTGGCTTCATAGGACAGATTATCAGCATAAGCTAGACGACTGTTGCTACGAAGTAAGAAGTCGGCATCTAATTTTGGCGTCAGGCCAGCTATTTGACTGGACTTGGGCAGCTCCCTTCCATGGCATAACGCGCTATACTCCTCTGCAAAGGCTTCTTTTTGGCACTGTCTAATCAAGAGTAACTCAGTCGCTTTTACTTCCTCAACTTCTAGTTCTCCTTGTTTCCTCTCAGTGGGGGCTGCCTGACAATTTCTGATAAACCGCTGCACCCATGCATGAACACGTGTCAATCTCTGCCAGCTGGAGAATCGGGAAGGGTCTAGTCTTGTATCTGCAAGGTTCATCACTTGTTTTAGACTGTTCTTTTCTTCCAAGCTGAGGTAACTGCTCTCATTTTTCATTTCATCCTGGACTTCATCTCCCTGTCCAACAACTCTCTCTGGCCACTCTGAAGAATCCCTCTGTAAAAACTCTGGGCCGTCCCACCATAGGCTGGACTCTGCTAGGTCTTTTGCTCTTACACCTCTTGAAGGCAGGTCTGCTGGGTTTTCTTTGGTTGGCACATATCTCCACTGTTGAGGGTCTGTATGTTGCTGTATCAGGCCTACTCGGTTGGCAACGAAAGGTTTCAGTTTTCTGCTAGGTCGCTTTATCCACCAGAGAACGTTTTGACTATCACTCCAAAACACCACCTCCTTGACATTGGTGGCCAATGCTGCTACAATGCTCAGACTGAGTTGAAGTCCTAGGACCGCCGCCATCATCTCTAGTCTCGGGATGCTCACTGAGGTTAACGGTGCAACCTTGGTCTTGGACGCTACAATCCTTGTGGCTACCATTCCACTGGCATAGGTGCTTCTTGCATACACCACAGTCCCATATGCATCTTTTGAGGCATCACCAAAGGTGTGAAGTTGGAAACTTGTCATCTCCTCAGCAAGTTGTAGGCATCTAGGGATCCTGGCTTGGGCCAACCCTGTGATTTCAACTATCCAATCCCAAGCTTTCTTTTCAATCTCCTCTGGCAATTCTTCATCCCATTCCACGCCACACATCCATACATCCTGCATGATGATTTTTCCTTGTATAACATATGGCGACATCAACCCAAGGGGATCGAAAATGGTTGCTATTCTTCGCAGTAGGCTCCTCTTCGTAAGCTTGAGATCAGCAGCAGGGGGTGTCAGCCGATAACAGAACGCGTCTTCTTCCGCCTTCCACAGCACTCCAAGGGCCTTTACTGATGGCAAATATCCCTCCTCCAAATTAATCTCTGAAGCTCTATCTTCATCTGGTATGATGGCTAAAACTTCGGGTGAGTTGGACAACCATTTTCTGGCATGCATCCCAGCTCCTTTCCACAATGCTGATAACTCTCTGTACAGCTTTTTTCCCTGTTCATCATCGTTCACCGAGTCAAGAGTGTCGTCCATGTAAGTTGACTTCAAAATTGCCTCTGCTGCTCTAGGGCACTGTGTCTGGTGGGCTCTTGCATGCTCTTGAGAAACCAACTGTGCCAAAAACGGTGAGCTGTTGATTCCAAAAACAAGTCGCTGGAACTCAAACGTCTCTGGATCTCTTGTCCTGTCTTCTAGGTCCCGCCACAGAAATCGGTGATACCTTTTATCTTCTTCTTCTAAGGATATCTGCAGGTACATCTCCGCTATGTCGCAAACAATAGCAACTGGGTACCTCCTAAAGCGCAGTAATACCTCGAACAGCTCGTTTTGGATCTTCGGTCCTGTATTTATATTGTCATTCAAACTGACTCCGTCAACTTTCGCCGAGGCATCGAAAACTATCCTTGTTTTTGTTGTGCTCTTGTCAGGACGGACCACAGGGAAGTGTGGTAGGTACCACTGATGACTATTTCTCTCATCATCCTTGATCTTCTTAATGTAACCCTTTTCTTGGTATTGCTGAATGACTCGGGAGTAACTTTTTCCAAGCTCTGGATTTTTCTGCAGTTTGGTCTCTGTTGATATCAGCCGTTTCTCAGCCATCTCCCGGCTATCTGGCATTGCTGGGTGGTGGTTTCCCTTCCATGGTACGGCCACTTGATATCTGTCCTCTACTATCTTGACTGACGATCTGGCATTCTGCAGCACTTTCCGATCACTCTCATTCAAGGGGGTTTGTCCTTCATTCACTTTGCTGATGCTCTCTATCTCCCAAAATGCTCTCAGGTTATCATTGATTTCATGCAGCAATGGCGACTCCTTGGTGAAGAAGCTGTAAGCCATGTTGGTTGCCTCCCTCTTTTGGCCCGAGGGAGTCCCTACCGGACCGATACACGTCCATCCCAGTCTTGTCTCTCTCGCTGTTGGTTCACCAGGTCGACCAATGACGTCTCGAATGCTTTGATGTAGCTCACTGTAATCTGCACCTATCAGGAGATCCACTGAGGTTCTCTTACCAATCTTTGGAAACTGGATATCTCTCAAATGGCTATATTGATCCTGCTTCAAAGACCAATCTGTTGCTTTTAAATCACCCGTGACTTTATCCACTGTCTTTGCCCAAATCTTCATATCTACTCGTCGATTCAAACTTTCTATTCCCACTTCAACTGGCATGGTGGTGAATGTCTTCAGCTTTCCATTTAGGACGTTAACTGTGGTTTGTTCAATTTTCCCTTGCACTCCGAGTTCTGCAGCTAAGTTTGCATCTATGTAGGTCGATGTACTCGCATCATCTAGCAAGGCGTTAGTCTTTATTCTTTTTCCACCATGCTTTATTATGACTGGAACGGTTCTCAGCGCGATTTCACTCGAGTTCTTTGCAGCCAGTGTCACTGTTGCCATTGTGCTCTCATCTGAGTCTTGGTAGTTACCACTCCCTTCCATGGGTCGACGACTCTCAGCTCTCTTCGCTTTTCCATGCAGCAACCGGTGGTGTGTCTGTTTGCAGCCATCTATCTTGCATTGACGTGTCCTTGGGCACTTTTCTGCTCTGTGACCATTACCGCTAAGACATCTGTAGCAAAGTTTCTTATCTTTGGCTGTTTTCCACCGCAGGTCCACTGACATCGCCTTGAAGCTGTCACATTCCCATGCTCCATGCTCTGAACCGCATACATTGCATGATCTGGTGTATTTTCCCATGGCTCCGGAGTGTGACTGTGATTGACGGTCTGTGCTACTTTGTGACGTGACAAAGCTCCTATCTTTTCTTGGGTCTTTCTTGGGAAAATCCCTCACACCATTGATGGCTTCCATAGCGTTGACTTGAAACTCTGTTTCTTCATTTACAAATTCTCGAAGGGACATCACAGTTTTCTCTTTTGCTTTATCATAGGCCCATCTGTGGTAGCGTGCAAGGAGAAGCTCACTCAGTTTCCGCTGTATTGACAGAAACAAACTGCCACTGCCCAATTCAGATTCCTGGTGCGCATCCTTCAAATTAACTGTGATGACATCTAATAGTTCTGCCAATTTCTCTAAATCCTTTGCATTCCCATCACGGACTTGCTTGAACTTCTCTAACTCATCCAGTCTCAGGATAAGCTGCCTCCTCTGGCCTCCGTATTTTCTCTCCAGGCGATCCTTAGCAACTTCATATGCAGACGCTGAATACCCCAACCCATCAACAACTTTCAGAGCTTCACCAGTAAGGCATTCTCTAAGTCTCAACAGCTTGTACTCTGCAGTGATAGTGGTTTCATCGACGCAACTAGTGAAGGCAGCCTTCCATGCTGAGTAGTTTCTCTTATCACCACTAAACTTGGGGATAGTAACGCGGGTTAAATGCCTTGTAGGATCAAACTCAACGGCCTGAGAACTGGAACTTCCGGATGAGACTCTACGGGAACTGCTGGTCGTGACCGCTGCAGCAACTGGTCTTGAGCTTGGGCTGGTACTACTGCTGCTAGTAGTGGTAGTACCACGACTGGTGATAGTGTCACTGGTACCACTGGCAGTGGTAACACTAGGGGGCGGCCTTCTTGGACTGCTGGTTACTACTGGCGTTTCCTCAACACGCTTTTTCTTCGTTGATACATAAAACTCCTCGAGTTTCTTGCTTATGTCGTCATACTCTTGCGCAATCTTCTCCATCTCATCAGAGATTTTGTCGAAATCTTCAAGTTTTCCATTGTCTAAATACGCGTAGGTCAGCTTCGACATGGTTCTCATCGCCCTCTCTTGAGCATCATCAACCTTCTTGGCAGCTGCTTCTATTTGATTACGGGCATCTTCACTCAAGGATGTATCCCTATCGGTGTCTAGGCCTAACTCTTCCAACACATCGTCCAGCAACGACGCCAGTTTTCTTCTCGTCTTTGTAAAACCTGCTTTATCTACAGCTTTCTGGGCTTTCCATTCTCTCACCTCTTTCTCAGAACATTTCTCACGCTCATCATCATCATCAGCATGCAATCCATTGAGGTTATACTCATCCTGTTCACAGTCTTCTGTATGCGTGCCTTCGCTACGTACATCGTGTACATCGCTACGTGCATCGTGTACATCAACACGTGCAACTTGCATGTCTTGTTCTGATAGCGCGTCCTGCGAGCGGCCAGGGCGCGGGAGGTCGGCTCGATCTTTACTCATTTTTTCGGAACTCTATGCTTTAAAGTCTCTATACTATATTGATAACTACGCTCTGCTACCACTTGGTTATTAGACTCTTAGACGATATAAAACATAACAGTTCTTCCGCTTTATTCAGGAATTCTTTGCTACAAAATTCGATCTCCGTCCTTCTTCTTCAGCGCGCCATTCGACCCCCGCGGACCAAGTCCGCACCAGCCGGATGTGAGCCGAAGACAGTCACATCCTACTGGGAAACTATTAACTCCTATCCAAGTTTTCTCAACCTATCTATTTTCTGAACCTCTCTAATGTGTTTGGTCATTTGCAATGAGTTGTCCTCAGATGCTTTTATTTCAAAAACAATTTTCATCTATTTGGTTGTTTTCTTTCAACAATCATACTTATTTGGAAAGGTTTTGCTGCCAAAATGTTGTCACAGCACCTAGCCAAAGAAATTTAGTGTGGAGACTCAGGATTTGTTGTTATTTTGAGGCAACTTCCAGTTAACATCAAAGGATCAAGAATTGTTCTCTCATGCAGTGCTGTATTGAAGATTCATATAATTTCATTTTACAGCTGAAGTGAAGAATGCAGTGAAATCTCAGGATTACAGCCGACTCCGACAGGCATTGTCTAACCCAGAGAATTGTAAGAAGTATAATCTAGAGAGTTCAGATTCAACTGGTCTGACTTTGCTGATGATCACTGCACAACTTGGTGAGTCATCCTTTTGTTACGCTTGGCCCCATCATATGTCTTTCATATAAAGAAACGCCTGGTTGCATAGTTCCCAACTGTATTTGATCCAGGAAACAGGATTCTTGGAAAACCGTCGCTGGTACTTTTGAAAAACTGGACCTAGTCTGTGTCTTCAGACAAGGCCTAGGGTCTATTTGCATAGAACCCCAGTGCTAGCACATCTGGCCTGAATATCCACAGAAGTGGTGCTTGCAGCCTTGTGAATCTTGCTTTTTCCATTGCATTTTTCTCTCGTATTTTTTCAGGGAACGTTGACATTTGCGAGTTGTTAGTGACAAGTGGAGCCAGTGTAAATGCAGTACAGAGAACAGGCAACACGCCTCTGATACACGCTTGTGAAAATGTAAGTTTGCGGTGCATTATCAAGGGTTAGCCAGGACTCAAAGGGTACAAGGATTTCCACGGTCAATTTACTTCAGCTTTTGGCATTTCCTGGGCACTTCTAATGATTTTCCCCCCAAAGGGGAGCCGTTTGCATGCTAAACTCCCTTGGCAACCCCTATGCAGAATATGCCCACATTGCCTGTTATTGGAATAAGAAATATTTTTGGAACTATTGTTCCCGGCTTGATCTTCAGGTTGTTTAAAAAAAAACCACAGTAGAACCTCTCTATAAAGGACAATCTTGGAACTGACATGCTGTCCTTAATCTAGAGGAGTCCTGATTACAGAGGTAAAATTCAATGAAGATGACCAATTTGGAACAAATGGTAGTGTCCTCAATAGAGGGGGTGTCCTCAACAAAGATGTCTGCTAAGGGAGCTTCCACTGCATCCTATCTCGGTTAAACTGACATGACCTCCATGTAGAGTTTTATCGAATTGGAATGCAGACATATGGAGACGTTTTAAGCTTTGATTTATTTTTAATTTATCGTTGAATCCCCTTTTTTTTGTTACATATTCCAGGGTCATCTGGTCGTTGTTGGAACTTTACTGGAGATGGGTGCCTTCATCAATGTTCAAGGCAGTCATGGAGAGACAGCAATTATTAAGGTAGGAAATGTTCATGCAACCCACTGGCACTAATGGAATGATTTTTTTCAAAATTATCTGAAACTTTGCTCTGTCTCAAATTAAACATGAAAGAAATGAGCACTGTCTAAAAGTACCAATAAGAATTTCTCATGTCAAATATTCACATCCAGGCTGTCCGACGCTGTCACAACCAGGTGGTGAGGTTGCTACTGAGTCACGGTGCGAGTATTGCTACTCCGAGTAATGAGGGAATGACCGCCCTCAAGTTGGCATCCATCACCAAGAACACCGAGGCTCGTGATCTGATTACAGCCCACATTTCAAAGTAAGCATATTTCCTTACTGTCTGTTGTCATTTTTGGTATTGGAGTTTTCGGGGCTCGAGCTGCAAGGAAGCAAATTAGGAAATGATGATTTATTTGGTGGTTTGCCAACAGATGGCTGTTGTGGCCAACTTTGTTTATAATGCATCTGTGAATGATTTGGTAAATTGAAAGTCAAAATTTTCATAAAAAAGTTAAGCCAGCGGCCCAGTTAATCACCAAGTTTAAAAAAATTTCAGTAGAATTCATGTACTGGTATGAATAAAAATTTGTCTGTTTGATCGTCTTTCAGGCTAACCTCTGTGTTTGAGACCTCTATCAACATCATACTTAACAACAATGCCAAAGTTCTCAGTGCTCTCTTCCCAATCCAGTGCTTCTGTCTGTACGAGGGAGATCGATTCAAGGTCAATTTCAAACATGAGCTCAACCCAACTGTCCCAGGTAAGTTTGGAGGCAGGGTCTTTGACTTACTTCATGTTTTCATATGTCTACCAACATTATAATGAAAATGAATGAATAATGTCTATTCTTATATGGTGCTTTATACTGTACAACAGTCTCAAAATACTTGACATTTATTCCGCAGCCAAATGCAGAAACCTTTCTGGTGAATACAAGCACTGAGGAGTTAACATACTGCGCTATAACTCTCTTAGCCATTTCAAGCCAGTAGAGTGGCACTGGCCTCGAACCCACAACCTTCTGATCACAAGTTGGTCACTCTTCGAGTGTGCCATTGTACTCGGCGAGGGTACAAGTGTAGCCGTTTTTCGTCCTGTCATGATGTGATTTAGGCAGTTGACCTATGTATTATTTCCAACGCTGTAAAATTGAAGTCATAACTTTCAGATGTCACTTTCGCCATTTCATTCTTCACTTCAGGTGGTGGAACACTGTTGTTCATCGCACATGCCAGGTTCATTCCGGAGATTCAGTGTTGGCTGTATGGATCGTGTGCTGTGAAGTCAGTGGTACTAAACGGGGTGGTACAGGCTCCCCTTACAGAGGTGATTCACTCTACTTGCTGTTCATTCGTCTTTTATTCCCCTTAAATGCTAGTGGAACATGACCTGAATTCTAACTCGAGAACAGGGGGGTCAAGAAGTGCATAAAATTATGCCCTAGCGTTGTTTATATTTGATAAATCCATACGAGTTGGTGACTGAATGAGGAACCGGCGCGATTTATCTGCCGCGTGGCGCTGCAATCGATCATACCAAAACTCTCCATTTCCAATGCATTATCATGTTATTTCTGAGCCCGAAAATGATCGCTTATTTTCGACCGATTTCGGCGACGTTTGCATCTTCCTGTTTTAAATCTATTGAGCTATCAGTTTCTTAAGATAATTTTGCGGAAAATATGCGCGATCCCAGTTATTAGGCACGTTTTATGTTGTTGAAATCCTGTACAAAAATGTACGCAATGGTTTCCCGTGATTGACCTCATGCGACGTCAACAGACCAGAAAATGACGTCATGGCGTCAGAAGGTACGATCGATTGTGGCGCCGCCACTGGCATTTATCTTAACGCCGGTTCCTCATTGACTCGAAGTGCAGAAAAATCCAACTGGAAAATGCTCTCAATTTGAGATGAGCGTGACCTTCATGTACGGCTGTTATAAATCGCTTCCAGCTGCCCCTGAACTGAATCGTGAACGTCTGCTTGTGTTTCAACTAATCATCTGCTTAACTCTTGATTAGTTCTGTGAGTGTGAGAGGCGGGTACCTTGTCATGTTGCAAACTTGGTCGTACATGTTATTTGTGCGAATTTTGATAACATGAATGTACATGTAACAACTTTTAGCCACTTGGATGCTTTGGTATTGTTTGCACTCATTGTCAGTTTAAATGCCAACTGTCAAATTTCCATTCCAGAATACCTGTTTTGTGATGTCGTTTAGTCCTCTTCATAATGGAGATAATGAACTGGAAATACGGACCATCTTTGCACCACGGTCTAGGGTGAGTGAATTTTATCATATGAGGTGTGAGAAAGGATCTAACCCTTGAAAATCTCTCGTGGGGGGGGGGGGAATAACCCTGGAATGTTTTTCAGAATCCTGCCTAATCATAATCCCAGAGTAAGATGTAGGGGCCAAAATGGCTTCCAGTTTTTTTGGTTTTTTCTCCAAATTGTTCAGATGTTCCCGCTCAACAACAAAATCAGTGCATTCTTATATTATTGTTGTTAACTCTTTGTTTTCCAGGCCAAGCTTGTGGTGTGCGCATACAAGGCTCTACTGATTGGTTCACTTGAGTGATTACCCATTCGTAAGTTAGAAGTAGGACGGCCCATTTCCTTCAAATAAGGACGCAATCTATTCTTCCAGAAATCTCTACGTTGAAAACAATCATTCAATATGGACAAGAATTCTAAGTGAGTCATAGACAGTCGCCGAGAAAACACTTGTTTGATTTCATAGATTTTGTTCTGTCCATGTCGATTTGTATATGATAGTGAAACAGTGATACCTATACTTCCAATTGCATTTATGTGTTGTACCTTCATACTGAAACTATACATGTTAATATAAGGTTGGTGTGGTTTAGCAGTGCTGGTTTTCTGTGCCTGTGATGACAAACCCATTCCTTCCTGTTTTCTCTCGGGCATGCTGAGAAAAGGTGCACTTGTTATCATTTCCAACGCATTTACTTTCATTCTCATCCTGTAGATATTGTCATGACATCCATTTTTGTATGCCATTTTTGTGAGAGAGAGACGGAATCAAGCGGCCCCAATCACTGATTACTCCACTGGGGCTCAAAATGGAATTTTTGTTCGAGATCAAGTTTAAGGCTCTTGGGCTGGATGTGGCCATGGAGCATTAGGCCAAGTGGGGAGGTTCCAGAGGCCTCAGTGCCTTCACCCTACAGCCCTGAATCATCAGTGATCTTGGTTATTGCTTTTCAGAAAAGCAATGTGATTGTCTCTGTGATTTGCAGAGAAAAAAATTGTCAACTTGTATTATTTTGTGATGACATGCGTTGTAATTACCCAATATGTTCAGTTTATGAGTATTATCGTTTATTCCGTAATCATGTGATCCTGTGAGATCAGTTAGCCAATTGTCAAGAACCTGTTCTGAGGTCCCTTGAGCAATGAAAGTGGGTGACATTCTTTATAAGAAAAGATGACATAAATCTTTGAGGACACGAGATCAAGTTTGGAGAGTAGACTTTTTGAGAGTCTCCTTTTGGAGAAATTCTTTATTAAGCGTATGTGACCCGTGACACTAAATCGGTATGTAAGTCGCCAGACCTGTTTTTGATCAATCACTGACAATAAATTATGTAAATTTTGATCCACATTCAGATTATGATGTGACACATCTGACTTTTTATATGAGTCACTGTTTGTCAAAAATAGAAGTTCAAATACATACAAGGAAGTCCTCCCAAAGGAACATTTTATGGCTGACGTATTGTCTGTCATAAAAAGTTTGATTTTCTCCAATGTTGGTAAAAGCATGTTGTTTTCTCTGAACATTTTTATGAATATCTGCGGCAGCACGAAAGATACAAAGATGGGAGAGGTGTCAAAGTAGAGCTTAAGCTACATGTATGTGAACATAGGAATAACTCCATATTCCCTGAATGCGAAATAACTACCCATTTTATAGGTATTGGTCACATGCGCCTATTTGTGCTTCCAATTCCCCGGTTTGGCAAGAAGATATTGCTATTGATGTTTTATATACTGGAAGGGCTAATAAAGAATTCATTGTATCTCTAACATGACATGTCTAAAGATGGAAGTGTGGGCATTCAGAAGGTGGTGATATTAGCTTAGATACTTGATTGAATGGCTCATCACTGGAAAAATGCCTTAGAAAAATAACATGGTTGAAGAATGGCATTAGAAAAAATATCAATCATAGTTCAGGAGTTGTTTGAAGAATATTTTGATTTGAAAGAATTATGTTGAAAATGCCTTGATTTGATATGATTGAAACCAAAAGTGTCGGTATTTCTCGAATGCGTCTTGAACCAGTCGTTATGTCAGCAACATATTCCTCGTTAAGATTAAAGATGTTTTATTTGTTACACACCATAATTTTTGCATCCAATTCCAAATTTAAAGCTGTAAAGGTCCAGTTAAGAGTCCAGTAAAAGACGTTTACAATTGAGTTGGCCTTGCCCTCCTATGTCAGTGCTCAGTTCAGCGAGTTTCTTTTTTGTGAATTTGTTCAAATCAAAGTTTAGCTGTCAATTATAATGGTAACCATTTGCCAGCATTTATATAATTTCATCCGTTATGAGTTTTTAATAAACTTGAGTAAAATAATTATTCACTTTTGTTATTGTGGTGGAAACTCTTTGTCTTAGCCATTGGCAAATATGAAGGATGGCGCAAGATTTCCGGGCACCTCTCCCTAAGAAGCGAAACAAGACTTAAGTTTGGCCCAGAGAGGGCAGAAAAACTCCCTTTGCTCTGGAAGAACAAGGTATAAATTACACCAGTAATAAGGTTGTCCCGAGTATGATGTTTTGGGGAGGGCAGGTTGTCCCTATCTCTGATGTCTCAGGAAGGACTGTCCCCAGATGGATGTGACCAATATTCGGACATGACAGTAGGCTGTGACAAATACTTGATCCCTGAGAACAGACTGGCTCGGCGCCCTGGCTGTCCCATTATGCATGTCATTTTCTCGAAGTGCTACGAGGACGGGAAACTCCCTTGATTGAAGGCTGTGACAAAGAACAGTCTGCCCAGGAGTACGAAAATGATGATTGAAGCACAAGGAGTACTAAGTAAGTTGCATACACTAGCTTTATCTATGCAACTTTGTCCAGAAGGTGTTACATTGCCATGACATTTGACTCGGCCAGCTGGTTATCGACTCTCCGCAGGTTATCCAAATTTGATATTCCCGCCAATTTTCGTCGCTAAGCAGGAACTTCCGGGCACCTGTTCTGACCATGCGCATTACCGACATAAACAATATGGCTGTCAAATTCTGAAAACTTCAGAAATTGCCCAAGGAAAGTTGCTTTTGCGGCCGGTAAACAACCCAAAGCATCCATATTCTCAGTGTTGCTTGAAGGGCATTGTTTACTGATGCAAATTAACCTGAGTTTTATGAGATCTAATCCTGTTTTGAGTGAGAAAAATAAGTAATGAGTGCCACACGAAGTAGGCCTGGCAGTGCTGCTGGCCCTGCCTCAAAAACCACCACCAAGAAGAAGCGACTGAGCCTCACAGACAATGACGCCAAGGTGCTTGGGAATTATGAAAGAAGGAAGGAAGCAGCAGTACCAACGACACAGTTCACAACGAAGATGTTTCGGACCTACAACAGCACTTGGACTCCGATGGTGCACAAGCCATCGAATCAGTTGGTCAGTTTTTTTAACATTGCATGTCCTATCATGGATTTTTGGTGTTATTTTCAATGCAAATATGGCGATGTATTGTCTGCCTAGGTACCTGCAATCAGTGCATAATAACTAACACATGACGTCTTTGTTTTGAGCAATTAATACCCCTCTGGGCAGTGTTGGCTGCGGCAAGTTGAAACATTTGCTGCCCAACAGAGGTGAGAGGCATGAGCAATAATGTGCAGCAAGGCACCAAGAATCAGTTGGTCAGTTTTTTTAACATTGCATGTCCTATCATGGATTTTTGGTGTTATTTTCAATGCAAATATGGCGATGTATTGTCTGCCTAGGTACCTGCAATCAGTGCATAATAACTAACACATGACGTCTTTGTTTTGAGCAATTAATACCCCTCTGGGCAGTGTTGGCTGCGGCAAGTTGAAACATTTGCTGCCCAACAGAGGTGAGAGGCATGAGCAATAATGTGCAGCAAGGCACCAAGATATCAAAAGATGTTACATAGACGCTGCTAGCTAATCTTTGATTTTTTAGAGCAAAAAGTGTCCTCACTTGCTGATATAGTGAGACAATGATTAAACTTAACACTTTTGATTTCAGATTTTCACTGAGAGGTCGGAGCTTGTTTCACATTGGGTGAGTAGCGTGTATGACCAATGATGTCGAGGTTCTAGTCGAAGTTGGACACATGCAGTTGATCACTTTAGTTTTTCTTCATTAAAGTTGGTTGCGTATTGTGCAGGCCTTTCAAATACGTGGAGACCTCTACACCCTGTATTTTTTTAGCCTATTTTGGGGACATGTTTTTTTGCTTTTTAGCTTAATTTGGGGACATTTCATCGCGCCAATTTGCCTGAACAGCGACGTCATAAATCAAAGTTAGTGACTGATATCACCACATACACCTGAAAAATCATAATTTTAGGGTAAAACTATAAAATTAGGCCATTTGGATGAGATTTGGTTATGTTAGGGGTCAAAAAACGCTTCAGGGGGTCATATTATTAAAAAGACAAAAAAACAAAAAAACCCAAAAAGACCTAATTTGGGGACATCCTGTATGGCCTACACCGTTATACGGTGTAGGAATCATGTAATTGAGAGGCCTGTTGTGGTTATAATGAAGTTACCCCCATCTTTGGCCAGAATTGATTTGATTACAGGGTGCCTACATAATTAGATGCAAATTTCATTTATGAACGATATATATGACTTTATCCTTCCTCTTGTTTCAGTTTGATGTTTGGACGGATGCCCAGCGGAAACGTTTCCTTGACGTGATCCTCCGGCATTGCAAACGCTCACAGTTCTACTTCCTTCAGAACTGGTTCCAGGAGCGCGTGCCGATGAGACATCTAGACTTCACCACAGTTCTCCCTCGCTTCCTCACACTGTATATCTTCTCATTCCTTGACCCAAGAAGTGCATGCAGAGCATCAGAAGTATGTTGGAGATGGAAGTTCTTGGCTGAGCAGGTAAATCATCATCGTACCCCATGAAGTCTAAGCCCCACCTTAATAACAGGCAGTCAGGGTTTCCACCAGGATTCCTTTTGAATTTGAAAGTCAAGGGTTGGTTAGGACTCCCTGTTTAGTCCTGTCCCAAGAAAAATATGTTGTACTTTTAAAGTTGTTAATATCATGTACTTTTCTTTCTACGTTTACCTAGGATGAAATCTGGGCACCAAAGTGTATGAAGCTCGGCTGGTACTTGCCTTATTCTCCTGCATCTAATGAGTACGGTGCTTGGAAGAAACACTACGTGGCGTGCCTGATGACACTGGATGTCCAAGGGCCAGACACAGAGGCTGCGCTTTATGGACGCCTAGGGGATGGCACGGAAATCAAGAAGGGGAAGAAGAAGAATGTCTTGCTCAGATCGAACAAGTTACCAAAGGAGGCTAGCGGTATGTACTCAGACTTTAAGTAGCATAGGTCGATTTTTTCAGAACTCAAAAGATTTCTATAGAAATGCGTAGGTCCAATCATTTAGTTCTTCTGCTGTTGGATGAATATTGCCTTAAGTTTAAACCAGATTTTTTCTCACTGCACTGCATCATCATGTTGATTGCCCGATTGTATATTTCCTACAGTTCAATGGAATGTCTGAACCTGTTATTCCCAAAAACTCTTCCAGATTTGGTCATTTCTTCTCGTCCTCCCTGGATGGATCCAGACAAGAAACCAAAAGATCTTGAAATGGCAGCTAAGTCACTCCTAGATGGTCGCAACCCTAACGACGTCAGGTTAGACAAATCGCAGTTGACATTCCATAACAAGTTTGGCCAAGTCGAGCCAAATCTGCTTTCGAGGTCTCTTCCGACGTCCCTAGGGGAACATACTGAATTCGGACTGCAATCGTCCAAGAGAAGATCAGGGCATAGGATACTCACAGTAAGTTAAGTTGAGGAGTAGCGGAGTTGTACTATTGTCAGTGGTCACTAATGTATAGTTAAAGTGTTCCTTGGTAGAGGGCTCTTCAGAGATGAACTGAAATTGGTTACAAACCATGGTAGAATGTACATTTTCTGATGAATCGAAGAAGTTCCTAAAACCCAGGCTCTCATTAGTATTACGCTCTCCTTCTTCTTGTGATTTGGGATTTGAAATGTAAAGTAGGAGGAAACCGGAGACACTGAAGGGGAAACCTAAGAAGAGTCGCCTATTCGTCTTGACTTGAGTAGACTGGGAGGGACCAGGGTCGAACACAAGACCTCAGAGGTGACGGGCACTGATTTTACCATTGCGCCACTCTGACATCTCATTTATAACTTAATTTCTAGGGCGATGAAGACCATGATCTGACCATGGACCAGCTGAGGAAGATGACACTGTCCAAGAGTGTAGAGCTTCAGAACCTGGAGGAGATGAGGTTACAGCAGATTGTTGGGACGTCGTGGGAACCACCTCCGAAGAGGATCATGCCTAAAAGGTCACTCTCACTTTTATATCTCTCGATATGAAATCGTTAAATTCTAAGCCTGATTCCCAGTGGTGTTGTTTCCCACGAATCCACTAGAGGGTGCAGTCTCTTGTCTATTCTTTTCAGGATTCATTAGGAGATTGATCTGTATACCAGAAAAACAACACATGAGGTGATACAATGGTGGCAAAACCAATCCTGTCTTGCGAGATCCATACCATCATCGTGACATCATGTGCTGGCTCTGTGAAACGATTGTGGTAAAATGTCCCACATCGCGTGACTGTCGTCTGAAATTAACAACAGATGACATGACTTCTGCCCTTGGCCATCTGAAGGGATTTATCGAAAGTTCGCTTCCTCAGAAAAGGATTCTGATTCTATTATTTGCCTTTCAGGACAAATTTAACAGGAGGTGGGGACTACCCAATTCCATGGAGCAGCAAGGACAAACGCTCTATGGCGATGAACTATCCTAACCACGTCAACCCAAGGATCGTGTTCATCTCGTCTCGTGTCCCAGCAGCTGATGTAAGTTACTGAAACCTGTCACTCTTGTGTCTTATTGATCCTAAATCGGCCACCAGCGGCTATCCCTTTTGCCACCATAGTCCCGCACAAGGAAGATAAACTGGACGATTCTGTCAAATTGTGATGGTAATATTTCTAATGGAAGTTCATGGCTTTTTATCTCGATTTTCCAGCTATTAGTTGATGCTGTCCTATTTGGTGTGATCCCTATTGTCTACGAGTATGAAGGTACAACGCTAGATTCTCTGATGGGCAGGCTTGACAACATATTAGAGGGACGCCATGCATCGTAAGTCTACCACTCTTTGGAGCTGTATTTTGATCAACCTTCATGTATATGAAACTTGATTTTAAAGGAGGAGAGTCTCGAGATGATACAGAGCCAGCGCCTATGATAATAACAGACAGAGTTCCCATGTAACAGGAGTTACAGATATAAAGTGGAACCTCCTTTAGCAGAGACCTCTCTATAAAAGGACCCTTCATTTTATTTCAAATTTGTCATTTCCGTTTAATTTCACTTCCGATTTCAGGACTCCTCTTGACCCCCAACTGTATGTCATTTTCTTCTTCCTACTGCCCTGATTTTCTAATGAATCGAGTTTTCTCCAACAGGACTATTGGTATATTCTGCCACCAGGACGAACCTTCGGAGATGAGACTCGTCCATGGATTTACGGCAGACTTGGACGATCTCGACAACCCAGACGTCCTGGAGTTTTTCGAATTTGTCGCCAACCACACTCTGCCGGCCAACCAGGGAGGAAGAATTGATTTATTTGTACCGCTCGGTGCTAGTGGTATGTACTATTTCCTAATAATAAAGTTTTAAAAGGAAAAAAGAAAAAGAAATTTCTTAACGATTCCTTTCAGTAGTCAAGTCTATTTTCTGATTTTTCAAAACTATCAGAGGTGACAACTGCAAACAAGCAATTTTTTGTTAGCTGCTATTTAAATTGCAGGCCGCAGCTATTTAAATTGCTTGTTTCAGGGTGTTTTAATCATCAGCAGGACCTGCAATGTTGAAGACATGTTATAAGAATACAATTTGTTTCTGAAAAGTTTTACCTTTATTTCATTTAATGTTTTCAGAGTACGGCACTGAGCTCATGACACAGCTTCAGCTTGTGACCGGGCAGCAATTCAATGCTCCCACTGGAATCATCGGAAACTATAATCACAGTAAGGCTTCACTCTTAGCTCCAGGACTTAAAGGCGTACACCGCTCGTGGTCATTGTATTTTATTGTGGCTCAAGTAATAGAAATAAACATTGCTGAGTACTGTAATGAGACATGTCAACATGATGGAAATGACCTATAGTGTATGTCTCTGTCAGTATACACACACCAGCATTGTTGAAATTTGTAGTCAGTGTGTAAGCTTAGCTAAGATGCAGACCTATAAGATACACTTATAGCCCCAGTGCAATTACATTCTGTACAGTGTTGAACAGAGGTGGTAGAATACATCAATGCACACTGAGACTATAATTGTAATGGGGCTAAAATTGTATCACCTTACCTTACTTAACAACATGCTCCAAAGAACATGAACTCTCGGAAGAAAGTATAAACATGATGAAGTTATGTCATCTAGATGTAATAACAATTTTCTCATACTTCCAGTCAACAGCGAGTGGTTACTGAACAATGCCGATGGTGGCAGCCCACCTGGCCTGTACTTTGCTCAGAGTAAACTGAACGTCTGGGCAAACACTGCCGACATTGTGCAGGAAGCGATCTCGGTCACCAAGAAAAACCTGAGTGGATACTTCGAACAGAAGCACAGAGATCTGGTGTCACAGGTTACAGGTATGATTGATTCTCAATGTTTAGAAACTTCAACTCAAACTCTGCTTTCCTGACTCTTTTGTATCAGTATTAGTTTTGCATTGATGCAATTTGCCCCCCTTCCCCACTCACCCACAAATCTTTGACCATGGTCTGTCAGCCCTCGCAAATTTTCCTATTATTGCCGGTCTCTGTAATCTCCCTGACATCAGTTATCTTAAAGAGCAGCCCCAGTGCACATTTGTAATGATTATTCACGATGGGTTTATTTGTAGATTTGCAAAAGACCTTAACTTTGTACAGTAAAACCTCCAGTTCTGATTAATTCATAATCATGATCATGGCTTTTTCGTTCTAGGTCAGATGGTATTCGATGCAATGGGCCAGACCGACATCCAAGGAATCAACGAAGTGACAACTGTACTTGTAGAAGGTCTGGTAACCCTTGGCAAGCAGAAGAATGTACGACCCATAGAATTCCTGGGGAAGTTTCTGTTGGAGAAGTCGGGCATGACCGTCATGGAGAAAATGTCCAGCACTCAGTCTGGGACTCAGAAGGTAAGGTGGATCTGGCAGTGATAGAGTTATGGAAATGTTGAGTCAGCTTTTGATAATTAGATTGATCACTTTTAAAATGAGTTATAACTTATTTCTCTCCGTCTTGATCATTCCAGACGGTCTCGGGCATTGGCAGCAATCCAAGAAAATCCTTTGATCAATACTCTGAGGAGTTTGAAGCTGAAGATGGATTAGATGGGACCATTGATGAGGAGATTGATGAGGACATAGAGGAAGATATTGAAGAAGACATTGATGGGGGAAGCATTGGAGGAGAAAAGGAAAAGAAGGTACCGTATTTTCCGGCGTATGACCCGCGGCTTTTTGCCCTCAAACAGGCCCAAAAAGTGGGGGTGCGGGTAATACAAAGGTGCGGGTCTTGCGTGGATTCTGAGAGGGATAAGCCCCAACCCCAAAGAAAAAAAAGGGGACCAAACTGGTTACTTGATAAGGATTTATGTCCATCGTTTTCGCATTGTTTTCAACCAATATTTCCGCCATGATCGCATAGTTTGTGATGTCTCCGCTAGGGAAAATAGTTACGGCCATGCTGGAATTGATCCACTTTGGTTAACAATTAAAAAAAACATGGCGGTTCTGGCCAGAGTCCTCTATTAAAACATGTGTACATTACGTGTACATTGTTGTGCATAGGTTTTGGTGAAAAAAGTACTCATTGGACCAATCAATCTGCACAAAATTTTATACGTGTCAAGAAGAACCATTTGCCAATAGCATAATAAAGTTTAAAAAAATTCCAATACCGATTGCCTGAGAAAAAAAGATTTCCGTACACCATATCCATCAAAACGTCACTGGCGCATTGATATGGCCCTGTCAAAGTACAAGTTCTAAACTGACCAGTGAGACCACATTTTCTTAAATATATTATCAAAAAGCATATTTCTGTGATGGCCTGACTCTGTAGATTAAGAATCAACCACAGATTGAGAATTAATTCCACTTTGGTCCATCCCAGCCATGTATTTACCACAACTTGACATTTTGATAAGCTCTATGTGACTGTGCCACACTTCCGGTCGTGGATGAATACAGGTCTCTGCCCTAGTAGAGAGCCAGTGTTGGCCCCAGGTCAAATGTTCTGCTGTTTTCAGATTCCCCTAGATGTCCACATTACTGTGCAAAAGGAATTTTTGAATTATATTGAATTGTAAAATTTTTATTCGAGTTCATCTTCTTGCTATGTCCGGCCTCAAATTCTATGTTGAAGTGATGTGGGCGTGGCAAATACCCAACATGTAATATTTCTGTTAAAAATTATTAAATCCTACTAAGCACTGTTAGTTTGAAATAAAGGATATATACATTATTAGAAATAAGAGTTTTTGAGTTCATATGGTCATTGCTGGATGTCCCAGGGCCAGGTTTCTAAGTTTGGGCAGTTACCATGACAACGGATTATAGAAATTGTAGAATCTCTACAACACTGAGTCTGAATTTTCAAAAAGTCACAATTCCAGATTACTTCAGATTCACACTTGCCTACCTATCAAGTTTAAACTTCATATGGCCAGTAAAGAGCATGTGTGGCCAATTCAAAGTGAACCCCTTTGACCCTGAGAAACCTCCTTTTCTCACATTCTCAACTTGAAAGATCGGAGGACACATGTGTAGGCCTACCAAATGTTTGTTTTTCATTAGGATATGACTTTTGTTATGGCTAAGGTATTTGTTTATCTAAGCAGCTCATCAGTACAGAGAAGCACAATGATGAACCATCCCAATATCCTCAAGCTTCAACTAAGTATGCCCTGGGGGTCACTTTACATGTGGACTCCACAGAGTAAACTTCAACTCAAGATGCCTATAACTAAGCAAAAAGCCAAGCCGTGGATTTCAAGTTGGTCACTCTTACCACTCGCCCTACAGCAGGACAATGCCTCCAGAGAAAACCGATGGTAGCTGGTCTCGTTTCACTTCAGTAATGAGGATTACAACAATTAATGTTGTGCGTGAGCGATCGGATGGCATCATCTTTGCACCGACGGTCGAGAACACAGTCAGCCCACTGAGGATACTTCGCCGGAGGGGACAGGATGCTACAAAGGACAATACGGATGTTATACTAACTGAGGATACTAACATTGTTGACTATACCCAGTCCATAATATACAGTTTACACTACTCGACTTCAGATCAAGTTCGCTGTTCTGGTTTATTTTGAGTTTTAAGGTCTGAATCCATGATTGCGGCTGAAAAGGGTTAATATGTACAATAATGCCATAAGTATTGGTTCAACTACAAGAAAAAGGGATGAAAAGGACGTGCAGAATAGAGAAAATAAGATAAAATGTGTGTGCAAGTGTCAAATTTTTCATACTTGGTCAACCATTTTGACTACTAGGCCAGAGTCCTCTATTAAAACATGTGTACATTACGTGTACATTGTTGTGCATAGGTTTTGGTGAAAAAAGTACTCATTGGACCAATCAATCTGCACAAAATTTTATACGTGTCAAGAAGAACCATTTGCCAATAGCATAATAAAGTTTAAAAAAATTCCAATACCGATTGCCTGAGAAAAAAAGATTTCCGTACACCATATCCATCAAAACGTCACTGGCGCATTGATATGGCCCTGTCAAAGTACAAGTTCTAAACTGACCAGTGAGACCACATTTTCTTAAATATATTATCAAAAAGCATATTTCTGTGATGGCCTGACTCTGTAGATTAAGAATCAACCACAGATTGAGAATTAATTCCACTTTGGTCCATCCCAGCCATGTATTTACCACAACTTGACATTTTGATAAGCTCTATGTGACTGTGCCACACTTCCGGTCGTGGATGAATACAGGTCTCTGCCCTTCTAGGATGTCAACATCAATGAATGGCTTACTATTTTTGGAGAATGCGGGTCTTGGAGCAGTGCGGGTCATAATCAGGTGCGGGTCTTGCGTGGCTTTAGGTAATGGTCAAAGGGGGTGCGGGTCATAGGGCAGTGCGGGGGATAATCCGGAAAATACGGTACTGTATAATGCAAACCTTTTCAATCTTCTATTCTTGCGACGCACTAGAGTTTCTGAAAAAATATTTATATTGGCGGATTGAGTATCTTCTTTTCGTTTTCAAATCCCTTATAGAGGGGGTGTCCTGCTAAGAGAGTTGTCTGCTAAGGGAGGTTCTACTGTATTTCTCTTGGAGGACTCAAGCACTTGCAGATTGTTTGTGTCGGTAGTGAAAGCATCATAGAAGTTTCATTACTTAATTTGTTCTTCCGTCTGTCAATCTGTTTGTGTTTTTCACTGTTTCATTTGCTTGTTCATTCGTTTGTTTGCTATTCAGTTGTTGGTTGGTTTGTTCACACAATAATTTCATAATTTTTTTTCCAGGACCAACCTAAGAGATACAAAGAAAAACAAAACGAAATGAAGATGAGCAAGTCATCAGGATCAGCCACCATCAACGGCTCCTCACAGTATCCTGGTCCAACTATGACTATGACACCGCGCTACACCAAAAGATCTGGGACAACAGCCAAAGTGCCAATTAGACTCGTAAGTCATTCAGATAAGGTATCGCGTTATTTTGCCCCTTACCGCAGTTGAAAGAATTCAGGCCTAGCCCAATACACAGTGTATTGTCTTCAAACAAAGCCTGCTCACCTAGGCCTAAATTCCCGTTGTTGTATTGTCTTATCAGAGAGTTATCAGGGGAAATCTTGATTACATCGACTGACACAAAACTGACCGTTGGTCTTACTTTCAGTCGACTGAGGAGTTTGCCATCCAGCCTGACAAGCGAGCAGCCACGGCCAGAGAGATCCACGCCTCAGAAGTCGAGTTCAAGAGAACGTTAGAAATCTTACGTGACGTGTACATCCAGCCTCTGAGAGCTGCTCTCTCGTCGAACAGGGCGATCGTCAGCGCTGCCAGTGTTCAAACTATTTTCTCCAACCCTATGCAGATCCTGGATTCTTGCATGTAAGTCCTTATCACAATTTCATAATGTTTGTAGTCTTCTTTAGTGTTGGGTTACACTCTTTCAGGGTTTCAGCCAAGATTCATTTTGATGGTACGTTGGGGGGGGGGGGCTGAAAATAGAATTCACAGTTTTAGGTATAATTATGACATGTATAACATCTAGTAAACACAGACTCCAGTTAGTTTTTCACTAATATAACTTGACTAGGCTGGCCATTTGCACAGAGCACTACATCCAAGAACATGTGATTTCAAAACATCTGATGGTGTTTGGATTTGAGTCTAGTGGCCTTTATAAAGAATATCTCTAAATGTGGCTTTTTTTGGCATGTGTGTGCTTAACAATGATCATCATCATAGTGCATATCCTGTCTTTTTGGGGTACCAAATGATGTCAATTAGCAAGGCTTTGCATTGATATATTTTTAAAAAAGATCACTCATCTCCTGATTGTATTTCAGTTCTCTTGAGAAGGATCTGCGCGCCCGTGTAAGTGAGTGGAGCCCACAACAATGTTTGGGTGACGTGTTTCTTAAGTTCTGTGGTCGGTTAAAGATCTACACCAATTATTGCAACAACTACACGACCATTCTGTCATCCATTGAGCGCTGTATGGAACAGTCACCAGGATTCAGGGCGTTCTTGAAGAGGCACAATAGGTCGGCGAGGACTAAAATGTTAACGTGAGTGCACTTTCTCAACATGCCAGCAGGGGTCACATTTTCATTCCCCTCATTCCTGCATTGTTCTTACACCCTGTTGGCTAACTATTTTCATTATTTTATTTCAAATTTACACATAATGCTTCGGTAGATTTTAATTCTTGAGATCACAGCCTGACATTATGTGGATTACAGTTTCAAGAGTAAGTTTGACAGTTACATGTACCTAACACATTTGCTTTAAATTCTATCCCATTTCTCAGGTAGTTGAACTTGTCGGTTTTAATTTCAGTATTCAGGAGATTCTGTTGTACCCAACACGTCGGATCCTCGAGTACACTACCTTACTCAGCATGTTAGAGACTCACACCCCACCAGACCATGCTGACAGGGCCGACTTGGCCCAAGCCATTGCCATGCTGAAGGACCTGGCTGAATTCATTGCTGAGGTAAGTACACTACCGTACTCAGCCTGATAGAGACACACACCCCACCAGACCATGCCAACAGGGCAGACTTGGCTAAAGCCATTGCCATGCTGAAGGACTGATCCTAGTGACTCTGACTTTGGCTTCAAATACTTGCATTCCCATTGACATCTCATAATCACATCAGAAGATTGTGCCTAAAGCAGTCAGGGCCTTAAGAATCCCTTGACAAGCTTGAGCATTCCTGGTCTTGAATATGCCTTGATTTTAAAAATGGAAAAGTTTCTCTGTTGTGATTTTTGTTGCAAAACTGTTGGTTACGTTTCAGAGCAAAATGCGAGTCCAACACGAGAAGGAAATTGTCCGTCTGCAGAAGTCGATCTTGAGCTGCCCCTGCTTGTTGGAAGCTAACCGGTACCTGATCCGTCATGAGGATATGGCGCTTTTGAGAGCTCCGTCTGATGACGTCGCTCCTGAGCTCAAGTGAGTACACTCATGAAGCACCGTCTTTTGCATTGAAATTGCGCAGGTTGAGTCTTGAGTGTGTTGTAGTAGAAGCTCCAGACGGTTGCCTACAGATATAATAATACAATAATAAATAATAATAATGAGTCTTTTACATAGCGCAATTCCGTGACACTATAGTTCTCGCTCAAAGCGCTTTGGGATATCATATTATAACCCCGGTCTCCACAGAAATCAATCGGGGGGTTTCAAGGAGCAACCAGAAGGTGCTCACTTGAACTCGACCAGTAGGGGAACTAAGCAGTGACTCGGCCGGGAGTCGAACCCACGACCTCCTGATCATGAGGCCGACTCTCTTCCACTGGGCTACCGCTGCCCCATATGTTTTGTGTGTCGAGTGAGATACTATCTGCTGAGCTTCAAGTGTAGCTTACTAAACTTCTGTTCACACGAAAACTTACTCTGCAAGATATCTTTGCTGGTGCCTGTGGTGTCAACTCAATTTTTGTCTTTTAACTAAACCAGTGGTGTTAATTCCATTGTTTTCCTTTACTTAAATTAGTCTTCTATTTGGTAAGCAAGTGAATCCATATTCTACAATATTGTGATTTTAAATTGTGAATTTTCTTGTCACTTATATTTTGTGCATGTTTTTCCCTTCATATAAAAAAAGCTTATCACATGCATAAATGACGTTATGATAGGTAACAAGCCTGGCAAATGCAGTTTTTGCTTGATTTTTGCATGTTTTCAGTCTAATTGTTCTACCATGAATGATGGTATCTGCACTATGATACAAATAATTATCAAACCGTTTTTTGATATCCAAAATTATATCCAGAGTCATCTCTCAACAGAAAATGAACTAAAAGTTCTGTAAGTGTGCACTGTGTCTTTAAGAATACCTGATGTCAATCCAAGATCCTATGTTTTGTCTCTCTTACAGGATCTACCAACACATCGAGATGTTGGGCCTGTATCTGTTCAACGATGCCCTGCTGATCACGCGACGGACAACGAAACACTTCCCGTATGAACAGTGCATGGAGCATACATATAAAATGGACATGAGTCTCGCACTGAAAACTATCAAAGTGGAAGATATCGCAGATTCGAAGTGTAAGTTATGCAACAACCAGGAAGCCTAAAACTAGTGTCCTTAAAAGAGAGGGTGTCCTTGATAGAGAGATGTCCGTGATTGAGGTTCCATTGTACTTCAGACAATTGAGTGGAAGCCCACGGCCAATATAGATCCTTTGGGGTTTTTGCTCAAATACCATCAGATGCAAATCTGGAAAAAGCTCATTAACAGATTTTCATCACTTCAAAATGATTTCAAAATATAAATTTTAGTTTGGAGTGTAATTTCATTTGTCACATCTTGACCATTCGTGGTGGGGCTAGATATCAGGCAGGGGCTGATGAAGACCAGGTCACTAACTTTATTGAGCTGTACTCAGCTTTACTCAGTTCATGCTCATAAGAATCAGGTTACTAACTTTATGGAGCTTACCTCAGTCCATGCTCATAAGAATCAGGTTACTAACTTTATCAACAGCTTTACTCTGTCCATTATGGGATTTTGAACTGGCGTCTGGCAATCATATGAGAAATTACGTTGTCTTTTCAGATGTGAGGAATGCATTCAAGATGACTACATCGAAGAAGAGCTGGATATGTTCCGCTGATAACGTGGATGCCAAATACAACTGGATGACAATATTGGAGAGTGCGATAAGGGCAGCTATGTAACTTGATTAGGTTGACTGAGGTTTGAGAAAATCTCAAACTCTACCATGGTCTGAGATGTTTGAATATCTCACATCATTGTACACTGTTTAAAATCATTCAAATACAGAAGAACCTCTGTGCTGTCCTTACTAGAGAGGTGTCCTGGTTAGAGAGGTAAAATTGAATGGAAACAACCAACTTGGGACCAAACCTAGTGTCCTTAATAAAGAGGTTGTCCTTAATAGAGAGGTGTCCGCTAAGGGAGGTTCCACTGTGTTGTAATCAGAGAATACTAAATTGTGAATCGGAGCATTTGAAATGCCTTGTTATGGATCATGCACAATTTAAAATATTGAAAAGTTTGAGAAAACTTTTCGGATTAGGAGGAAGAGAGGGGTGAAGAGCTGTTATCCTGGCTGGTTTTGCAGGAGCCAAACAGGCATCTAGAGTTTATTATCATGGCACACACTTTGTGTATTTACTGTTTGAGGCAAGATCACATTGGCAACTGATTGTATTGCTAGGTGTGCAACCTGCTTTACTGAAGATGGAAGGCATTGTATGCTTCTGTGCGTGTCTATTTTGTAAATTTTCCTGTAATTGCTCAAATTGTCTTGGTGTTATTGACTTATATGTAAGAAAGTTGATGTTTTACATAGAAAACCTTTCAGTACCGCAGTGTAGACACCCATCCATTTTACACCAATTTATATGTTTAAATCTATTCTAATACCTGTTTGATTTTTGTTACATTTTATGAAATTTTGATGACCTTGTTGATATCCACGAATTAGAAACGGCAGTGCTTTTGCACATCTAATCTTTCCCCAAAACCAATGTTAATCAATTCTGTGAGGGTATATCTACAATTAGCATTTGTAGTTAGATTGTTTAGCTTTTGTGAAGTTAGAGAAATAAGAAAGACAGGCAACATAGAGAGAATCCACGCTGCTATGTATTAAAAAATGTTGAGTGGGTATAGTATTTTTGGCAGATAATGCAGTAGAATGTGATATTTATTGTGGTGAAAATGCCAAATCTAATTGGTGCACAAATCCAGTTTTATGCTGACTATAGTTTATTTTTGTAGAGTATAGAGTTTACCTAGCAACTTGTGGATAGTAAATAATATTTATTGTATCAGAACCTTATCTTTCTATAACCTGATTGACACTTTATTTTGATCAATAATCGAAGTGATTCAGTGATTCATGAAAAAGTGTACAGTGATTAATGAAATACTGGTCTCAACAAACCTTCTTGTAAACTGTAACTATGGCTGATCTATGACTTTGTAGGAAATTGCAATGAAAAAGAGAGGATTAGTTATAGAAGCATAGTAAAGTAGAAAACAACGTTTAGGTATAGAATTGTATGATTATTTTGAGGTAAATTGTTTTGGCTAAGTAAGTTGTTTCAAAATGAGAAAGGGGGAGAAATTAGATGAATTCCCCGAGATTGGGAGGGGGGGTCATTTTAGAATATTGTTATAGGCACTGCCCACATTAACTTTGCTGAGTGAAGGGCTGGTAAATCTATTTCATGCTGTTACTGTCGTGCACAAACATTCAGAGTGCAATGAATAGAAATTGGAACTGTTTTGATCAAACTTTAGTTTTTGCTTTATGTAAGAACACAGTGATGATAGTTTAATAAAGAAATAAGTTAATAATCATTTACTTTATCTCATGTTGTGTGTGACAGACATTTTCAGAGAAACACCTTTCTGCCCTTATAGAGAGGTTTGAAAAAGTGTGCCTCCCCAATACTGGAACCAATGACAATGACTCCTGATGACATCATGTCATGTGACTTCATGCCATACAAATAACAGAGAGGTTAAGAGGAGCACCGCTGTGCACTCAAAATTACCTGATGCAAGAAAATTACCTGAGGCAGTAATGGAGAGGTTCAGAAGATCATAGGTTCTCCCCAGTTGCATTATTCGCAAGACCCTTTCCAGTGAAATTAGAGAAGTTGATGAAGAACCATCATGTCTTCCAACTACAGTAGAACCCTCTATAAAGGACACCCTTAATTTGGACTGACGATTGCTGTCCTTATTAGGGAAGTGTCCGGATTACAGAGGTCTAATTGAATAGAAACAACCCATTAGCACCCAACGTTGGTGGGGCGAATGCAGGGAGGTGGGGGGGGGGGGGTCTTGATGGATTTGTGGCCATGACCGGGGGCCATGAATTATTGGATTGAAGCAAAGTATTCTTAGCCGTACCGCGGGATCATTATACAGTAGACAGGTGTTCTCGGTAAGTGCTGAAGCAGCGCGATCATAGCGATGATAGATCATGACAGTGCAACCTCTTTGTCCTCAATCGATTTGACCTGTCCTCCAGACGATCGGCGCTTTTATTTGTCGTCACATGGCCACACTAGAATCTAGTGGAACGGACGCAAGCCCTATCGAATAATTTCTTTTTTAAATCACATACCAATAAGTGGTGTGAAAAAACCCCACAAGAGGGTCACTATTATTCATAAAGTGAGGTTGTGCATTCAGGACTAATGTCGCAGGCGACATGGAATAAGGATCGGGGATCTATAGGTCTGAGGATATCATATTTTGAGGAGTCTGCCTGCGCGCATCCTGAACGTCAGGCTAACACTCGGCACTAACGAACGTGTGCGAGGGGAGGATACGACTAGTTTTCGAGGATGCCCCACGAGCGGCAAATTCTTTCAGGAATGCCTATACATATTCAGTATTGAAGAACAATACATATTTGCGGTTTATCATAAAAAATCAACTGTTTTGTTAGTTTTCACTTTTTTCCTTGTCTCGGTTTCGTTTGATTATCATCTGTTTCCGATGGATATGATACACCTCTTATTACTTCTGGTGAGTCTGATGGACGCTGCCCAAGTCAAGGAGTTGTCACTCATGGTCTTCATACCGCAGACGACTGGGAATTTCAAGTACCCTTTCGGAGCAGAGATGTCCGGCGGGGCAGGTAAGGAGAAACCCAAATGCGCATTATTGCTGGCCTCCTTCTTATGCGTGTTATGCCCGCGATGATTCGGCGGTTTGGGCCAGTGTGGAGTTTTCGCAATGTCCCCGCAACGCCATCCTCGAAGAAAGAAAGTTCTTGATCTTAAATGAAGCTTTTGACAATCGCTTTCAACCAAGGCAAATTTGCAGCCCGTAGAGGTTTTTAGAAACTCAAAAACCTTCCTTCAGAGATTTGTCATTTCGCTGTGTGTTGGCCGAAAAAAAGCTTTTTTCAATACGCCAGAAAGCTTGATTCTATATGATTATAGAGTTAGCTATCATACGTTAATTCTTAATTCTCTTCAATTTATTACTTCTATTAAGTAAACCTCTCAAGTGTTATTTTAGTTGTTAGTTTGTTAAAGGATATTTTTTGCAGAAAAGTTTGTCGACGCCTTGTCTCCAATGCTGTTGTCTTTGTGAGAGACGCCGCATAACTGACCACATTTTCACGTACGTGAGAAAAAGTACCATCAATACGAGCCTACACTAAACCAATGGCACCAAAATAAAATAAAAATAATAATAATAGTACTAGCGTTCCCAAACAATGACGGGAAACGGCAGCTCTCCGAAACGTTACGCCGGCAGGGCCACTAAAGTTGAAATTTGTTATTTTGGCATCTTGATTTTGTTGAGGGATAACAGTCCTTTCGCGTCTGTTTTCAGTGTTAGTAGCCATAGATGATATAGAAAAGGAAGGACTACTGCCCAATCACATTTTGAAACCAGACTTTGTCAATTCAAGATGCAACGCAGTGTACGGCTTTGGTGAGTCTTCTCTGATATAAGTATATAGCTCATTAAAGTGATATTTTCCCGCTTTTCGAAATCTTGGAAACCCTTATTTTTGTGGGTTGTGACAAATTTGGCGAAAAAAAAATCCCGTCTTGCAGAGATCCTTGGTATCTGTCCGGATCCCCAGATTGCTCTTTAGAGAGGTAGGAGTTGAGCGCCCGGCAAAACTAGCGATTTTCGTCGCCTGTGACCTGCCACCATGATTAATCCCATGTTTCCATCTTTTTAAAGGGAATGCGCATCTTGCCTTCGCCAACTCCACGTATGACGTCATCATTGGTCCAGCGTGCTCAAGCGTTTGTCGAATGGTCGCACGTCTGGCTGCATTCGTGAACATCCCATGCTTCGCCGGCGTCTGCCAGGATAGCGAAATGTTGAACAAGAAGGAATTTACAGTAAGTTGTGAATCATACTCTAGTTTCACCGATGTAAAATCAGTTCATTAAGGGGCAATTCAAAAAAGTCTAACCCTAAAGGGAGACGATAGCCAGGAGACAAGCATATGTCAGATGAGTTACACTAAGCCGCCGATACGGTCTCGCCTATCTATGCCATTGTGTACATACTGTGTGCATAAAAAACATGAGCAGTCGTGGTTCTCTACTTTAGACGAGGCCCTTCACCTGGCAGCAAGAAGCCCTTCACCTCGCAGCTAAATGACTGGCCACTAACTAAGGCAACAAGATTGCCACGCCCATCCCCTTATTCACTAATGAAGCTGATACGAGTAGACTGATATGACTAATGGGCATAAGTGAGCGCATTTCCCTGACATTATCTTCCTTCTCTCCTTTCCTTTGATGACCTCCCGGTGATTGTTGTGTCTATGAGCTTGTTCCTGATGTGTCACCGATCAATTAACATTTCACCTTCGCGATGCCAAATCGAATAATGTTACGGGCAACAATACACTCGCCCGAATCTTATCTTTTTGCTCTCCGGGACTCTGCATAAGCTCAATGCATAATATATGATAGTTTCGCAAAAACGCTCAGGAGATCCTAAGAGCCAATACGGCAGCGACTCCACGGCGAGGTCTGAGGCGGCGTGCATGGTGAAATCCAAAAGGTCAAGAAGCGGAGTGGATGCATCCATCTTTACCGCGAGAAAATTAATTTCCTCAGATAAATGAGATCCCTGAGGAATGCTGAGTCTGCTATCAAAATAAGAAATTACCTTGATTCAACAAGGGAATTCTTATTTGATTTCAGTCATGCAAACCTCCAGTTTAAAGGGGACTATATATAAGTAAGAACAGGGGGGTCAAATTCGTTATCGTCATCATGATTAGTACGTGTATGTCGCATTTGTTGTCCAATTCGGCGACAATCATTTACTCATCATTCAAGTTATGTGCGCGATAGGAAAGATCCCTGTCGGCGATATCTTGTAACTTGATTTAACTTTTCTTGATCCTGGCGCCTATTGTCTCCCTTAAGAAGCATATCAAAATTTCCATTACAATTCTATATTTTCAATTTACATTTTTTCAAGTTGGCACTGTTAAATACGAATAGTCCATTGTGATATATACTGTAAAAGAAAGAACATTTTATGCAGAATTCCTTGCCCGTATTCGATGTTTTTTTTCTCACTTTCTACAGACCTTGGTTCGTTTCATGGGAACCTTCGAAAAAACAAGCTGTCGTAAAATTTCCATATATTTTTCAATTTCCATTTTTTCAAGTTGGCACTGTTAAATACTAATAGTCCATTGTGATAAATACTGTAAAAGAAAGATCATTTTAGACAGAATTCCTTGCCCGTATTCGATGTTTTTTCTTTCACTTTCTACAGACCTTGGTTCGTTTCATGGGAACCTTCGAGAAAACTGGTTACGCTTTCTATAAGGTTCTTCAGCGGTTTAACTGGCACCGCGTCAGTATCATTTGGGAGAGCCACAATGACAAGGTCTGGTGGTACACCTTGAAGACCCTGGAGGACCTGCTGGTGGAGGGGAATAACTTCACCATCGCCACTAAGGTGCGACTTGGTCAGGGGGCGGAGATGTCGGTGGAGGATGCTGTCAGACATTGTGCTGGCGTCAGCAGAAGTAAGCAAGTTCTCTTCCTTGCCTGATTTGGATGGATAATTCACTTCAGTTTTCGCGAAATTTATATACATGTATTCTGAAAGTGATTGCTGCTACCTTATTCAAAGGGACGAGATATGTTCGTTTTTCAGGCAAAAATGGCTTCCACCAGCCTTCTCCCAGCAGGATCAAAAGAAAACTGCAATAAGCACTTCATCAACAACAGAATGTAATAAATGTTGGCCAGCTCAAATTGGCAATAAAGTTCAAAACGCCGCAAAACTCAAGCGGAAATCGTTATTAGAGATCCTTATCCTGCTTACTATTTCAGTCATCTTGTTGGCGGTCAGGGGCGAATCCCTCAGGAACATCGCCATAGCAGCGAACAAACAAGGCCTCATTAACGGCAGGTTCATCTTTCTTTCTGCTGGGTATTACGAGCAGCCGAGAGCTTACGGGAATTTTCATTGGAGAAGGGTAAGAGTAGGGAGTTTTCGCAAATCCCCCGCCAACGTGAACGCCTGTCTCTTTGTTTGACCTCCTGGCCGAACACAGGCGTTCTCGTGGACGTTGCGGAGGCTTTGCGGAAACTTCCTAATACGTCCACGTGCACGCCTATATAACGTTAGCGTTTCCGGGGATTTGCGAAAAATCCATAACATTAGAATCCAGGCACTGGTAAATCATTATTCCAAACGTAATCAGGTTCCGGCCTCCGTACCATTGGATTTGGTAGCACGCTGGTTCATCAGATTGAATATGCCGCCGGGTTATGGGCGACAATAGACTCGCCCGGCTCGATTGTAACAGATGAAATTGAGGGGTGAAAGAAGCCCAAGAAATACCTTTCACCCCTATGGAGTTTCCTGGACAAAGGATTCCGACGGGTCTACTCTGCTAAAACTATCACTGAATTTGATTAACCAGTGTGGGCATCTCAAACTTGATATCTTTTCAGAATGACACGTCTGATGAGATTGCCAAGTCGGCCTACACGGCCTTCTTCTTCATCTATTACTTTAACAGAGACACCTCTGCCGAGTACGACGCCTTCCAAAGAAAAGTCAAAGAGATTTCGTTGAAGAAATTTGGTTTTACATACGAAGAGGACGAAATGGTATGCATAAATTTACAAAAGAAGTAAAATGTTAAACAATATATTGTAACTGGATGTAAAAATATGTTATAATTTTTTTTTTTTGGGGGGGGGGGGTACAAATGGAATGAACCGTTTCTAAGCAAGGCACGCTAGAACCGCCAAACCCTTTTTTATGCCAAAGTAAAGCTTGCACGAGACTCGTATTCACTGAGATATATTTTGTGCCACACTTTCTCATTGATTGATATTGCATAATTTCCGGCCACATCAACAAGTTGTTACATACCAGCCTTTTATTTTCATTGTCTCCCATGAGGTAATCTAAACCTCTCTATCTGCTATATCATGTTTCGTTGTTTCTTCCTCAGATTCCATACCCCGCAGCCAACCTTTACGAGGCCGTGTATCTCTACGCCAGGTCCATAAACGAGACAGTCGCAGCAGGCGGCAACATTAGTAACGGAACATTACTTTCTCACAGACTTTGGGGAAGATCATTTCACAGTGAGTCTATTGGATTCTCTGTCTGGTTGTGATGAGAGGATAGAACACTCCGGACGCATTGGACCGGCCTCGTCCTGTCGCATCCAAGGATGACGCATGGGCTGCCCCGGGAGTCTAGGTGCCCGCGGGTCCAGGTGATAGTGGTTGTGGTGATTTTGCTGGGGAGGGGGGGGGGGGGGCTATCTAGCCTTAGGAATTAACGGAACATATTGATTATTCCCGTCTGCTATATACAGCCTCTTTTATTGTGGAATCAAATCACACCCAAATAATCAGATAGCGAGTCATCGAAACAGTAAATGGTAAAAGATATGGAGTGGTCGATATCAAATCTGCTCTACGGGAAACGCTCAATTGGCCAAGCTATTTCTATAGCCAGGATAGCAGTCAATATCCAGTGATGACCAACATCATCAATAATCGATGCTATTGTCAAGAAACGCCAAAGCGTCAAGACTTTGCACCACTTTATTTCAACACTTAAAAAAAATTGAGTTGAGAGCCGGGCGTCACAGGGCATTGATACCTCTATGAACAATATTGGGCGGTTTGTAATGTAAAGTAGGACACCTCGAATGAAACCTATACGCTGTCGAAGAGAGTCGCCCTCTCGGGAGATTCACATGAATGAAACCCACTAACCCATTGAAAGTCAATTACAATGGAACTTCCCTGAGCGGATACCTCTCTATTAAGGACAACCTCTCTTTGAAGTTCCGAGGCTGTCCTTAATATAGAGGTTCCACTTTAACCATTGTTTACGGCCCATTTTAACTGCTTTAGTCCGTAAATCATGGGATGTATGGCTGGATTATCGATATTTCGCGGAAATTGCTATATTGCTATATTGCCAATTTGGATGACTTATTCAATATTGCTCCATGATGCTTTTCTGTGTTTTTAAGGTATTACGGGAGAATTGACGCTGAACGATAATGGTGACAGAGAGCAAGCGTACACTATCAAACATCTTCAGAATAAACAAACTGGAGATATGGAGGTATGTGTGCCTCTTCATGCCAAGGTCATCAATAGAGGTTTAACGTCCCAATAGAAATCACATGTTCATTTAATCAGTAAAGGTTCAGCGTCTCTGTTGTCAACATCGGATATTCTTTGGCCATCAGTTCTGAAAAGCGCATCTCGTGAGAGCGTTTTATCATCAATGTGCAGATGCATTGATCCGTGCGCTGTCACCTTGATGGAATTATTGGATCTCCGGTCAAGGTAATGTTAAAGATTATACTCAATTAATCAGGATTTGCATATTTTTCTCGTTCATTCGTCTAAAACAACTATATAGAATGGCCATGTCAGTGAATTTCTGGATTGTTATGAGGAGCGGGTCAATAACCGCGAGCCTTTTACTTCTGCCACTACCTTGTTCAATGTTGGTCTCTGCAACTCATTTAGTGAAACTCTGCCGTTTGAAAATGCGAATTGGTTTCGAATGAATCTCTATTTTCTTCAGGTGATTGGCCATTATTTCAGCACCAACGACACCCTGGTTCTGAAGTCCATCACGTGGCCTGGAGATGGTCCGCCAATTGACCATCCTCCCTGTGGGTATAGCAACGAGTTTTGCGAACAAGGTATAAGATAATCAAGATAGCCCCTGTCCTTATATCTTGAATGATTTTTTCCTGTGCCTGTGTTGGCCTACAGTAACCGCTACATGTCAGCGTTTGTTTCATGAAATTTATAGTTAGTATATCAAAGATGTTGCAGTCAAAACCATAATGATTAAAGTTTGACCTGGTAATTTCATTCAAACTTCTTTATTTGTGTACAAAAGCTAATATTAAAGCAAGCGGATACGATTTACGACTGTTTCTATATTATAACTGAAAAACCAAGGTAACTCATCAGACCATCACAAGATTGATTTATAGGAAACATTAAAATTGTTGAGCGCGGTCGTGGGCTCAACAAGATTGATTAGTCTCATAAAGGTAAAAATGCTCAACCTAATAATCTATTTCACGATATTGGTACATGTAATTTTTAGCAGACTTTTTCTAATTAATTTGATCATCAACACTGAAGAAAATTTAGCATTTCATCTCAAACTTCAAAGTCCTAAGTATCTAAAAATACCTACTCTACCAGAATTGGCCAAAGTATGACCAAGAACCAGCGATTTTAAGTGAAATACTGACTACTTTGCCAGCCATTTTATAATTTTTTGTCTGCAGTGCCATTCTTCCGTGAAATGGACGGCAAATGATCATGGCACAGCAAAAGCACCATTAATCAAGCATAACTGGATATTCAATTGTTATATTATAAGCCGTAAATGTCTTTTTGGTTTCAGATGAAACAAAACGACTCATTACGTTGTTGACGGCGATAATTGTGTCTTTGCTTGTTGTCATGGTAACAGTTTTAGTATCAGTTTATCTAATTTACAGGTAAGTTTAGCCTAGATTCGGTTCCACGTTGAAAAAAATGTGTAATGGCGAAACAAGACAATATACCGTCATTAAAAGGGACACATCTTCAGAGAAACAGTTTGATCCCGCTAACCATCTCTTCCAATGTACCATCAGCCTGCTATATCGATCACCGCATGAAAGGTCAAATGATAATCTTCCCTCGGAATAAGCCAAATCTGTTTTGTCGCCTATGGTATATGAAACAGAGGATCTTGTTGCTGTAAAATTAACACAATTTCCGTCATCACGACAATAGCTTTTCTGTTGTTGGTATTGTTCTTCTGGTCTAATGGTATCAAAGAAAGAAGACAATCCAATTTTCGATCTTGTGTAATTCTTTATGAATCTTATCATTGCCTTATACCACCTGTCTGAAGTATCAATTTCAACTATCATTTTAACTATCAATCAATGGACCACATGATGGTTCGGACTGCAAACAGTGGCAGGTGCAGGAGAAGCGCAAAACCGCCAATGCAATTACATGTATGTTGAGCTCAAATTAAACATGTAGCAGCAACGATTTGAGTTAATAGCAATAGACTCCCGGGGCAGTCTATTTCCGGGCGACAGGACAAGGCCGGTCCGCTAGGTCCGGAGTGTATAAACAGATTCGGCCAAAGCACAAGGCCAAAGCAATCGTAAGTGCAGCACCGGCCTGTTGACTGGTTGAGACAAAACATAGACTCGCCATTAGCAACCATGCCGCCTGCCAAATCGCGAATGGTAGACTTCATGCTTTATATACACACATCAGTCTTGGTACTTTCCATTTGCCCTCTCGTGTCTGTTTCCTTCCTTTCGCTAACTTATCGCGTCTCCTTGCCTTTAAGGCGCCTGCAGTGGCAGAGGATGGTCAACGCGATGCGTTGGAATGTTAACCCTGACGACATCACAGAGGATAGAAAGAAGTTCGGCTCGTCCAGATCAAGAAAATCTGTAAGCAACAATTATTACAACACGGCGAACAAATTAAGATGCCCATGGTATAAAGCCGTCGAAAATGTCCCCCTTGAAAAGGTGTCTGGCGCTTTGCGTTCTGCGGACAGATCATGGTTCGTGGGTCTAATTGAGACCATGACCGTCATGGTTCGTGGGTCTAATTGAGACCATGACCGTCAACAGCTCAGAGATAAGAAGTGCGTAATAGAATCTTTCGTTCCCCGGACATCATATCCTTTGGGACATTTCAAACTTTTACACCGGTGTTTTAAAAAACGATATGCATTTTATCCTATATAAGTTAGTCTTACAGCTTTGTTCATTTTATTTACCTGTGGCACAATGAAATACAATGAACATGTATACGGTGTATAGAGGCCTTTAAATATTCTAACTTTCTCTTGTTTTAGTTGGGAACATCTAGAGTTACCCTGAAAAGTTCAACGTCAAGGTGTCAAGAATACATAGCAACTGGCTATTTGAATGTAAGTACCAAGTAGAACCTCCCTTGAGCGCCCCGCAGACGAGTGATTTCTGTCGCTGCGACGAGTGTGACCATGATCACATGCGACAAAAACCTCTGGTTTGTGGTGGTCATCCAGGTGCCTTCTTAGCGACCAGCAATCAATACCAAACCCTGCATGCACCGATTCCCGGTTTTACCCGCAGACGAGCGATCTTTTTGTCGGCAGATCGCAGCAATTATCATCGCAGGTTAAGCAACAAAACTCGACCAATCCTGCTATAGTCTGCAGCCAAAATCACTGCATGTACTTTCTTGGTCGTTTCCAAAACTCAAAGGTTCTTCCTGGCTAATAGATCACCATGAAATGAAAGAAAATATCACGGAGTCGTTTTGATATCTTTTGATTTTGTCAATAACTTTCACTTTTTTCACTTTCACTAACTGCAAGTGTTTTCCAGGGTGTGACGGTTGCTCTGAAGCATATCAAGCATATCGATGAAGTCAAAATGACAAACGCTCTTAAAGAAGAACTCACGCAGGTAAGTGGCCGTTCAATTAGTGCGTATGTACGCACAATTTGGCCGATTTTTCAGCGTACTCTGGAGCCCAGACAACCACGGCACCTGCGTTCGTCAGTCGGTACTGGTGTTTGAAGTCAGTTTCCGATGTCGTCATGTCGCCACCGATACCGTGTCTCAATGTGCAATAGGGGTGACGGTGACAGAGAGGTTGAGATCTGCGACCTATCACGGATCCCACGTATACGGATTATACAGAGTTTATCCGTATACGTATAAGGATCCAAGATAAGTTGCTGTTCTCAACCTCATTATTATCGGGCATCGAGTGGCTTTTATTTTGATGGTCAATCAGGGGCTTTCCAATGTCAATCCGATAACTATATATAAAGGGCGTGGTAGGTCGTATACCATTGTGTTGTTGGAGAGATAAGATGCGTGACAGGAAAATGTTGAGGATTAAGGTTAATAATAACCTGTCTTATCTGGTGCAGTCATTCCCTTCAATCATATCTGAAGGTCACGGAGGCAACAGGTGGAGTACCATTAGGGCAGAAATGTCGTTTCTTCGTGACAGAATCTGTCGTGTCATAGTCCTGTGCGAATTCATTTTCGCCACACTCGCAAAGAGTCTTTCATGCCTAAGTCTTAGTTGAGCGAACTATTACAAATAACACGTTGAAAATGTCATCATGAAAACAATTATTTCGTTTTCATCGTCATTTTGGCAGCTGCATGACCTGCTCTCGACGAATACGGTAAGATTGGTTGGGGCGTGCGTGGAGCCGGGAATTGTCATCGCCATATCAGAGTACTGTTCGAAGGGAAGTCTCCAAGATGTTTTGGAGAATGATGACGTGGACTTGGATTGGGCGTTTAAACAATCCGTTATATTCGATATATTAAAGGTAAGACATATTAACCACATCAGCCCAAGCATCCCTTCAAGGCCATTTCTAGCGACGAAGGATTCACCGGCCCTTATCACATGCAAGCAGCAACATCTAGAATAGTCTCTGATAGCTCCTCTTCCCTATAACTTAATTAGTGTAATGAAACTCAGTAACAGTCCATGGTATAGCCGGGAACATGACGAACTATACTGGGATTTTGCCGCCAGCGCCTGAACGCCAGAAAAGGCTACGAGTGCGGGCGGGTCACTGTCGCAGAAGTCAACTCCGATCTGCGCAACTCTCTGGCGGCGAGAGGCGTGCGGTCGGACGGCTTACTGGACTTTGCGCAACGAAACGAAACGAGCGAAATGGGGGAGCGACCATTATGTTTTTACCCCGGTACTCTAGCCTGAAAATTTGTTCGGACCTCGATCGAAGAAGGTACGACAAACAATTAATTAATCAAACCCTTATGAGGTCCATTCATTTGAAGTAGAGAGGGTAACGTACATTGTGTACACAAATCAAACACACACGCAGTGCTTGCATGCATTGCAGAGAACGACTTTTGAGTGATGACCCACACCCACCCAGGCAGCTGAGACACATGTCTTGTTGGACATACCTACCGATTTTTACTAAATAAAAGCATAACTTCATCACACTTTTCGGGGTTGAAAATGTACTCACGTAAATTAACAAAATTATTGGAAGCTCAAATGTCTGAATGTAATGTATGCGCGTAATGTATACTCTCAGCAAGCGAATAGTTGTGATCGTCGGTTTTTGATACGAATCGTTTCCTGTATGGCCGTTACAAGCCGTTGTCTGAATATGATGTGAACCTGTTTACCGTTCAATGCTGCTCCCTGTGACGCTGTACCCGCAAATGTTCAATGAAAAAAATGCTGGATAATGACTTACACGGCTTGTTCGCATCGTAAACATAGTGGTAGACCCGCGTAAACTGTATTTGCGTTTGGCCTAATTTTACAACGATTACTCCCCATGTAACCACGATCTAGGATGGACAGGCTGTGTATTATGAATAGGAAAAGTCACCTAGGTACCGTTGCGTAGAATAGTTTTTTGGCGAAATATTGCGCAAAGTCCAGTAAGCCCGGTCGGACTCCCCGGACGCTGGAGTTGGCGGCCAGTCAGTTGACGGCTTCAACCTTTAGGGCAAGGTTCCTTTTGAAAATCGGCGTGATCCGATTATCGATATAATATGGCCGCCATGGCAGCCGTCAATTGCCCATTTATGCCAAAATGATTTCCATGTTTTTTCAGGGCTTGCAGTTTCTTCATGAATCGCCCTTCAAGTGTCACGGAAACCTGAAGAGTTCCAACTGTTTGGTAGACAACCGTTTCTGTGTCAAACTTGGAGACTTTGCTCCAGTATCTTGGCAGAGACGTGAAGATAGGTCCGCAAATGGTAATAGTTAATGTTAGCATAAAGGAATTAGACGTAAAGGGCTCACTACAAATTCCTAGAAAAAGGTTTTTCACCAGAAATTTTTTTTGTTGTCTTACGTCGGTGTCTAAAAATTACACCTAATAAAGGCAACACTGTCTTGTCCTGGACTCGTTAGACGACTCAGAACTTACACCTACTAAAGAAGAAAAAAGTGAAAATTATGTAATTTCATTGATACCTTTATGTTTTTTTCTTTATAGTGCATTTCTTATCAAAAGGTAATATTGAGCCATTCATGTCTCCTTTCGAGCTGAACTCGGTTTTGTTTCCCTTCTCCTCTAGCGTTCAGGGCGTGATGAGAGATGAGCGAAAGATAGTGTCGAAAGCAGACAAATAGCTGTATTTTAGTCTAATGCCTTATCGTGTGGTGTGTGATACTTGCAATCCTATGCAACATACAGTTTTTCGAACAAAAAGGATGTGACAAAAAACACAAATATATCATATATTTTTCCAATGCAGAACTGCTTTGGACCGCCCCAGAAGTATTACGCAAAGCGAACAAAGAAAACCAACAAAGCGACATCTATAGTCTCGGTATCTTACTACAAGAGATCGTCGAGAGAAAGGGACCATTCTTTGTAGAGACTGATGACATCTTGCAAAAAACTTATGGGATTTCTAAGTACAATGCAGAAGGTATATTAGTGGATTTTAGTACTCTATGCATGTAAAACTTCTCTTTATTCAACCATATCTGGAAAATACCATGTAAATTGTATTTAAATCGTTAGCATGGGCGTTAATGTTTTTCTTAAGCCAACATTTTCACTATTCTCCATACAGGTTCCCGTTTTTCAACTCTTCCTCACAACATGGTGGCATTTCAAAACAATGATGTTGCTTTCATTTCTCGCTGAACTGAATCCAAATGCAATTTGTGCATTGTAGGATCGTTTATGATTAGAATCTTCTTTCACCATGCAAAAAATGGCTCTTTTCCACAGACATCATCCAGAAAGTAATCGAAATCACCTGTCCGCCTTTCCGTCCCACGCTATCGGCAGATGAGTGTAGTCAACAGATGCGCAACCTCGTGTGCAGATGTTGGGCGGAGTTTGCAGACGAGAGGCCAAAGCTGAAAGAGGTCATCCAAGAATTCAATGCAATGAACGGCGGAAGGTTCGTCTTACCTGTACCGATCTAACAAATTATGGTTATAACAAGCCTTTGGGCGATGAGGTTCGATGTAGATCACAAACATGTAAAACTGTACTGTGACAGAAAAAGCTTTGTTGGCTGACGATGTCAGGATATCATTTCTTTAATGCGGGATATCAGTGTTTTTATGCATATAATTCTATCGCGGTCTTAGTCGCCGCTAGGCTTGTTTTCTTGAACCCGTTGTTTCCAGGGGTAAAGTAAACCTGATGGACAATCTGATTTCACGGATGGAGCAGTATGCAAACAACCTGGAGAGTCTGGTGGAGGAGAGAACTGAAAAATACCTCGAGGAGAAGAAGAGAGTTGAAGAGCTGCTGCATCGTCTGCTTCCCGCGTGAGTATAGACTGGTATTTGCTCCGGCAAGTGTAGCAAATAGACTGGTCTCCTGTTTTCTGTCGTAGGCAGCACTGCAGACTGGTATCCAAATACAAGCGTGTGAAACACGAGTAAACTCTAATCCTGCTCCAGCAAGTGAAGCGAAATAGACTGGTATCCTGTTCTCTGTCAAGGGCAGAATAGTAGACTGGTCTCCTACGATTGTGTTTAAATGGGTAGACACTAGGTATCCTGCTTTAGGCTTGGGTAAAAAGTAGGCCAGTATTTCCTGTTCCCAGCCATGGTTGACTCGGTAACTAATGATACCGTGCTTCCAGCCTGGGTAGTCAACGTGTCCAGCAGCTTGTCCTATTGATAGACTTGATAGGGTGAAAGCTATAGAGAGTGTCGCCGCTTTATAGTCACTTCAAACTTGCTCAATTGGCCAAGCGAATGTACTACTAAAACATTAAACATTTATGGGAAGAGTCAAAGGTGACATCTTGTTTGAATGGTGTCAATCTGACATCAGATTAGTTTCAACCCTATGGTGTAATAAAGAAAATATCCCTGCAGATCAATCGTCACTCAGATCCAAGAGAACGGCAACGTGGAGCCTGAGACGTACGAATGCGTGACAATCTACTTCAGTGATATAGTGGGCTTCACCAAGCTTTCATCCATGAGTACTCCAGTTCAGGTAAATAGCATCAAATAAAAAATGTCTATAAACTCAACTCATCATCAGAATGCTTTGCTGGAAAAGCGTTAAAGGTTTGATTCGTTTAACGTGTATGCCAGTGCGATACAGAGCTGCACAAATCCCAACTCTGTCGCTATAAATCTCTCTTTTACCTTACTTCCTTTCAGATCATTGACCTACTCAACGACCTCTACACAGTTTTCGACGAGATCATCTCACATTTTGATGTTTACAAGGTAGGCAAAAAGGAACACTGCTTTTCCTGCTGAGTCGTTACTCAAATTCCTTCATCCTCTTGCCCACTAGAAACCCAGGCTACGGGTATACCATGTAGGCTATTGTACTTCCTATCATTTTATTACCATTACATGGTATAAGACCGCCTCCTTTTTCGTACGTGTTCCCTTCGTCTGCTATTGGGGTCTCCTTGTCCTTCTTTATCTTAAAATTTCCACAACATGCGCATTTTTTTCAAAGAAGTCTTCCCCTTTGATGGTTGATGATACTTCCCAGTAAGACGACAGATGTCACCGAGGTTGTGTCTACAAGATCTCTGATCCTGAACTACTATACTTTCAGGTTGAAACCATTGGTGATGCATACATGGTAACCTCTGGTCTACCAAAAAGGAATGGCGACCGTCACGTGAGCGAAATTTCCAAGATGTCGCTGAAGTTATTGAGTTCTGTCAAGAAGTTCAAGATCCGTCATTGCTCAGATTATCCTCTGCAAATTCGAATTGGCTTGCATTCTGGTAAACATCCGTTTCAGATTTTCTGATACCTCCACTCCTAACAACATTGGAGCTGCAATTAAGGAAGCTGTTGTTACAGAGCAGGCTGGTTTCGCAACCCTTTTTGCCAAGAGTAACAAACGCCGAAGTACGAAGTAATGTAACTGTAATTTATCGACGACTTTCTTTGAAAATTTCCTCGAACTAAGTTTAGAATATGATTTACGAATGTCAAGTTAATTAGCACCAGACTTGATGACCCGACAGACTTTCTTAGGCGTTTAATACTTCGTCGTTCGCATAAGGTTGCAAAACGTGCCTATTTACTCCTGACCAATGACGAATCGCTTACAAAGGCGTTACTTCGAGTCGGTCGCGACGCAGGGGTCCCAACACACATTGCTGATGAAACACACTAGCTCAGTCTAGTAGATACTAACCACGCCAGCATTTCATTGAGGCGTTTCTAAGGTTGTAGCATTGAATCACATGAACAGGACCAGCAAGAATAACGATATTTTCGAATGGATTCAAATCGACAAACGACGGTTTCTCTTTTTTTAGGTCCGTGCGCTGCTGGTGTGGTTGGCCTGACGATGCCGAGGTACTGTCTGTTTGGAGACACAGTTAATACTGCTTCGAGAATGGAAAGCAATGGAGAACGTAAGTTGATCACCTTGAAGTTATTTTGATCAATAACACTCTGTGACTGTAACGATTTTTCGTCCCCAAGTTTGATCGTCGGGTTATTATTTAGTGCATTGACGAGTGTGCCTAAATCTTCAAAACGTGTCCAAACCCTCTCAATGAGAAAATGATAAGTTTTCACCAGTCGAATACATTGTTGACATTCAGGCTTACTTGACGATCGTTGCCCTGTTAAGGAATCGCGTATATATTCTCATTTCAGCGTTAAAGATTCACATCAGCTCTAGCACGAACGATCTTCTTCAGCGCATTGGTGGGTTCGTGACAACCTACAGGCAAGAATTGGAAGTTAAGGTAAGTGACAAGTATAGTCTTGCAATTATATTTCAGATACCGCACGCCTACAGAATGTAGGCAAGGGTGGCTAACATGACAAAGAGAAATCTCGGGACTGGTTTCGTGCTGAATGCAAGATATTTGAGCGATCCGGTATCTGCTGGAGGAACTTAAAGACCAACGTAAAGTGATGTGCTGTTTTTTATCTATGGGGTGAGCAGGTTGATCAATGTGACTACCGAAAATTTCGCCGAAAGTTAATGACGTAATGTCTGTATCGTTTTCAGAAGCATGGAACATGATGATGTCGGGGGATCAGACCTAGACTGAACTACACAGGCACGTTCCCCAAGTAATATATGATATCACTTTCTTCATCCGTTTCTGCTGACATTATATTCTTCTGTCGTCTTTCCAGGGAAAAGGCACAATGCGGACTTACTGGTTGGAGGATGAAATTGCAAAAGAAGAAACACTGCCTGGGACTGTGCCGTAGAAGCGTTTCTTTATTTTAATACCATGATGTGCCCCAAAGAATCAAATTCATATTATTTCGCAATCATTAACCGTCCACTCCATTAGGTCATTGACCTGGCCCATTCACAAAGGGTCAGCGTTTGCTATATGCCGTTCTGGTCCGCTCTTTCCAGAAGCAAAGCCTTGTGATAGTTCAAGAAGGTAAAGACAAGTGGCCAATAATACATTTCACTGAACGTACGCTGTCTGCGCAAGTTGGCTATTTGAGTTAGATTTACGGTACACTCCTGACGCAACCTTATCTCTCCCTCCAAAGGAAGAGCAGAGACTGATTTATAGGATGCCGAATTACGGACATTATTACCGCCAGGCTTGCATATCGTTACTTTGAGTGATGTTTTACCGTCTTTCATAAATTGCTTATGACACACTAGAGGCAAAACGAGATGGATTTGAAGTTCGATTCAAAAGCCTTTAACTCTTTATTTCTTCTTGAACACTTCAACTTCGGGTACTAGTAGTAGAGAGTCGATACAACGTATTTGGATGTATTGTGTATGGATTCGAAATGTTATTAAACATCTTTCCAAACGAAATCGTTTTCATTCTTCTTGTATTTAACAAACTAGTTGGTACCCGTCCTAAGGACGGGTTGTACTGGTACGGGCATTGTCAATTGAGTATTTCTTTGAACACCAACTGCCACTACCCCGAGACGTCAAGTTGGCCCAAGGTCTGCTGATTGACGCACTCCACGAGACTTCTCACCGAACACACATCCAAATGACCGAAGACAGATATAGATGCGCGATCCACGGCTGACTCGAAATTAACACGGGGTGGTTTACCATGTCAAATGGACGATGGAAAAGGGTTGATCTGCAACCGTGCAGCGTTTCTTGGGCAGTATCTAAAACCACATACCACATACCACAAACCCACATGCCAATTTTTTCCAGGTGGGGCAATCCAATGACGGCTGAAGCGGATTCCTCTCTATAGCATTCCGCGAAGTTACTATTTATAGCTCACAAGGTCATTTGCATGAGATATGACGTTTTAGTCACGTGACAGTCGGACATCGACACTTATTTCCACGCATTTGAGCTTATTTTAAAGTCAATTACCTTTGACCCTGCATTGTTTTTAGCATGAATGATACCATAGAGTCAGCGAGAGAAATATTCAGAACAATTATGTAGTATTTTCAACACTCGGACATGTGCCAGATTGAATCTAACTGCCCTAGTTAGAAAGCCTGAATCCATTACGAAACCGCATGTTTGTCCGACATTGCCTGTAGTTCAGCGATGGGGAAATAGAGGGCAGCAGCTGCAGTGACCTCATCATTGCGGAATGCTATTGAGAGGACGGAACGTCGTCTAATAAAGTGTCGTTCCATCACTTTATGATGGGCCAATCAAATTGGCGACGTCAAGGGTCACCGAGGAGAAGAGGATGACAAATATCACGATCTTGTTTTTAATATCTTTATTGAACAATAAATTATTAGAGTAGAATTAACAACTTTTTTCTGGGAGTTTCTACAACCGGGGATAGAATGTCCGGGAACCAAGCATTCTATCACTTACTTTCAGTTGGAGCTATTGGCGGTCATGACATCTAGTACAGAACCATTTATAGCATAATCCGACAGGATACAATAGGCCCGGACACTTTTCCAGGGGAGTTTTTCCCCCGACTCCCCTGAAGTATCGGCGATCTGTGACCTGATCATCCTGATAATGTTGATGTGATTGTGACAGCGAAATTGGTGCGACAACACACCTGGTCCTGATTGTCCTTCACAGGAACCGCTTGTTGCCGACAAAGTCAAGACACTTACTTGGCGTTACCTCATGCAGTTAAGTCCAATCAACTTAACGCCACGTAAAAAGACATCATCAACGGGCTAATGCAATTTGAACGATCTGCACAGGAAGGACGTGTCAAATTTTGTCCTGGATTATGAACGGACACCAATGATGAAATGTACAAACAATCACTGATTGTGAAACTTTCAATCTAGCATTTGAAATGTTTAGGACAAGAACCGAATGCCATGATTTCTTTCCTTCATAGGAAGAACCGAGTGCCTTTCTTTGCTTTTGAGGAAGAATTGGCATGATTTCTTTCCTTCATAGGAAGAACCGAGTGCCTTTCTTTGCTTTTAAGGAAGAATTGGCATGATTTCTTTCCTGCATAGGAAGAACCGAGTGCCTTTCTTTGCTTTTGAGAAAGAATTGGCATGATTTCTTTCCTTCATAGGAAGAACCGAGTGCCTTTCTTTGCATTTGAGGAAGAATTGGCATGATTTCTTTCCTTCATAGGAAGAATCGAGTGCCTTTCTTTGCTTTTGAGGAAGAATTGGCATGATTTCTTTCCCTCATAGGAAGAACCGAGTGCCTTTCTTTGCTTTTGAGGAAGAATTGGCATGATTTCTTTCCTTCATAGGAAGAACCGAGTGCCTTTCTTTGCTTTTGAGAAAGAATTGGCATGATTTCTTTCCTTCATAGGAAGAACCGAGTACCTTTCTTTGCTTTTGAGGAAGAATTGGCATGATTTCTTTCCCTCATAGGAAGAACCGAGTGCCTTTCTTTGCTTTTGAGGAAGAATTGGCATGATTTCTTTCCTTCATAGGAAGAACCGAGTGCCTTTCTTTGCTTTTGAGGAAGAATTGGCATGATTTCTTTCCTCCATAGGAAGAACCGAGTGCCTTTCTTTGCTTTTGAGGAAGAATTGGCATGATTTCTTTCCTTCATTGGAAGAACCGAGTGCCTTTCTTTGCTTTTGAGGACGAATTGGCATGATTTCTTTCCTTCTTTGGAAGAACTGAGTGCCTTTCTTTGCTTTTGAGGAAGAATTGGCATGATTTCTTTCCCTCATAGGAAGAACCGAGTGCCTTTCTTTGCTTTTGAGGAAGAATTGGCATGATTTCTTTCATTCATAGGAAGAACCGAGTGCCTTTCTTTGCTTTTGAGGAAGAATTGGCATGATTTCTTTCCCTCATAGGAAGAACCGAGTGCCTTTCTTTGCTTTTGAGGAAGAATTGGCATGATTTCTTTCCTTCATAGGAAGAACCCAGTGCCTTTCTTTGCTTTTGAGGAAGAATTGGCATGATTTCTTTCCCTCATAGGAAGAACCGAGTGCCTTTCTTTGCTTTTGAGGAAGAATTGGCATGATTTCTTTCCTTCATAGGAAGAACCGAGTGCCTTTCTTTGCTTTTGAGGAAGAATTGGCATGATTTCTTTCCTTCATAGGAAGAACCGAGTGCCTTTCTTTGCTTTTGAGGAAGAATTGGCATGATTTCTTTCCTCCATAGGAAGAACCGAGTGCCTTTCTTTGCTTTTGAGGAAGAATTGGCATGATTTCTTTCCTTCATAGGAAGAACCGAGTGCCTTTCTTTGCTTTTGAGGACGAATTGGCATGATTTCTTTCCTTCTTTGGAAGAACAGAGTGCCTTTCTTTGCTTTTGAGGAAGAATTGGCACGATTTCTTTCCCTCATAGGAAGAACCGAGTACCTTTCTTTGTTTTTGAGGAAGAATTGGCATGATTTCTTTCCTTCATAGGAAGAACCGAGTGCCTTTCTTTGTTTCTGAGGAAGAATTGGCATGATTTCTTTCCTTCATAGGAAGAACCGAGTGCCTTTCTTTGCTTTTGAGGAAGAATTAGCATGATTTCTTTCCTTCATAGGAAGAACCGAGTGCCTTTCTTTGCTTTTGAGGAAGAATTGGCATGATTTCTTTCCTTCATAGGAAGAACCGAGTGCCTTTCTTTGCTTTTGAGGAAGAATTGGCATGAATTCTTTCCTTCATAGGAAGAACCGAGTGCCTTTCTTTGCTTTTGAGGAAGAATTGGCATGATTTCTTTCCTTCATAGGAAGAACCGAGTGCCTTTCTTTGCTTTTGAGGACGAATTGGCATGATTTCTTTCCTTCTTTGGAAGAACCGAGTGCCTTTCTTTGCTTTTGAGGAAGAATTGGCATGATTTCTTTCCCTCATAGGAAGAACCGAGTGCCTTTCTTTGCATTTGAGGAAGAATTGGCATGATTTCTTTCCTTCATAGGAAGAAAGGCACTCGGTTCTTCCTATGAAGGAAAGAAATCTTGCCAATTCTTCCTCAAAAGCAAAGAAAGGCACTCGGTTCTTCCTATGAGGGAAAGAAATCATGCCAATTCTTCCTCAAAAGCAAAGAAAGGCACTCGGTTCTTCCTATGAAGGAAAGAAATCATGCCAAGTCTTCCTCAAAAGCAAAGAAAGGCACTCGGTTCTTCCTATGAGGGAAAGAAATCATGCCAATTCTTCCTCAAAAGCAAAGAAAGGCACTTAATTCTTCCTATGAGGGAAAGAAATCATGCCAATTCTTCCTCAAAAGCAAAGAAAGGCACTCGGTTCTTCCTATGAAGGAAAGAAATCATGCCAATTCTTCCTCAAAATCAAAGAAAGGCACTCGATTCTTCCTATGAAGGAAAGAAATCATGCCAATTCTTCCTCAAATGCAAAGAAAGGCACTCGGTTCTTCCTATGAAGGAAAGAAATCATGCCAATTCTTCCTCAAAAGCAAAGGAAGGCACTCGGTTCTTCCTATGAAGGAAAGAAATCATGCCAATTCTTCCTCAAAAGCAAAGAGAGGCACTCGGTTCTTCCTATGAAGGAAAGAAATCATGCCAATTCTTTCTCAAAAGCAAAGAAAGGCACTCGGTTCTTCCTATGAAGGAAAGAAATCATGCCAATTCTTCCTCAAAAGCAAAGAAAGGCACTCGGTTCTTCCTATGAAGGAAAGAAATCATGCGAATTCTTCCTCAAAAGCAAAGAAAGGCACTCGGTTCTTCCTATGAAGGAAAGAAATCATGCAAATTCTTCCTCAAAAGCAAAGAAAGGCACTCAGTTCTTCCTATGAGGGAAAGAAATCATGCAAATTCTTCCTCAAAAGGAAAGAAAGGCACTCGGTTCTTCCTATGAGGGAAAGAAATCATGCCAATTCTTCCTCAAAAGCAAAGAAAGGCACTCGGATCTTCCTATGAGGGAAAGAAATCATGCCAATTCTTCCTCAAAAGCAAAGAAAGGCACTAGGTTCTTCCTATGAGGGAAAGAAATCATGCCAATTCTTCCTCAAAAGCAAAGAAAGGCACTCGGTTCTTCCTATGAATGAAAAAATCATGCCAGTTCTTTCTCAAAAGCAAAGAAAGGCACTCGATTCTTCCTATGAAGGAAAGAAATCATGCCAATTCTTCCTCAAATGCAAAGATAGGCACTCGATTCTTCCTATGAGGGAAAGAAATCATGCCAATTCTTCCTCAAAAGCAAAGAAAGGCACTCGGTTCTTCCTATGAATGAAAAAATCATGCCAGTTCTTTCTCAAAAGCAAAGAAAGGCACTCGGTTCTTCCTATGAAGGAAAGAAATCTTGCCAATTCTTCCTCAAAAGCAAAGAAAGGCACTCGGTTCTTCCTATGAGGGAAAGAAAACATGCCAATTCTTCCTCAAAAGCAAAGAAAGGCACTCGGTTCTTCCTATGAGGGAAAGAAATCTTGCCAATTCTTCCTCAAAAGCAAAGAAAGGCACTCGGTTCTTCCTATGAGGGAAAGAAATCATGCCAATTCTTCCTCAAAAGCAAAGAAAGGCACTCGGTTCTTCCTATGAAGGAAAGAAATCATGCCAATTCTTCCTCAAAAGCAAAGAAAGGCACTCGGTTCTTCCTATGAGGGAAAGAAATCATGCCAATTCTTCCTCAAAAGCAAAGAAAGGCACTCAATTCTTCCTATGAGGGAAAGAAATCATGCCAATTCTTCCTCAAAAGCAAAGAAAGGCACTCGGTTCTTCCTATGAAGGAAAGAAATCATGCCAATTCTTCCTCAAAATCAAAGAAAGGCACTCGATTCTTCCTATGATGGAAAGAAATCATGCCAATTCTTCCTCAAAAGCAAAGAAAGGCACTCGGTTCTTCCTATGAAGGAAAGAAATCATGCCAATTCTTCCTCAAAAGCAAAGGAAGGCACTCGGTTCTTCCTATGAAGGAAAGAAATCATGCCAATTCTTCCTCAAAAGCAAAGAAAGGCACTCGGTTCTTCCTATGAGGGAAAGAAATCATGCCAGTTCTTCCTCAAAAGCAAAGAAAGGCACTCGGTTCTTCCTATGAAGGAAAGAAATCATGCCAATTCTTCCTCAAAAGGAAAGAGAGGCACTCGGTTCTTCCTATGAAGGAAAGAAATCATGCCAATTCTTCCTCAAAAGCAAAGAAAGGCACTCGGTTCTTCCTATGAAGGAAAGAAATCATGCCAATTCTTCCTCAAAAGCAAAGAAAGGCACTCGGTTCTTCCTATGAAGGAAAGAAATCATGCCAATTCTTCCTCAAAAGCAAAGAAAGGCACTCGGTTCTTCCTATGAAGGAAAGAAATCATGCCAATTCTTCCTCAAAAGCAAAGAAAGGCACTCGGTTCTTCCTATGAAGGAAAGAAATCATGCCAATTCTTCCTCAAAAGCAAAGAAAGGCACTCGGTTCTTCCTATGAGGGAAAGAAATCATGCCATTTCTTCCACAAAAGCAAAGAAAGCACTCGGTTCTTCCTATGAAGGAAAGAAATCATGCCAATTCTTCCTCAAAAGCAAAGAAAGGCACTCGGTTCTTCCTATGAAGGAAAGAAATCATGCCAATTCTTCCTCAAAAGCAAAGAAAGGCACTCGGTTCTTCCTATGAAGGAAAGAAATCATGCCAATTCTTCCTCAAAAGCAAAGAAAGGCACTCGGTTCTTCCTATGAAGGAAAGAAATCATGCCAATTCTTCCTCAAAAGCAAAGAAAGGCACTCGGTTCTTCCTATGAAGAAAAGAAATCATGCCAATTCTTCCTCAAAAGCAAAGAAAGGCACTCGGATCTTCCTATGAGGGAAAGAAATCATGCCAATTCTTCCTCAAATACAAAGAAAGGCACTCGGTTCTTCCTATGAGGGAAAGAAAACATGCCAATTCTTCCTCAAAAGCAAAGAAAGGCACTCGGTTCTTCCTATGAAGGAAAGAAATCATGCCAATTCTTCCTCAAAAGCAAAGAAAGGCACTCGGTTCTTCCTATGAAGGAAAGAAATCATGCCAATTCTTCCTCAAAAGCAAAGAAAGGCACTCGGTTCTTCCTATGAGGGAAAGAAATCATGCCATTTCTTCCACAAAAGCAAAGAAAGCACTCGGTTCTTCCTATGAAGGAAAGAAATCATGCCAATTCTTCCTCAAAAGCAAAGAAAGGCACTCGGTTCTTCCTATGAAGGAAAGAAATCATGCCAATTCTTCCTCAAAAGCAAAGAAAGGCACTCGGTTCTTCCTATGAAGGAAAGAAATCATGCCAATTCTTCCTCAAAAGCAAAGAAAGGCACTCGGTTCTTCCTATGAAGGAAAGAAATCATGCCAATTCTTCCTCAAAAGCAAAGAAAGGCACTCGGTTCTTCCTATGAAGGAAAGAAATCATGCCAATTCTTCCTCAAAAGCAAAGAAAGGCACTCGGATCTTCCTATGAGGGAAAGAAATCATGCCAATTCTTCCTCAAATACAAAGAAAGGCACTCGGTTCTTCCTATGAGGGAAAGAAAACATGCCAATTCTTCCTCAAAAGCAAAGAAAGGCACTCGGTTCTTCCTATGAAGGAAAGAAATCATGCTAATTCTTCCTCAAAAGCAAAGAAAGGCACTCGGTTCTTCCTATGAGGGAAAGAAATCATGCCAATTCTTCCTCAAAAGGAAAGAGAGGCACTCGGTTCTTCCTATGAAGGAAAGAAATCATGCCAATTCTTCCTCAAAAGCAAAGAAAGGCACTCGGTTCTTCCTATGAAGGAAAGAAATCATGCCAATTCTTCCTCAAAAGCAAAGAAAGGCACTCGGTTCTTCCTATGAAGGAAAGAAATCATGCCAATTCTTCCTCAAAAGCAAAGAAAGGCACTCGGTTCTTCCTATGAAGGAAAGAAATCTTGCCAATTCTTCCTCAAAAGCAAAGAAAGGCACTCGGTTCTTCCTATGAGGAAAAGAAATCATGCGAATTCTTCCTCAAAAGCAAAGAAAGGCACTCGGTTCTTCCTATGAAGGAAAGAAATCATGCCAATTCTTCCTCAAAAGCAAAGAAAGGCACTCAGTTCTTCCTATGAGGGAAAGAAATCATGCCAATTCTTCCTCAAAAGCAAAGAAAGCCACTCGGTTCTTCCTATGAAGGAAAGAAATCATGCTAATTCTTCCTCAAAAGCAAAGAAAGGCACTCGGTTCTTCCTATGAAGAAAAGAAAACATGCCAATTCTTCCTCAAAAGCAAAGAAAGGCACTCGGTTCTTCCTATGAGGGAAAGAAATCATGCCAATTCTTCCTCAAAAGGAAAGAGAGGCACTCGGTTCTTCCTATGAAGGAAAGAAATCATGCCAATTCTTCCTCAAAATCAAAGAAAGGCACTCGGTTCTTCCTATGAAGGAAATAAATCATGCCAATTCTTCCTCAAAAGCAAAGAAAGGCACTCGGTTCTTCCTATGAAGGAAAGAAATCATGCCAATTCTTCTTCAAAAGCAAAGAAAGGCACTCGGTTCTTCCTATGAAGGAAAGAAATCTTGCCAATTCTTCCTCAAAAGCAAAGAAAGGCACTCGGTTCTTCCTATGAGGGAAAGAAATCATGCGAATTCTTCCTCAAAAGCAAAGAAAGGCACTCGGTTCTTCCTATGAAGGAAAGAAATCATGCAAATTCTTCCTCAAAAGCAAAGAAAGGCACTCAGTTCTTCCTATGAGGGAAAGAAATCATGCCAATTCTTCCTCAAAAGCAAAGAAAGGCACTCGGTTCTTCCTATGAGGGAAAGAAATCATGCCAATTCTTCCTCAAAAGCAAAGAAAGGCACTCGGATCTTCCTATGAGGGAAAGAAATCATGCCAATTCTTCCTCAAAAGCAAAGAAAGGCACTCGGTTCTTCCTATGAGGGAAAGAAATCATGCCAATTCTTCCTCAAAAGCAAAGAAAGGCACTCGGTTCTTCCTATGAATGAAAAAATCATGCCAGTTCTTTCTCAAAAGCAAAGAAAGGCACTCGATTCTTCCTATGAAGGAAAGAAATCATGCCAATTCTTCCTCAAATGCAAAGAAAGGCACTCGGTTCTTCCTATGAGGGAAAGAAATCATGCCAATTCTTCCTCAAAAGCAAAGAAAGGCACTCGGTTCTTCCTATGAATGAAAAAATCATGCCAGTTCTTTCTCAAAAGCAAAGAAAGGCACTCGGTTCTTCCTATGAAGGAAAGAAATCTTGCCAATTCTTCCTCAAAAGCAAAGAAAGGCACTCGGTTCTTCCTATGAGGGAAAGAAAACATGCCAATTCTTCCTCAAAAGCAAAGAAAGGCACTCGGTTCTTCCTATGAGGGAAAGAAATCTTGCCAATTCTTCCTCAAAAGCAAAGAAAGGCACTCGGTTCTTCCTATGAGGGAAAGAAATCATGCCAATTCTTCCTCAAAAGCAAAGAAAGGCACTCGGTTCTTCCTATGAAGGAAAGAAATCATGCCAATTCTTCCTCAAAAGCATAGAAAGGCACTCGATTCTTCCTATGAAGGAAAGAAATCATGCCAATTCTTCCTCAAATGCAAAGAAAGGCACTCGGTTCTTCCTATGAAGGAAAGAAATCATGCCAATTCTTCCTCAAAAGCAAAGAAAGGCACTCGGTTCTTCCTATGAAGGAAAGAAATCATGCCAATTCTTCCTCAAAATCAAAGAAAGGCACTCGGTTCTTCCTATGAGGGAAAGAAATCATGCCACTTCTTCCTCAAAAGCAAAGAAAGGCACTCGGTTCTTCCTATGAAGGAAAGAAATCATGCCAATTCTTCCTCAAAAGCAAAGAAAGGCACTCGGTTCTTCCTATGAAGGAAAGAAATCATGCCAATTCTTCCTCAAAAGCAAAGAAAGGCACTCGGTTCTTCCTATGAGGGAAAGAAAACATGCCAATTCTTCCTCAAAAGCAAAGAAAGGCACTCGGTTCTTCCTATGAGGGAAAGAAATCTTGCCAATTCTTCCTCAAAAGCAAAGAAAGGCACTCGGTTCTTCCTATGAGGGAAAGAAATCATGCCAATTCTTCCTCAAAAGCAAAGAAAGGCACTTGGTTCTTCCTATGAAGGAAAGAAATCATGCCAATTCTTCCTCAAAAGCAAAGAAAGGCACTCGGTTCTTCCTATGAGGGAAAGAAATCATGCCAATTCTTCCTCAAAAGCAAAGAAAGGCACTCAATTTTTCCTATGAGGGAAAGAAATCATGCCAATTCTTCCTCAAAAGCAAAGAAAGGCACTCGGTTCTTCCTATGAAGGAAAGAAATCATGCCAATTCTTCCTCAAATGCAAAGAAAGGCACTCGGTTCTTCCTATGAAGGAAAGAAATCATGCCAATTCTTCCTCAAAAGCAAAGGAAGGCACTCGGTTCTTCCTATGAAGGAAAGAAATCATGCCAATTCTTCCTCAAAAGCAAAGAAAGGCACTCGGTTCTTCCTATGAGGGAAAGAAATCATGCCAGTTCTTCCTCAAAAGCAAAGAAAGGCACTCGGTTCTTCCTATGAAGGAAAGAAATCATGCCAATTCTTCCTCAAAAGGAAAGAGAGGCACTCGGTTCTTCCTGTGAAGGAAAGAAATCATGCCAATTCTTCCTCAAAAGCAAAGAAAGGCACTCGGTTCTTCCTATGAAGGAAAGAAATCATGCCAATTCTTCCTCAAAAGCAAAGAAAGGCACTCGGTTCTTCCTATGAAGGAAAGGAATCATGCCAATTCTTCCTCAAAAGCAAAGAAAGGCACTCGGTTCTTCCTATGAAGGAAAGAAATCATGCCAATTCTTCCTCAAAAGCAAAGAAAGGCACTCGGTTCTTCCTATGAAGGAAAGAAATCATGCCAATTCTACCTCAAAAGCAAAGAAAGGCACTCGGTTCTTCCTATGAGGGAAAGAAATCATGCCATTTCTTCCACAAAAGCAAAGAAAGCACTCGGTTCTTCCTATGAAGGAAAGAAATCATGCCAATTCTTCCTCAAAAGCAAAGAAAGGCACTCGGTTCTTCCTATGAAGGAAAGAAATCATGCCAATTCTTCCTCAAAAGCAAAGAAAGGCACTCGGTTCTTCCTATGAAGGAAAGAAATCATGCCAATTCTTCCTCAAAAGCAAAGAAAGGCACTCGGTTCTTCCTATGAAGGAAAGAAATCATGCCAATTCTTCCTCAAAAGCAAAGAAAGCCGCTCGGTTCTTCCTATGAAGGAAAGAAATCATGCCAATTCTTCCTCAAAAGCAAAGAAAGGCACTCGGTTCTTCCTATGAAGGAAAGAAATCATGCCAATTCTACCTCAAAAGCAAAGAAAGGCACTCGGTTCTTCCTATGAGGGAAAGAAATCATGCCATTTCTTCCACAAAAGCAAAGAAAGCACTCGGTTCTTCCTATGAAGGAAAGAAATCATGCCAATTCTTCCTCAAAAGCAAAGAAAGGCACTCGGTTCTTCCTATGAAGGAAAGAAATCATGCCAATTCTTCCTCAAAAGCAAAGAAAGGCACTCGGTTCTTCCTATGAAGGAAAGAAATCATGCCAATTCTTCCTCAAAAGCAAAGAAAGGCACTCGGTTCTTCCTATGAAGGAAAGAAATCATGCCAATTCTTCCTCAAAAGCAAAGAAAGCCGCTCGGTTCTTCCTATGAAGGAAAGAAATCATGCCAATTCTTCCTCAAAAGCAAAGAAAGGCACTCGGTTCTTCCTATGAAGGAAAGAAATCATGCCAATTCTTCCTCAAAAGCAAAGAAAGGCACTCGGTTCTTCCTATGAAGGAAAGAAATCATGCCAATTCTTCCTCAAAAGCAAAGAAAGGCACTCGGTTCTTCCTATGAGGGACAGAAATCATGCCAGTTCTTCCTCAAAAGAAAAGAAAGGCACTCGGTTCTTCCTATGAAGGAAAGAAATCATGCCAATTCTTCCTCAAAAGCAAAGAAAGGCACTCGGTTCTTCCTATGAGGGAAAGAAATCATGCCAATTCTTCCTCAAAATCAAAGAAAGGCACTCGGTTCTTCCTATGAAGGAAAGAAATCATGCCAATTCTTCCTCAAAAGCAAAGAAAGGCACTCGGTTCTTCCTATGAAGGAAAGAAATCTTGCCAATTCTTCCTCAAAAGCAAAGAAAGGCACTCGGTTCTTCCTATGAGGGAAAGAAATCATGCGAATTCTTCCTCAAAAGCAAAGAAAGGCACTCGGTTCTTCCTATGAAGGAAAGAAATCATGCAAATTCTTCCTCAAAAGCAAAGAAAGGCACTCAGTTCTTCCTATGAGGGAAAGAAATCATGCCAATTCTTCCTCAAAAGCAAAGAAAGGCACTCGGTTCTTCCTATGAGGGAAAGAAATCATGCCAATTCTTCCTCAAAAGCAAAGAAAGGCACTCGGATCTTCCTATGAGGGAAAGAAATCATGCCAATTCTTCCTCAAAAGCAAAGAAAGGCACTCGGTTCTTCCTATGAGGGAAAGAAATCATGCCAATTCTTCCTCAAAAGCAAAGAAAGGCACTCGGTTCTTCCTATGAATGAAAAAATCATGCCAGTTCTTTCTCAAAAGCAAAGAAAGGCACTCGATTCTTCCTATGAAGGAAAGAAATCATGCCAATTCTTCCTCAAATGCAAAGAAAGGCACTCGGTTCTTCCTATGAGGGAAAGAAATCATGCCAATTCTTCCTCAAAAGCAAAGAAAGGCACTCGGTTCTTCCTATGAATGAAAAAAATCATGCCAGTTCTTTCTCAAAAGCAAAGAAAGGCACTCGGTTCTTCCTATGAAGGAAAGAAATCTTGCCAATTCTTCCTCAAAAGCAAAGAAAGGCACTCGGTTCTTCCTATTAGGGAAAGAAAACATGCCAATTCTTCCTCAAAAGCAAAGAAAGGCACTCGGTTCTTCCTATGAGGGAAAGAAATCTTGCCAATTCTTCCTCAAAAGCAAAGAAAGGCACTCGGTTCTTCCTATGAGGGAAAGAAATCATGCCAATTCTTCCTCAAAAGCAAAGAAAGGCACTCGGTTCTTCCTATGAAGGAAAGAAATCATGCCAATTCTTCCTCAAAAGCATAGAAAGGCACTCGATTCTTCCTATGAAGGAAAGAAATCATGCCAATTCTTCCTCAAATGCAAAGAAAGGCACTCGGTTCTTCCTATGAAGGAAAGAAATCATGCCAATTCTTCCTCAAAAGCAAAGAAAGGCACTCGGTTCTTCCTATGAAGGAAAGAAATCATGCCAATTCTTCCTCAAAAGCAAAGAAAGGCACTCGGTTCTTCCTATGAGGGAAAGAAATCATGCCAGTTCTTCCTCAAAAGCAAAGAAAGGCACTCGGTTCTTCCTATGAAGGAAAGAAATCATGCCAATTCTTCCTCAAAAGGAAAGAGAGGCACTCGGTTCTTCCTGTGAAGGAAAGAAATCATGCCAATTCTTCCTCAAAAGCAAAGAAAGGCACTCGGTTCTTCCTATGAAGGAAAGAAATCATGCCAATTCTTCCTCAAAAGCAAAGAAAGGCACTCGGTTCTTCCTATGAAGGAAAGAAATCATGCCAATTCTTCCTCAAAGCAAAGAAAGGCACTCGGTTCTTCCTATGAAGGAAAGAAATCATGTCAATTCTTCCTCAAAAGCAAAGAAAGGCACTCGGTTCTTCCTATGAAGGAAAGAAATCATGCCAATTCTTCCTCAAAAGCAAAGAAAGGCACTCGGTTCTTCCTATGAGGGAAAGAAATCATGCCATTTCTTCCACAAAAGCAAAGAAAGCACTCGGTTCTTCCTATGAAGGAAAGAAATCATGCCAATTCTTCCTCAAAAGCAAAGAAAGGCACTCCGTTCTTCCTATGAAGGAAAGAAATCATGCCAATTCTTCCTCAAAAGCAAAGAAAGGCACTCGGTTCTTCCTATGAAGGAAAGAAATCATGCCAATTCTTCCTCAAAAGCAAAGAAAGGCACTCGGTTCTTCCTATGAAGGAAAGAAATCATGCCAATTCTTCCTCAAAAGCAAAGAAAGCCACTCGGTTCTTCCTATGAAGGAAAGAAATCATGCCAATTCTTCCTCAAAAGCAAAGAAAGGCACTCGGTTCTTCCTATGAAGGAAAGAAATCATGCCAATTCTTCCTCAAAAGCAAAGAAAGGCACTCGGTTCTTCCTATGAGGGACAGAAATCATGCCAGTTCTTCCTCAAAAGAAAAGAAAGGCACTCGGTTCTTCCTATGAAGGAAAGAAATCATGCCAATTCTTCCTCAAAAGCAAAGAAAGGCACTCGGATCTTCCTATGAGGGAAAGAAATCATGCCAATTCTTCCTCAAATACAAAGAAAGGCACTCGGTTCTTCCTATGAAGGAAAGAAATCATGCCAATTCTTCCTCAAAAGCAAAGAAAGGCACTCGGTTCTTCCTATGAAGGAAACAAATCATGCCAATTCTTCCTCAAAAGCAAAGAAAGGCACTCGGTTCTTCCTATGAAGGAAAGAAATCATGCCAATTCTTCCTCAAAAGCAAAGAAAGGCACTCGGTTCTTCCAATGAGGGAAAAAAATCATGCCAGTTCTTCCTCAAAAGCAAAGAAAGGCACTCAGTTCTTCCTATGAAGGAAAGAAATCATGCCAATTCTTCCTCAAAAGCAAAGAAAGGCACTCGGATCTTCCTATGAGGGAAAGAAATCATGCCAATTCTTCCTCAAAAGCAAAGAAAGGCACTCGGTTCTTCCTATGAAGGAAAGAAATCATGCCAATTCTTCCTCAAAGCAAAGAAAGGCACTCGGTTCTTCCTATGAAGGAAAGAAATCATGCCAATTCTTCCTCAAAAGCAAAGAAAGGCACTCGGTTCTTCCTATGAAGGAAAGAAATCATGCCAATTCTTCCTCAAAAGCAAAGAAAGGCACTCGGTTCTTCCTATGAGGGAAAGAAATCATGCCATTTCTTCCACAAAAGCAAAGAAAGCACTCGGTTCTCCTATGAAGGAAAGAAATCATGCCAATTCTTCCTCAAAAGCAAAGAAAGGCACTCGATTCTTCCTATGAAGGAAAGAAATCATGCCAATTCTTCCTCAAATGCAAAGAAAGGCACTCGGTTCTTCCTATGAAGGAAAGAAATCATGCCAATTCTTCCTCAAAAGCAAAGAAAGGCACTCGGTTCTTCCTATGAAGGAAAGAAAACATGCCAATTCTTCCTCAAAATCAAAGAAAGGCACTCGTTTCTTCCTATGAAGGAAAGAAATCATGCCAATTCTTCCTCAAATGCAAAGAAAGGCACTCGGTTCTTCCTATGAAGGAAAGAAATCATGCCAATTCTTCCTCAAAAGCAAAGGAAGGCACTCGGTTCTTCCTATGCAGGAAAGAAATCATGCCAATTCTTCCTCAAAAGCAAAGAAAGGCACTCGGTTCTTCCTATGAGGGAAAGAAATCATGCCAGTTCTTCCTCAAAAGCAAAGAAAGGCACTCGGTTCTTCCTATGAATGAAAAAATCATGCCAGTTCTTTCTCAAAAGCAAAGAAAGGCACTCGATTCTTCCTATGAAGGAAAGAAATCATGCCAATTCTTCCTCAAATGCAAAGAAAGGCACTCGGTTCTTCCTATGAGGGAAAGAAATCATGCCAATTCTTCCTCAAAAGCAAAGAAAGGCACTCGGTTCTTCCTATGAATGAAAAAATCATGCCAGTTCTTTCTCAAAAGCAAAGAAAGGCACTCGGTTCTTCCTATGAAGAAAAGAAATCTTTCCAATTCTTCCTTAAAAGCAAAGAAAGGCACTCGGTTCTTCCTATGAGGGAAAGAAAACATGCCAATTCTTCCTCAAAAGCAAAGAAAGGCACTCGGTTCTTCCTATGAGGGAAAGAAATCTTGCCAATTCTTCCTCAAAAGCAAAGAAAGGCACTCGGTTCTTCCTATGAGGGAAAGAAATCATGCCAATTCTTCCTCAAAAGCAAAGAAAGGCACTCGGTTTTTCCTATGAAGGAAAGAAATCATGCCAATTCTTCCTCAAAAGCATAGAAAGGCACTCGATTCTTCCTATGAAGGAAAGAAATCATGCCAATTCTTCCTCAAATGCAAAGAAAGGCACTCGGTTCTTCCTATGAAGGAAAGAAATCATGCCAATTCTTCCTCAAAAGCAAAGAAAGGCACTCGGTTCTTCCTATGAAGGAAAGAAATCATGCCAATTCTTCCTCAAAATCAAAGAAAGGCACTCGATTCTTCCTATGAAGGAAAGAAATCATGCCAATTCTTCCTCAAATGCAAAGAAAGGCACTCGGTTCTTCCTATGAAGGAAAGAAATCATGCCAATTCTTCCTCAAAAGCAAAGGAAGGCACTCGGTTCTTCCTATGCAGGAAAGAAATCATGCCAATTCTTCCTCAAAAGCAAAGAAAGGCACTCGGTTCTTCCTATGAGAGAAAGAAATCATGCCAGTTCTTCCTCAAAAGCAAAGAAAGGCACTCGGTTCTTCCTATGAAGGAAAGAAATCATGCCAATTCTTCCTCAAAAGCAAAGAAAGGCACTCGGTTCTTCCTATGAAGGAAAGAAATCATGCCAATTCTTCCTCAAAAGCAAAGAAAGGCACTTGGTTCTTCCTATGAAGGAAAGAAATCATGCCAATTCTTCCTCAAAATCAAAGAAAGGCACTCGTTTCTTCCTATGAAGGAAAGAAATCATGCCAATTCTTCCTCAAATGCAAAGAAAGGCACTCGGTTCTTCCTATGAAGGAAAGAAATCATGCCAATTCTTCCTCAAAAGCAAAGGAAGGCACTCGGTTCTTCCTATGCAGGAAAGAAATCATGCCAATTCTTCCTCAAAAGCAAAGAAAGGCACTCGGTTCTTCCTATGAGGGAAAGAAATCATGCCAGTTCTTCCTCAAAAGCAAAGAAAGGCACTCGGTTCTTCCTATGAATGAAAAAATCATGCCAGTTCTTTCTCATAAGCAAAGAAAGGCACTCGATTCTTCCTATGAAGGAAAGAAATCATGCCAATTCTTCCTCAAATGCAAAGAAAGGCACTCGGTTCTTCCTATGAGGGAAAGAAAACATGCCAATTCTTCCTCAAAAGCAAAGAAAGGCACTCGGTTCTTCCTATGAGGGAAAGAAATCTTGCCTATTCTTCCTCAAAAGCAAAGAAAGGCACTCGGTTCTTCCTATGAGGGAAAAAAATCATGCCAATTCTTCCTCAAAAGCAAAGAAAGGCACTCGGTTCTTCCTATGAAGGAAAGAAATCATGCCAATTCTTCCTCAAAAGCATAGAAAGGCACTCGATTCTTCCTATGAAGGAAAGAAATCATGCCAATTCTTCCTCAAATGCAAAGAAAGGCACTCGGTTCTTCCTATGAAGGAAAGAAATCATGCCAATTCTTCCTCAAAAGCAAAGAAAGGCACTCGGTTCTTCCTATGAAGGAAAGAAATCATGCCAATTCTTCCTCAAAATCAAAGAAAGGCACTCGATTCTTCCTATGAAGGAAAGAAATCATGCCAATTCTTCCTCAAATGCAAAGAAAGGCACTCGGTTCTTCCTATGAAGGAAAGAAATCATGCCAATTCTTCCTCAAAAGCAAAGGAAGGCACTCGGTTCTTCCTATGCAGGAAAGAAATCATGCCAATTCTTCCTCAAAAGCAAAGAAAGGCACTCGGTTCTTCCTATGAGGGAAAGAAATCATGCCAGTTCTTCCTCAAAAGCAAAGAAAGGCACTCGGTTCTTCCTATGAAGGAAAGAAATCATGCCAATTCTTCCTCAAAAGCAAAGAAAGGCACTCGGTTCTTCCTATGAAGGAAAGAAATCATGCCAATTCTTCCTCAAAAGCAAAGAAAGGCACTTGGTTCTTCCTATGAGGGAAAGAAATCATGCCAATTCTTCCTCAAAAGCAAAGAAAGGCACTCGGATCTTCCTATGTAGGAAAGAAATCATGCCAATTCTTCCTCAAAAGCAAAGAAAGGCACTCGGTTCTTCCTATGAAGGAAAGAAATCATGCCAATTCTTCCTCAAAAGCAAAGAAAGGCACTCGGTTCTTCCTATGAAGGAAAGAAATCATGCCAATTCTTCCTCAAAAGCAAAGAAAGGCACTCGGTTCTTCCTATGAAGGAAAGAAATCATGCCAATTCTTCCTCAAAAGCAAAGAAAGGCACTCGGTTCGTCCTATGAAGGAAAGAAATCATGCCAATTCTTCCTCAAAAGCAAAGAAAGGCACTCGGTTCTTCCTATGAAGGAAAGAAATCATGCCAATTCTTCCTCAAAAGCAAAGAAAGGCACTCGGTTCTTCCTATGAAGGAAAGAAATCATGCCAATTCTTCCTCAAAAGCAAAGAAAGGCACTCGGATCTTCCTATGAGGGAAAGAAATCATGCCAATTCTTCCTCAAATACAAAGAAAGGCACTCGGTTCTTCCTATGAAGGAAAGAAATCATGCCAATTCTTCCTCAAAAGCAAAGAAAGGCACTCGGTTCTTCCTATGAAGGAAAGAAATCATGCCAATTCTTCCTCAAAAGCAAAGAAAGGCACTCGGTTCTTCCTATGAAGAAAAGAAAACATGCCAATTCTTCCTCAAAAGCAAAGAAAGGCACTCGGTTCTTCCTATGCGGGAAAGAAATCATGCCAATTCTTTCTCAAAAGCAAAGAATGGCACTCGGTTCTTCCTATGAGGGAAAGAAATCATGCCAATTCTTCCTCAAAAGCAAAGAGAGGCACTCGGTTCTTCCTATGAAGGAAAGAAATCATGCCAATTCTTCCTCAAAATCAAAGAAAGCACTCGGTTCTTCCTATGAAGGAAAGAAATCATGCCAATTCTTCCTCAAAAGCAAAGAAAGGCACTCGGTTCTTCCTATGAAGGAAAGAAATCTTGCCAATTCTTCCTCAAAAGCAAAGAAAGGCACTCGGTTCTTCCTATGAAGGAAAGAAATCATGCCAATTCTTCCTCAAAAGCAAAGAAAGGCACTCGGTTCTTCCTATGAAGGAAAGAAATCATGCCAATTCTTCCTCAAAAGCAAAGAAAGGCACTCGGTTCTTCCTATGAAGGAAAGAAATCATGCCAATTCTTCCTCAAAAGCAAAGAAAGGCACTTGGTTCTTCCTATGAAGGAAAGAAATCATGCCAATTCTTCCTCAAAAGCAAAGAAAGGCACTCGGTTCTTCCTATGAAGGAAAGAAATCATGCCAATTCTTCCTCAAAAGCAAAGAAAGGCACTCGGATCTTCCTATGAGGGAAAGAATTCATGCCAATTCGTCCTCAAAAGCAAAGAAAGGCACTCGGATCTTCCTATGAGGGAAAGAAATCATGCCAATTCTTCCTCAAATACAAAGAAAGGCACTCGGTTCTTCCTATGAAGGAAAGAAATCATGTCAATTCTTCCTCAAAAGCAAAGAAAGGCACTCGGTTCTTCCTATGAAGGAAAGAAATCATGCCAATTCTTCCTCAAAAGCAAAGAAAGGCACTCGGTTCTTCCTATGAGGAAAAGAAAACATGCCAATTCTTCCTCAAAAGCAAAGAAAGGCACTCGGTTCTTCCTATGAATGAAAAAATCATGCCAGTTCTTTCTCAAAAGCAAAGAAAGGCACTCGATTCTTCCTATGAAGGAAAGAAATCATGCCAATTCTTCCTCAAATGCAAAGAAAGGCACTCGGTTCTTCCTATGAGGGAAAGAAATCATGCCAATTCTTCCTCAAAAGCAAAGAAAGGCACTCGGTTCTTCCTATGAAGGAAAGAAATCTTGCCAATTCTTCCTCAAAAGCAAAGAAAGGCACTCGGTTCTTCCTATGAGGGAAAGAAAACATGCCAATTCTTCCTCAAAAGCAAAGAAAGGCACTCGGTTCTTCCTATGAGGGAAAGAAATCTTGCCAATTCTTCCTCAAAAGCAAAGAAAGGCACTCGGTTCTTCCTATGAGGGAAAGAAATCATGCCAATTCTTCCTCAAAAGCAAAGAAAGGCACTCGGTTCTTCCTATGAAGGAAAGAAATCATGCCAATTCTTCCTCAAAAGCATAGAAAGGCACTCGATTCTTCCTATGAAGGAAAGAAATCATGCCAATTCTTCCTCAAATGCAAAGAAAGGCACTCGGTTCTTCCTATGAAGGAAAGAAATCATGCCAATTCTTCCTCAAAAGCAAAGAAAGGCACTCGGTTCTTCCTATGAAGGAAAGAAATCATGCCAATTCTTCCTCAAAAGCAAAGAAAGGCACTCGGTTCTTCCTATGAGGGAAAGAAATCATGCCAGTTCTTCCTCAAAAGCAAAGAAAGGCACTCGGTTCTTCCTATGAATGAAAAAATCATGCCAGTTCTTTCTCAAAAGCAAAGAAAGGCACTCGATTCTTCCTATGAAGGAAAGAAATCATGCCAATTCTTCCTCAAATGCAAAGAAAGGCACTCGGTTCTTCCTATGAGGGAAAGAAATCATGCCAATTCTTCCTCAAAAGCAAAGAAAGGCACTCGGTTCTTCCTATGAATGAAAAAATCATGCCAGTTCTTTCTCAAAAGCAAAGAAAGGCACTCGGTTCTTCCTATGAAGGAAAGAAATCTTGCCAATTCTTCCTCAAAAGCAAAGAAAGGCACTCGGTTCTTCCTATGAGGGAAAGAAAACATGCCAATTCTTCCTCAAAAGCAAAGAAAGGCACTCGGTTCTTCCTATGAGGGAAAGAAATCTTGCCAATTCTTCCTCAAAAGCAAAGAAAGGCACTCGGTTCTTCCTATGAGGGAAAGAAATCATGCCAATTCTTCCTCAAAAGCAAAGAAAGGCACTCGGTTCTTCCTATGAAGGAAAGAAATCATGCCAATTCTTCCTCAAAAGCATAGAAAGGCACTCGATTCTTCCTATGAAGGAAAGAAATCATGCCAATTCTTCCTCAAATGCAAAGAAAGGCACTCGGTTCTTCCTATGAAGGAAAGAAATCATGCCAATTCTTCATCAAAAGCAAAGAAAGGCACTCGGTTCTTCCTATGAAGGAAAGAAATCATGCCAATTCTTCCTCAAAATCAAAGAAAGGCACTCGATTCTTCCTATGAAGGAAAGAAATCATGCCAATTCTTCCTCAAATGCAAAGAAAGGCACTCGGTTCTTCCTATGAAGGAAAGAAATCATGCCAATTCTTCCTCAAAAGCAAAGGAAGGCACTCGGTTCTTCCTATGCAGGAAAGAAATCATGCCAATTCTTCCTCAAAAGCAAAGAAAGGCACTCGGTTCTTCCTATGAGGGAAAGAAATCATGCCAGTTCTTCCTCAAAAGCAAAGAAAGGCACTCGGTTCTTCCTATGAAGGAAAGAAATCATGCCAATTCTTCCTCAAAAGCAAAGAAAGGCACTCGGTTCTTCCTATGAAGGAAAGAAATCATGCCAATTCTTCCTCAAAAGCAAAGAAAGGCACTTGGTTCTTCCTATGAGGGAAAGAAATCATGCCAATTCTTCCTCAAAAGCAAAGAAAGGCACTCGGATCTTCCTATGTAGGAAAGAAATCATGCCAATTCTTCCTCAAAAGCAAAGAAAGGCACTCGGTTCTTCCTATGAAGGAAAGAAATCATGCCAATTCTTCCTCAAAAGCAAAGAAAGGCACTCGGTTCTTCCTATGAAGGAAAGAAATCATGCCAATTCTTCCTCAAAAGCAAAGAAAGGCACTCGGTTCTTCCTATGAAGGAAAGAAATCATGCCAATTCTCCCTCAAAAGCAAAGAAAGGCACTCAATTCGTCCTATGAAGGAAAGATATCATGCCAATTCTTCCTCAAAAGCAAAGAAAGGCACTCGGTTCTTCCTATGAAGGAAAGAAATCATGCCAATTCTTCCTCAAAAGCAAAGAAAGGCACTCGGTTCTTCCTATGAAGGAAAGAAATCATGCCAATTCTTCCTCAAAAGCAAAGAAAGGCACTCGGATCTTCCTATGAGGGAAAGAAATCATGCCAATTCTTCCTCAAATACAAAGAAAGGCACTCGGTTCTTCCTATGAAGGAAAGAAATCATGCCAATTCTTCCTCAAAAGCAAAGAAAGGCACTCGGTTCTTCCTATGAAGGAAAGAAATCATGCCAATTCTTCCTCAAAAGCAAAGAAAGGCACTCGGTTCTTCCTATGAAGAAAAGAAAACATGCCAATTCTTCCTCAAAAGCAAAGAAAGGCACTCGGTTCTTCCTATGCGGGAAAGAAATCATGCCAATTCTTCCTCAAAAGCAAAGAATGGCACTCGGTTCTTCCTATGAGGGAAAGAAATCATGCCAATTCTTCCTCAAAAGCAAAGAGAGGCACTCGGTTCTTCCTATGAAGGAAAGAAATCATGCCAATTCTTCCTCAAAATCAAAGAAAGGCACTCGGTTCTTCCTATGAAGGAAAGAAATCATAACAATTCTTCCTCAAAAGCAAAGAAAGGCACTCGGTTCTTCCTATGAGGGAAAGAAATCTTGCCAATTCTTCCTCAAAAGCAAAGAAAGGCACTCGGTTCTTCCTATGAGGGAAAGAAATCATGCCAATTCTTCCTCAAAAGCAAAGAAAGGCACTCGGTTCTTCCTATGAAGGAAAGAAATCATGCCAATTCTTCCTCAAAAGCAAAGAAAGGCACTCGGTTCTTCCTATGAAGGAAAGAAATCATGCCAATTCTTCCTCAAAAGCAAAGAAAGGCACTCGGTTCTTCCTATGAGGGAAAGAAATCATGCCAATTCTTCCTGAAAAGCAAAGAAAGGCACTCGGTTCTTCCTATGAAGGAAAGAAATCATGCCAATTCTTCCTCAAAAGCAAAGAGAGGCACTCGGTTCTTCCTATGAAGGAAAGAAATCATGCCAATTCTTCCTCAAAATCAAAGAAAGGCACTCGGTTCTTCCTATGAAGGAAAGAAATCATGCCAATTCTTCCTCAAAAGCAAAGAAAGGCACTCGGTTCTTCCTATGAGGGAAAGAAATCTTGCCAATTCTTCCTCAAAAGCAAAGAAAGGCACTCTTTTCTTCCTATGAGGGAAAGAAATCATGCCAATTCTTCCTCAAAAGCAAAGAAAGACACTCAGTTCTTCCTATGAAGGAAAGAAATCATGCCAATTCTTCCTCAAAATTAAAGAAAGGCACTCGGTTCTTCCTATGAGGGAAAAAAATCATGCCAATTCTTCCACAAAAGCAAAGAAAGGCACTTGGTTCTTCATATGAGGGAAAAAAATCATGCCAATTCTTCCTCAAAAGCAAAGAAAGGCACTCGGTTCTTCCTATGAAGGAAAGAGATCATGCCAATTCTTCCTCAAAAGCAAAGAAAGGCACTCGGTTCTTCCTATGAAGGAAAGAAATCATGCCAATTCTTCCTCAAAAGCAAAGAAAGGCACTCGGTTCTTCCTATGAAGGAAAGAAATCATGCCAATTCTTCCTCAAAAGCAAAGAAAGGCACTCGGTTCTTCCTATGAAGGAAAGAAATCATGCCAATTCTTCCTCAAAAGCAAAGAAAGGCACTCGGTTCTTCCTATGAAGGAAAGAAATCATGCCAATTCTTCCTCAAAAGCAAAGAAAGGCACTCGGTTCTTCCTATGAAGAAAAGAAAACATGCCAATTCTTCCTCAAAAGCAAAGAAAGGCACTCGGTTCTTCCTATGAGGGAAAGAAATCATGCCAATTCTTCCTCAAAAGCAAAGAAAGGCACTCGGTTCTTCCTATGAGGGAAAGAAATCATGCCAATTCTTCCTCAAAAGCAAAGAGAGGCACTCGGTTCTTCCTATGAAGGAAAGAAATCATGTCAATTCTTCCTCAAAATCAAAGAAAGGCACTCGGTTCTTCCTATGAAGGAAAGAAATCATGCCAATTCTTCCTCAAAAGCAAAGAAAGGCACTCGGTTCTTCCTATGAGGGAAAGAAATCTTGCCAATTCTTCCTCAAAAGCAAAGAAAGGCACTCGGTTCTTCCTATGAAGGAAAGAAATCATGCCAATTCTTCCTCAAAAGCAAAGAAAGGCACTCGGTTCTTCCTATGAGGGAAAGAAATCATGCCAATTCTTCCTCAAAAGCAAAGAAAGGCACTCGGTTCTTCCTATGAAGGAAAGAAATCATGCCAATTCTTCCTCAAAAGCAAAGAAAGGCACTCGGTTCTTCCTATGAAGGAAAGAAATCATGCTAATTCTTCCTCAAAAGCAAAGAAAGGCACTCGGTTCTTCCTATGAAGGAAAGAAATCATGCCAATTCTTCCTCAAAAGCAAAGAAAGGCACTCGGTTCTTCCTATGAAGGAAAGAAATCATGCCAATTCTTCCTCAAAAGCAAAGAAAGGCACTCGGATCTTCCTATGAGGGAAAGAAATCATGCCAATTCTTCCTCAAATACAAAGAAAGGCACTCGGTTCTTCCTATGAAGGAAAGAAATCATGTCAATTCTTCCTCAAAAGCAAAGAAAGGCACTCGGTTCTTCGTATGAAGGAAAGAAATCATGCCAATTCTTCCTCAAAAGCAAAGAAAGGCACTCGGTTCTTCCTATGAGGAAAAGAAAACATGCCAATTCTTCCTCAAAAGCAAAGAAAGGCACTCGGTTCTTCCTATGAGGGAAAAAAATCATGCCAATTCTTCCACAAAAGCAAAGAAAGGCACTTGGTTCTTCATATGAGGGAAAAAAATCATGCCAATTCTTCCTCAAAAGCAAAGAAAGGCACTCGGTTCTTCCTATGAAGGAAAGAGATCATGCCAATTCTTCCTCAAAAGCAAAGAAAGGCACTCGGTTCTTCCTATGAAGGAAAGAAATCATGCCAATTCTTCCTCAAAAGCAAAGAAAGGCACTCGGTTCTTCCTATGAAGGAAAGAAATCATGCCAATTCTTCCTCAAAAGCAAAGAAAGGCACTCGGTTCTTCCTATGAAGGAAAGAAATCATGCCAATTCTTCCTCAAAAGCAAAGAAAGGCACTCGGTTCTTCCTATGAAGGAAAGAAATCATGCCAATTCTTCCTCAAAAGCAAAGAAAGGCACTCGGTTCTTCCTATGAAGAAAAGAAAACATGCCAATTCTTCCTCAAAAGCAAAGAAAGGCACTCGGTTCTTCCTATGAGGGAAAGAAATCATGCCAATTCTTCCTCAAAAGCAAAGAAAGGCACTCGGTTCTTCCTATGAGGGAAAGAAATCATGCCAATTCTTCCTCAAAAGCAAAGAGAGGCACTCGGTTCTTCCTATGAAGGAAAGAAATCATGTCAATTCTTCCTCAAAATCAAAGAAAGGCACTCGGTTCTTCCTATGAAGGAAAGAAATCATGCCAATTCTTCCTCAAAAGCAAAGAAAGGCACTCGGTTCTTCCTATGAGGGAAAGAAATCTTGCCAATTCTTCCTCAAAAGCAAAGAAAGGCACTCGGTTCTTCCTATGAAGGAAAGAAATCATGCCAATTCTTCCTCAAAAGCAAAGAAAGGCACTCGGTTCTTCCTATGAGGGAAAGAAATCATGCCAATTCTTCCTCAAAAGCAAAGAAAGGCACTCGGTTCTTCCTATGAAGGAAAGAAATCATGCCAATTCTTCCTCAAAAGCAAAGAAAGGCACTCGGTTCGTCCTATGAAGGAAAGAAATCATGCTAATTCTTCCTCAAAAGCAAAGAAAGGCACTCGGTTCTTCCTATGAAGGAAAGAAATCATGCCAATTCTTCCTCAAAAGCAAAGAAAGGCACTCGGTTCTTCCTATGAAGGAAAGAAATCATGCCAATTCTTCCTCAAAAGCAAAGAAAGGCACTCGGATCTTCCTATGAGGGAAAGAAATCATGCCAATTCTTCCTCAAATACAAAGAAAGGCACTCGGTTCTTCCTATGAAGGAAAGAAATCATGTCAATTCTTCCTCAAAAGCAAAGAAAGGCACTCGGTTCTTCGTATGAAGGAAAGAAATCATGCCAATTCTTCCTCAAAAGCAAAGAAAGGCACTCGGTTCTTCCTATGAGGAAAAGAAAACATGCCAATTCTTCCTCAAAAGCAAAGAAAGGCACTCGGTTCTTCCTATGAGGGAAAGAAATCATGCCAATTCTTCCTCAAATGCAAAGAAAGGCACTCGGTTCTTCCTATGAAGGAAAGAAATCATGCCAATTCTTCCTCAAAAGCAAAGAAAGGCACTCGGTTCTTCCTATGAAGGAAAGAAATCATGCCAATTCTTCCTCAAAAGCAAAGAAAGGCACTCGGATCTTCCTATGAAGGAAAAGAAATCATGCCAATTCTTCCTCAAAAGCAAAGAAAGGCACTCGGTTCTTCCTATGAAGGAAAGAAATCATGCCAATTCTTCCTCAAAAGCAAAGAAAGGCACTCGGTTCTTCCTATGAAGGAAAGAAATCATGCCAATTCTTCCTCAAAAGCAAAGAAAGGCACTCGGTTCTTCCTATGAAGGAACGAAATCACGCCAATTCTTCCTCAAAAGCAAAGAAAGGCACTCGGTTCTTCCTATGAAGGAAAGAAATCATGCCAATTCTTCCTCAAAAGCAAAGAAAGGCACTCGGTTCTTCCTATGAAGGAAAGAAATCATGCCAATTCTTCCTCAAAAGCAAAGAAAGGCACTCGGTTCTTCCTATGAAGGAAAGAAATCATGCCAATTCTTCCTCAAAAGCAAAGAAAGGCACTCGGTTCTTCCTATGAAGGAAAGAAATCATGCCAATTCTTCCTCAAAAGCAAAGAAAGGCACTCGGTTCTTCCTATGAAGGAAAGAAATCATGCCAATTCTTCCTCAAAAGCAAAGAAAGGCACTCGGATCTTCCTATGAGGGAAAGAAATCATGTCAATTCTTCCTCAAAAGCAAAGAAAGGCACTCGGTTCTTCCTATGAAGGAAAGAAATCATGCCAATTCTTCCTCAAAAGCAAAGAAACGCACTCGGTTCTTCCTATGAGGAAAAGAAAACATGCCAATTCTTCCTCAAAAGCAAAGAAAGGCACTCGGTTCTTCCTATGAGGGAAAGAAATCATGCCAATTCTTCCTCAAATACAAAGAAAGGCACTCGGTTCTTCCTATGAAGGAAAGAAATCACGCCAATTCTTCCTCAAAAGCAAAGAAAGGCACTCGGTTCTTCCTATGAAGGAAAGAAATCATGCAAATTCTTCCTCAAAAGCAAAGAAAGGCACTCGGTTCTTCCTATGAAGGAAAGAAATCATGCCAATTCTTCCTCAAAAGCAAAGAAAGGCACTCGGTTCTTCCTATGAAGGAAAGAAATCATGCCAATTCTTCCTCAAAAGCAAAGAAAGGCACTCGGTTCTTCCTATGAAGGAAAGAAATCATGCCAATTCTTCCTCAAAAGCAAAGAAAGGCACTCGGATCTTCCTATGAGGGAAAGAAATCATGCCAATTCTTCCTCAAATACAAAGAAAGGCACTCGGTTCTTCCTATGAAGGAAAGAAATCATGCCAATTCTTCCTCAAAAGCAAAGAAAGGCACTCGGTTCTTCCTATGAAGGAAAGAAATCATGCCAATTCTTCCTCAAAAGCAAAGAAAGGCACTCGGTTCTTCCTATGAGGAAAAGAAAACATGCCAATTCTTCCTCAAAAGCAAAGAAAGGCACTCGGTTCTTCCTATGAGGGAAAGAAATCATGCCAATTCTTCCTCAAAAGCAAAGAATGGCACTCGGTTCTTCCTATGAGGGAAAGAAATCATGCCAATTCTTCCTCAAAAGCAAAGAGAGGCACTCGGTTCTTCCTATGAAGGAAAGAAATCATGCCAATTCTTCCTCAAAATCAAAGAAAGGCACTCGGTTCTTCCTATGAAGGAAAGAAATCATGCCAATTCTTCCTCAAAAGCAAAGAAAGGCACTCGGTTCTTCCTATGAGGGAAAGAAATCTTGCCAATTCTTCCTCAAAAGCAAAGAGAGGCACTCGGTTCTTCCTATGAAGGAAAGAAATCATGCCAATTCTTCCTCAAAATCAAAGAAAGGCACTCGGTTCTTCCTATGAAGGAAAGAAATCATGCCAATTCTTCCTCAAAAGCAAAGAAAGGCACTCGGTTCTTCCTATGAAGGAAAGAAATCATGCCAATTCTTCCTCAAAAGCAAAGAAAGGCACTCGGTTCTTCCTATGAAGGAACGAAATCACGCCAATTCTTCCTCAAAAGCAAAGAAAGGCACTCGGTTCTTCCTATGAAGGAAAGAAATCATGCCAATTCTTCCTCAAAAGCAAAGAAAGGCACTCGGTTCTTCCTATGAAGGAAAGAAATCATGCCAATTCTTCCTCAAAAGCAAAGAAAGGCACTCGGTTCTTCCTATAAAGGAAAGAAATCATGCCAATTCTTCCTCAAAAGCAAAGAAAGGCACTCGGTTCGTCCTATGAAGGAAAGAAATCATGCCAATTCTTCCTCAAAAGCAAAGAAAGGCACTCGGTTCTTCCTATGAAGGAAAGAAATCATGCCAATTCTTCCTCAAAAGCAAAGAAAGGCACTCGGTTCTTCCTATGAAGGAAAGAAATCATGCTAATTCTTCCTCAAAAGCAAAGAAAGGCACTCGGTTCTTCCTATGAAGAAAAGAAATCATGCCAATTCTACCTCAAAAGCAAAGAAAGGCACTCGGTTCTTCCTATGAAGGAAAGAAATCATGCCAATTCTTCCTCAAAAGCAAAGAAAGGCACTCGGTTCTTCCTATGAAGGAAAGAAATCATGCCAATTCTTCCTCAAAAGCAAAGAAAGGCACTCGGTTCTTCCTATGAAGAAAAGAAAACATGCCAATTCTTCCTCAAAAGCAAAGAAAGGCACTCGGTTCTTCCTATGAGGGAAAGAAATCATGCCAATTCTTCCTCAAAAGCAAAGAATGGCACTCGGTTCTTCCTATGAGGGAAAGAAATCATGCCAATTCATCCTCAAAAGCAAAGAAAGGCACTCGGTTCTTCCTATGAAGGAAAGAAATCATGCCAATTCTTCCTCAAAAGCAGAGAAAGGCACTCGGTTCTTCCTATGAAGGAAAGAAATCATGCCAATTCTTCCTCAAAAGCAAAGAAAGGCACTCGGTTCTTCCTATGAGGGAAAGAAATCATGCGAATTCTTCCTCAAATGCAAAGAAAGGCACTCGGTTCTTCCTATGAAGGAAAGAAATCATGCAAATTCTTCCTCAAAAGCAAAGAAAGGCACTCAGTTCTTCCTATGAGGGAAAGAAATCATGCCAATTCTTCCTCAAAAGCAAAGAAAGCACTCGGTTCTTCCTATGAAGGAAAGAAATCATGCCAATTCTTCCTCAAAAGCAAAGAAAAGCACTCGGTTCTTCCTATGAAGGAAAGAAATCTTGCCAATTCTTCCTCAAAAGCAAAGAAAGGCACTTGGTTCTTCCTATGAAGGAAAGAAATCATGCCAATTCTTCCTCAAAAGCAAATAAAGGCACTCAGTTCTTCCTATGAGGGAAAGAAATCATGCCAATTCTTCCTCAAAAGCAAAGAAAGGCACTCGGTTCTTCCTATGAGGGAAAGAAATCATGCCAATCCTTCCTCAAAAGCAAAGAAAGGCACTCGGATCTTCCTATGAGGGAAAGAAATCATGCCAATTCTTCCTCAAAAGCAAAGAAAGGCACTCGGTTCTTCCTATGAGGGAAAGAAATCATGCCAATTCTTCCTCAAAAGCAAAGAAAGGCACTCGGTTCTTGCTATGAATGAAAAAATCATGCCAGTTCTTTCTCAAAAGCAAAGAAAGGCACTCGATTCTTCCTATGAAGGAAAGAAATCATGCCAATTCTTCCTCAAATGCAAAGAAAGGCACTCGGTTCTTCCTATGAGGGAAAGAAATCTTGCCAATTCTTCCTCAAAAGCAAAGAAAGGCACTCGGTTCTTCCTATGAGGGAAAGAAATCTTGCCAATTCTTCCTCAAAAGCAAAGAAAGGCACTCGGTTCTTCCTATGAGGGAAAGAAATCATGCCAATTCTTCCTCAAAAGCAAAGAAAGGCACTCGGTTCTTCCTATGAAGGAAAGAAATCATGCCAATTCTTCCTCAAAAGCAAAGAAAGGCACTCGGTTCTTCCTATGAAGGAAAGAAATCATGCCAATTCTTCCTCAAAAGCAAAGAAAGGCACTCGGTTCTTCCTATGAGGGAAAGAAATCATGCCAATTCTTCCTCAAAAGCAAAGAAAGGCACTCGATTCTTCCTATGAAGGAAAGAAATCATGCCAATTCTTCCTCAAAAGCAAAGAAAGGCACTCGGTTCTTCCTATGAAGGAAAGAAATCATGCCAATTCTTCCTCAAAAGCAAAGAAAGGCACTCGGTTCTTCCTATGAGGGAAAGAAATCATGCCATTTCTTCCACAAAAGCAAAGAAAGCACTCGGTTTTTCCTATGAAGGAAAGAAATCATGCCAATTCTTCCTCAAAAGCAAAGAAAGGCACTCGGTTCTTCCTATGAAGGAAAGAAATCATGCCAATTCTTCCCCAAAAGCAAAGAAAGGCACTCAGTTCTTCCTATGAAGGAAAGAAATCATGCCAATTCTTCCTCAAAAGCAAAGAAAGGCACTCGGTTCTTCCTATGAGGGAAAGAAATCATGCCAGTTCTTCCTCAAAAGCAAAGAAAGGCACTCGGTTCTTCCTATGAAGGAAAGAAATCATGCCAATTCTTCCTCAAAAGCAAAGAAAGGCACTCGGTTCTTCCTATGAGGGAAAGAAATCATGCCATTTTTTCCACAAAAGCAAAGAAAGCACTCGGTTCTTCCTATGAGGGAAAGAAATCATGCCAATTCTTCCTCAAAAGCAAAGAAAGGCACTTGGTTCTTCCTATGAGGGAAAGAAATCATGCCAATTCTTCCTCAAAAGCAAAGAAAGGCACTCGGATCTTCCTATGTAGGAAAGAAATCATGCCAATTCTTCCTCAAAAGCAAAGAAAGGCACTCGGTTCTTCCTATGAAGGAAAGAAATCATGCCAATTCTTCCTCAAAAGCAAAGAAAT